>NW_022436945.1:37816733-37966723 GCF_009761245.1 Sapajus apella
AGGAAGGAAGGAAGAAAGGAAGGAAGGAAGGAAGGAAAGAAAAGAAAGGAAAGAAAAGAAGGAAAAAGGAAGGAAGGAAAGGAAAGGAAAGAAGGAAGGAAGGGAGGGAGGGGAGGAGGGGAGGGGAGGGAAGGGAGAGAGAGAAAGAAAGAGACAAAGAAAGAGAAAAGAGAAAGAGAGAGAAAGAGAAAGAAAGAAGAAAGAAGGAAAGAAAGAAAGAAAGAAAGAAAGAAAGAAAGAAAGAAAGAAAGAAAGAAAGAAGGAAAGAAAGAAGGAAAGAAAGAAGGAAAGAAGGAAAGAAAGAAAGAGAAAGAAAGAAAGAGAGAAACAGAAAGAGAGAACGGAAGAAAGGAAGGAATGGAGGAAGGGAGGGAGGGAGGGAGGAAGGAAGGAAGGAAGAAAGGAAGGAAGGAAGGAAGGAAAGAAAAGAAAGGAAAGAAAAGAAGGAAAAAGGAAGGAAGGAAAGGAAAGGAAAGAAGGAAGGAAGGGAGGGAGGGGAGGAGGGGAGGGGAGGGAAGGGAGAGAGAGAAAGAAAGAGACAAAGAAAGAGAAAAGAGAAAGAGAGAGAAAGAGAAAGAAAGAAGAAAGAAGGAAAGAAAGAAAGAAAGAAAGAAAGAAAGAAAGAAAGAAAGAAAGAAAGAAAGAAGGAAAAAAGAAAGAAAGGAAAGAATAGAAAGAAAGGAAAAGAAAGAAAAAAGGAAAGAAGGAAGGAAGGAAGGAAGGAAGGAAGGAAGGAAGGAAGGAAGGGAGGGAAGGAAAAGAAGGAGGGAAGGGGAGAGACAGAAAGAGAGAGAGAGAGAAAGAAACTAAGGCTGGTTTTGCCTAGGGAACCATTGCCAACTGAGCAATGTGCTAGAAGGTTTTGAAGGACAAGTCAGTGAGCTACATGTGACAACTAACTGCACTTCTTATTAAGTAAAAACTTGCTCTGGTCCATAAAGGCCAGAGGACTCTTAACATTTATTTAACAAATGTTTGCTAACTGCTTAAGAAGTGCCTGCCACTGGGCTAAGCTCTGGGGTACCAACTCAGTCCTTAACCCACTATCTAGTAAAAAGAAACACTTTCATGTTAAATAGAATAATAACTGAGGTTAGGGGGTGAGGAAAACTATTAACCCCAAGGATTGTCATACAAGACATTTCTACTCCCCTTGCAGATTCGACTTTCAGGAAGTCACCAGAATTGGCAGCTTATAACTATAGTTGCCTCAACCCAAAGGCCACAACTTGTACCTGGGTGGAGTTAACCCTTGGACTGAATATTGCTTCCTGAATTCCCTTTATAGCACTTTACTTTTGTTTAACCTTTCCAGTATATTCCTTTAGTTACATTTTAAACTTCAACATAGCTTTATTCATCTTAACCTATTTTACTCTTTTTTTTAAAGCCATCTTTATTTTTTCAGTATCTTGAGATACACATTCGATTGTGTTATTCATCTTTTTACCCTTTTATTATTTCAGTATGCTTTACTTGATATTTCTTTAGTGATATATTTATTTAGCAATATATTTTTCTTATCCCCTTTGTTTCAATTATTTTATCTTAGATTCAATACTGCTTTCCTTTTACTTCTTAAGTGTGGAATAAGTAGTTGTGATCGTCAAAATAGTCATCCACCAGGAAGGGGCAGTAACTGCACAATTAGAGCAGGTGCAGCCTCACAGTGGAGCTGAGTCCTGGAAGCCCTGGTGTGCCTCCCCCTTTAGTGGATGAAGCACACAGTGGTCCTCAGGTGGGAGCAGGGGGATCTGAGCATCAGGAGCAATTGGGAGAGGAGATTTAGCAGAGGCTAAATATCAACCGATATGACAAGTTACAATATTTTAATAACCAGTGTCACCATACCAGTACATACTGGATACATACCAGTCTTGTTACTAGTATAATTTGTATTATAATATTATAGTATTATTATAAGGGATATATATATGGGATATATATAAAATTATAATAAAGGGATTTAATTAAATAAAACAAATAAAAATTATATATCCCAATATAATTATATATATATCCTTTATATTATTTATTAAATACATATTTAATAAGTAAAAATTTTTAAAAGATGGAGGAGACAGATGTATGTTTACTTCAATTAAGTTTCCTGCAAATTTCTTTTATCCAAAGAAATAAAGATCCTGACCTTAACTTTAACCATATTTATCTGCCACAATTTTTAATAATACACATCCAAATAACTTTGGGAGGCAGTCTAAAAAGACAGCTTTTAAAATAATTTTTTTACTGTTAATTTAATTTTAAAATAATTTTTTACTGTTAATTTTTACAAATATGTAGTAGGGGTATATACTTATGGGGTACATGAGACATTTTGATACAGGCATGCAATGTGTAATAATCACAGGGTAAATGGAGTACCCATCACCTCAAGCACCTATCCTTTGTATTCCAAACAATCCAATTATACCCTTTTGTTTTTTTTAATGTACAATTAAATTATTTTTGAGTATAGGCTGGTGCAGGGGCTCACACCTGTAATCCCAGCAATTTGGGAGGGTGAGGAGGATGAATCACTTGAGGTCAGGAGTTCGAGATCAGCCTGGCCAACATGGTGAAACCTATCTCTACTAAAAATACAAAAATTAGCTGGGCATGGTGGCGTACACCTGTAATCCCAGCTACTTGGGAGGCTGAGGCAGGAGGACTGCTTGAACCCAGGAGGATGCTGCAGTGAGCCGAGATTATACTGCTGTACTCCAGCCTGGGTGACAGAATGAGACTCCATCTTTTGACTACCGTCACCCCGCTGCACTAGCAAATACTAGATCTTATTCATTCTTTTTAACTATTAATATTTTTTGTACCTATTAACCATCCCTACTTCCCCACCCTCCACCCGCGATCCCGCCACTACTTTGTTCCCAGCCTCTGGTAACCATCCTTCTACTGTATCTTCACAGGTTCAACTGTTTTAACTTTCAGCTCCCAAAAATAAGTGACAACATGTGAAGTCTGTCTTTTGTGCCTGGCTTATTTCACTTAATATAATGACCTCCAGTTCCATCCATGTTGCCGCAAGTGACAGAATCTCTTCTTTTTTATGGCTGAATAGTACTCCATTGTGTATATGTACCACATTTTCTTTCTTCATTCATCTGTTGGTGGACATTTAGGTTGCTTCCAAATCTTGGCTATTGTGAATAGTGTGGCAATAAACATGGGAGTGATGGTATTTCTTTGAAACACTGATTTCCTTTCTTTTGGGTATACTCCTAGCAGTGGGATTGCTGGAATCCTATATAGTAGCTCTATTTTTAGATTTCTGGGAAACTTCCACACAGTTCTCCATAGTGATTATACTAATGTACATTTCCACCAACAGTGTACAAGGGTTCCCTTTTCTCCACATCCTCACCAGCATTTGTTACTGCCTATCTTTTGGATAAAAGTCATTTTTAAGTGGGATGAGATGATATCTCACTATAGTTTTGATTTAAACTTCTCTGATCATCAGTGATGTAAAGCATCTTAAAAAGACACTTAAGAAGTGATTAGGCTAACTATAAAAACGGCCAAGAAAAGCTACTGACATAATACAGTTGCACTCATTTCTAAAAAAAACCTTTGTATCTGAATCACACAATCATTTGGCAGTAGCTATATGGAAGAGCACACATTATGAACAAAGAAGGAAAGACGGGGCCGGGCACAGTGGCTCACACTTGTAATCACAGCACTTACAGAAATGGAGGCAGATGGATCACCTGAGGTCAGGAGTTCGAGGTCAACATGGTGAAACCTCATCTCTATTAAAAATAGAAAAATTAGCCAGGCCTGGTGGTGCACATCTGTAATCCAAGCTACCCAGGGGGCTGAAGCATAAGAATTGCTTGAACCTTGGAGGCAAAGGTTGCAGTGAGCCAAGATCATGCCACTGCACTCCAGCCTGGGTGACAGAGCAAGACTCCATCTCAAAAACAAACAAACAAAAAAAAAAGGAAAGACAGAGAAAGGTGCTCTGTTTAAACCCCTATTAACTGTCCTATAAGTCAAGTGCTAAAATTTTCAGGATTTATGTACAATAAAATACCTAGATCCAAATACCTAGAATATTTTCTATGACAGAATGCTCCAAGGTTAAATTTGTAAGTAAACAGACTCATCTACATCCAAATAAAAATCGAGAAGTATTTGTAATAACAGTAGCCACCATTTACTGAACAATATGTCAATTCTGTTGATAATTTTTTATAATCTGGAAAACAATGCTAGAAAGAAGATATAATTCAAGTTGATAGGTGAGTTTAACCAGTCTAGAATGATTAAGTAGCCAGTTCAAGACACAGTCACTGGCACAGCTCAGCTTAGTCTGGATGGAAGTGCCATCCCCCTCCTTTCTCAACATTTCACTGCCTGGCCCCCCCATCACGCCTGTAGGTATTCCCAATATCCCTCCTTTATCATGAGAATTCTCAGAATATCCAGAGAAGACATGATTACAACAACCCAATAAGGCTTCTCCTACATCCTCCAATGATTACAGCCTGAAAAGTACAGCAAAGACCCTCTTAAAAAAAGGAACTTATTTCACACTATGAAAGCCCAATGCTTCCAAATCCTATTTGTATTAGAAAAAACAAGTCCTGAACTCCTTCATACACTTAACATACTAAGTGTGAGGTTCCATCTGGGTCAGGCTGAAAGTTCCATAGCAGACTGATTATTATTTGGAGCTCAGGTTCTTCCAGGACATTGTTCTGCCCAGCAATCTTTATATCACTTCTGAATTCCAAACAATTCTCCATCTCCTTCAGTGTGTCAATATCATAAGCATTTGAAGTGTCAGAAACCTCAACTCAGTTTTCTCCCAGGACCTTCTCTAAATTCCTTAAGGATAGTCTGGTCTTCAATAAAGACTTAAGTCACTCATTATCCACTTTGTTGCCTTCTAAAAAGAACGTGGCCTGTCATGTTACCCCTCTACCCAATATTAAGAGTATCAAACAAAAATCTGCTAATCTGGACTTAAGACAATTTAACAACTTACAGCAATGGTTCTACAAAAACAAACTGAAAAGACCACTTACTAGGGAAATCCAGTTAGTAAAATAAGTGCTACATGGTGGGTTGTCACTGCTAGTGAACTGTGCTGAACACCCAGGGAGAGGTATACCAGCATACTATTTAAACATTTATATCTCATGGAGTCATTAACACATTGTAATGAAATGGAACGGATACCACAATACGTGTGTCTCTTGTTTTGTAAAAGTCATGTAAAATAGCCATTTACTTAATCGGTTTATCTTATCAGAGTGTTACAAAATTCTCAGCTGTTCATTAAAGTAAAAGAGAGTTTCAAAGAGTAATGCTTAATATACACTAGAATTAAAGTTTTTCCCTATTAAAATATCTTAATTAAAATGAAAGCACCAAAAAAAGGGTATATGTTCTTTAATAAAATAATTAAACTGGATAGACACACTAGTCATTTATTTTTTTAAGGGACAGAGTCTCGCTATGCTGCCCAGGCTGGAATGCAGTGGCTGTTCTCGGGTGCCATCATTGCATACTGCAGCCTTGAACTCCTGGGTTCAAGCAGTCCTCCAGCCTCAGTCTCCTAAGTAGCTGGGACTACAGGTGCATGACACTGCACCTATCAGACACACCGATCTTTTAAAAAAATACTGCATACATAAAGGTTCAAAAACATCAAACAACACTGCAAGGCAATAGAGTAGAAGGAGCAAATGCCTCATTTTAAGACAAGAGCATGGCTAAACCACTTAGTAATTAAAAGGCCTCAAATAATTTAAGTTTCCATAAATGTTTAAAATTCTACATAATGACCTGTCTCACAGAGTTGTCAAGAGGACTTAAATAATATTCATTCACTTCAATCAGTAAGCAACTGTTATGTCCCAAGCCTTGGAACACATCAAACAAAACAAAGTTCATGCTCACCTTATGTTCTATTTGATGAGGGAAATGGAACACATATGCACTACATAGGTAGACAAATGAAATCCCTTCAGTAAAACAGAACAAGATAACAGTGTCCAGAATATAGAAGGTGCTCATGTTTCTTCATTCTTAATGGTGGTATATATATTCTTCTGTTCAATGTATCATTGTCTCTGTTCTTGGTGAATTTTACACAAATCAATGTTAAAATAAATATTTTTTCACATTAACCTTTATCCTTGATTCCAAATGGAATGAACAACAACAATATTAAGGTTGAGTCCATCAGAATAAAATAACCCAATCCTGGAGATAGAAGGACTTTGCAGCTGTCAACCTGGAAGTCTATGGAAACACACACAGTCTATGGAAGTTTAGGATCCACTCATGACTATACCTATAATTCATTGTTCAGTAGTCAGAAAACATTGTAGTACATTCTGAATCAGTAAATAATATCTTCCTCCCACCAACCTTTATACCTGAATATGGATATTATGTGTTCCAATTCTGCTAGTATTTATCAGTGAGACCAGTCTTGGATCACATGATTAGGATGCTACACAAACACAGAAGGTACACACACACACACACACACACACACACACACACACACACACACACCCTAAGGATATTTAAGCATCTCATGAATGGCATAAGATTATATCACATCATACGTGATCATTTGGAGGTTTTCTTTTATTAAGTAGGAATAATAAATAAATAATTTCTTTCTTTTACAAAAAATTGCAATATTATACAGCTATATATAGTAGAGGCCCTTTACTATGTATCACAACTATTGTCTAACTATTTAATCAAAAACTCTATTAAAGTAGAAATCAGGGGGAAAAAACAAATCAAGAGGTTCACTAAAGGTTTTAACTTAAAATATAAAATCCAGGTTTATTTACCAGCCTTTTGATACAGTGCCAAGGCCTTATCTTGCAAGGCAGATATGCTGATTACACCAGTGTGCTTTTGCCTAAAACAAAACCCATGTACATCAGCTATGATTTCAAGTTTGAATTTCTTTAAAGTGACACAAGAAACTGAAGGCATCCAAGGGCAAAATCCTTCCAATCTCGTATACTTTCCTGGCCTATGTGTAATTCAAATATACATTTGTTTAGGAATTCATCTTTATGAAGTCTAACCAAAGCACTCAACTTTGTTTACACTGAAACAACTCTTGCTTTTGAATTGCACACTTTCCTGAATTATGTAATAATTAAATTACATAATTACAATTAAGTATAACTGTCATAAACAGATTTGTTTAAAAATATAGCCAATTCTTGTTAAGTCCACAACTTAGCCTGTTAGGAGCAGAAATAGTAGTAGGGAATTTTCATCAGTATGTAGCAGTGTGCTACTGGCATTTTAAAATATATTTTACAGAGAAATAGAGGATATTAGTGAAACCAATGAGTTGTTTGAGAACTTCCAGAAAAATTTTTTAAATATTAGACTACTTAACATTTAAAGAAAGTTAAAAAATAAAAAATTATCGATACCAAAGAATCTTTAAAATATTGATCCCTGCAAATTACACATATTTGTTAAATAAATCATAAGCATCTATAAATAATTCGATAGTAAAAAGCTGCAGGTAGATGTCTACATATTCTAAGCTAGACTTATTTTCAATTGATTCTCTCACAAACATACAATTGTCAATATGTATTATGATCTTACCTAACATCCCTTAAAAAAGTAACTTTTTTTTTTCTTGAGACAGAGTCTCACTCTGTCGCCCAGGCTGGAGTGCAGTATTGAAATCTTGGCTCACTGCAACCTCCGCCTCCCCAATGCAAGCAATTCTTCTGCTTCAGAGCCTTCTGAGTAGCTGGGATTACTGGTGTCTGCCACCACCCCCAGCTAATTTTTGTATTTTTAGTAGAGATGGGGTTTCACCTTGTTGGCCAGTTTGGTCTCGAACTTCTGGCCTCAGGTGATCCGCCCGCCTCGGCCTCCCAAAGGGCTGGGATTACAAGCGTGAGCCACCGTGCCTGGCCCAAAAAAATAACTTTTGAGATACTGAATTAACAATTAAAGAAGTTGGAAACAACTGATTCAAGTACACAGCTTTGAGATTACATGTCAGTTTTTCTCTAAAAGAACAGCTCTTTCTTTGAATTTTTTTTTACATGAAATCTTTCCATATCATCAGTTACTCATTTCATTAAATAAACAAAACTGTAACTTCTGGCTAAACCACTGCATTATCTCTATACCAGAACCACCAGTAAATAGGAAGTAAGATTCATTTATGCTGAGTTGCAAGTAACCTATGTATACATTGGTATGAACTGTTGTGTTTATAATTTGTATATGCAATATAAATTTAGTGCCAAATCTTGAGATTCAAGATTCAATTGATCAGTAGATGGAAATTGAAGAGTCAGAAGCTTTAAAACCAAATATCTCTACATAAGTTGCCAAATAAGTTCTTAATTAATTTTCAGTTATTTCCTAAAGTTGAATTTTATTTTTTATTTTTTGCTTCCCCATCCTCAGTCCTGAATTTTATTTTTGAAGAGAAAAATCATGCAAGAGTTATTTATTCCACAAAAAACGTGTAGCCTCAGAAATTTCAACAGACATCAGATTATTTGGTGTTCCATGATTATGTTTTACTTTGATCTTAATTAGTAAAAACACATAAACCATGGGAAATTCTTAATCATTAGATTGACAGCTTATTTGCAAATACAAATCACAAAATCTAATTATTATACCTTGCAACATGTGTGCTATATTTAACAGTATAAGATAGTCTTTTAAAAAAAAAAAAAGTTCAGAGACAAAAGTAAGGAGCCATATAAATAGGCATAGCATATTACATTTAAATACCAAGTCCAATTATGTAGGCTGTAGTAAAGTGAAGAAAACAACTAAATTATTCAAGTAACTGCACATATTAATATATACATATTTTCACTTATACATATATATTGTTGAACACAAAACCAAGTGCTGGCTGATTTATAAATATTTAAAATTACGAAGTGCCAATCCATCAGTGGCCTCATTTCCATTTCTACTCAAATAAGCAAAGAGAATAAAAAACTGGTAATTTCTAATACCAGGACATAGTAGATATGAATATATATTTCTGTTTAAAATGTAAAAGCTCCTTCTTCATTCTTTTACATAACTGGTATTTTTAAAAAGTAAGTATGCCATACTTTCTTTTTAAAGAAATATGTATGATGAGAAGGAGCTTAAATTTATAAAGTTTTTAATGGTAATGGCATTTTCTATCAAAATTTAAAAGGCAGCAAAAAAGAGGATAGGAGAGTCTAGGAAGTGCAGGGGAAGGTGGGGGAATAGGGAGAGATTTGTTAAAGGATACAAAATTGCGGCTAGACAGGAGAAGTAAGTTCTAGTGTTCTATATCACCGTAGATGACCATAGTAATAATAATATACAGTTTCAAATATTGAATAAGAGAATATTGAACGTTTTTAACACGAAGAAATGATAAATGTCTGAGATGACAGATATGCTAATGACTCTGATATGATCACTATACAATGTATCAAAACATTGCTATGTGACCCATGAATATGTTCAATTTCGTCAATTTTAAAAAATAAATTTTTAAAAAATTTAGTGTATATGAAAATTTATACTAATAAGCAATTATCCCAAGGTATAAAGTGATATATCAATGAATATTACATAATTATTTTTAATAACTAAAAAGCAGTCATTCTAAATGTTCCTCAATAAGGAACTGAATAAATCATTGTATCCACAAAACAAGCACATTTCAAATGAGACAGAAAGATGTCTATGTACTAAGTGAAAAAGCAAGTATCAGAATGACTTGGATAGTAAGTCTCATTTTTTCAAATTTTCCTAATAAAAATGTGTATGTGCATGCTTGAATATGTATGCATATTAAAATATGCATAGAAAACAGTTATAGCACATATCAAACTTGCAGAGAGGTTTGTCTTTTTATTTACAGTTATTTACTCCCTAAAATTAAAAAAAGAAAACATAATCATAGAGAACATTTTAAACTGTTTTAACAAAATATTTGAAAACTTGAAGCATTTTTTCTTTTTCCTAAGTAATTTTCCTTTCCTCTAATATTTGCTAGTTACTATATCCAAGCTGATGTTTATCCTGAAACATATTAATTATTATCCTCTCAAACTTTAAAGAGCATTATATTTAACTTTGCAGGATTACACGAAACAGAAATACTATGATACAAAATAATCCTCATTCTATTCAAAAATTTAACTTTTTAATACTTCACCCCAAATATTCACTATCTTTTAAAATAAAACAATGGAACATATTTTTAAACAAAATTAAAATGGTTTATATAGTAACAATTCAGTATCTTATTTTTTGTTTGCATATCCTATAGGTGTAACTAACATATTCTCAATAACACTTCAAAAATATTTTGCAAAGATCATCAGTACTATTAAGCGCATTAAAGTTTTATCTTGACTTACAGCATAAATATTTCTCCAGCTATACTTGAAGCAAAAATTTTATTATTAATAAAAGTAGGCCAACTATATACTTCATTAAACATTTTAATACTTAAAGTTGATTTTCAAGATATTCATGATCACTAGCATTCACACTTATAAAAATAGTTTTACTTTCCTAAAATACTTTTTTAAAGGACAGAAGGAAATACGTTTTTACTTTACCTAGTTGTTGATGTTCGTATTTGCCATAATTACAATGATAGAAATTAGTTCCACCTTGCTCATCTATCATCTTCTCTGAAGAAAGCAAACTAAGACGTTTCATCTTAACTAACCTTGGGGAACTTTCCTGAACACTAGTATCCAAAACCACATCTCCCGAAAGAATGGGAGGAACAACTCTCTTTAAAAAATCCATTTTAAGGTTCTTCTACATTACTAGACCCACAAGCACACAGAAAGGCGTCTATACCAACTTCCTTGATGAGAAGTCAGGTACACTATGTGTGTCAAAGAGCAAATAAACGTCATGTGAATTTAGGCGGTGCTAAACCCCAGTTGGTCAATGGCCAGCTGTTTTGAGGCTGATTTTTAGGACATTTACTGTTCATGCTGATAACAAACCAAACAGCTACAGACCATGAAACTGCACTTCATGTGGGCATACACGTACAATGGGTGCTAACGACAATACTGAGTCTATAAAATGTTGAGCATCCATCTAGTTTAACATGTAGATTTTGAGAACTTTCACCGTGTAAAGAGAAATTTACTTTGGCCTGAGGTGTGTGTTCCTTTTAAGTAAACTTAGGGCTGACATGTAAAACACTAACTTGTATTCAAAAGATAATTCTTATCATTTTGAAAATTTACTAACAGACCTCAGGAATGTCAACTTTTATAAAACATAAAAAGGAGTCACTTAAAACTTTATTCTGTATTATGAACATTCTAAGGTTACTTTAAAATGCCCACCCCCCCCAAAAAAAAAAAACCCTCCCTATTACAATCAGTGGCATTTATCAATAGTAATGATGAAAACTTTGGCAGGAATAACCAAAAACAATGATTAATTTTAAATATATGGATCTAAAAACATAAAGCTGAAGAATTTAAAGTATAAATACTTAAATTCAATATAAAAACAGTCATCAACATTATATGATTTTCAAAATAATTGAGCACTCTACAAAATATTTTAAAATAGCAAAAGTAGCCAACCCTACTGCCTTAATATAATTCAGAAGTATAACAAGAGAGTCCAATAAAAGAATATCTACAAGACTTTGAAAACTGAAAGTGCTATCTCCTTTTCTCCCTTCCTTTGCCTGCCCTCTGGTGGGGTTAAGTGAGCAAGAAGGAAATCTAAAAACAAAGGTAACAAGAGTAAAGCCTCTAAGGCAAACCGCCATGGCAGGTGTTTACCTATGTAACAAACCTGTACATTCTGCACATGTACGCCAGAACTTAAAAGTATAAACAACAACAACAACAAGAACAAAACCCTAAGCAATCATATCTCTTTGAATGATACATAATTTTTTAAATCTGATTAACTCAGTGAAACATAATATAATCTCATTCTGCCAATACTCAACATGAAGAAAACGCTTTGCATAGTATTTCGAAAGATGAAGCACATACGGTCTACATAGATATCAGGAAAAAATGGTTGTAATAGAAAAATGGGTACATTTCTGGTTCTCAATTACTTTGTTTTTTTGTTTGTTTGTTTGCTTGTTTTTTTTGGTGTTTTTTGTTTTGTTTTGTTTTGGGTTTTTTTGTTTGTTTGTTTGTTTGTTTTGAGATGGAGTCTTGCTCTGTTGCCCAGGCTGGAGTGCAGTGGCACAATCTCAGCTCACTGGAGCCTCTGCCTCCTGGGTTCAAGCAATTCTCCTGCCTCAGCCTCCTGAGTAGCTGGGACTACAGGCATGCACCACCATGCCCAGCAAATTTTTGCATTTTTGGTAGAGACGGGGTTTCACCATGTTGGGCAGGATAGTCTCAAACTCCTGACCTCAGGTGATCTACCTGCCTTGGCCTCCCAAACTGCTGGGATTCCAGGCAAGAGCCACCATGCCCAGCCACTTTGTTTTTAATCCTTATTCTCCTACCACATTACTTATGAAGTCAACTATTCTTTTTAAAATTTATTTTAAAAGCATTAATTGAAGATCCTTTACATGCAAAGCATTAATTAATAAAGTATTAAGGTCCAGAGAAAGTTTAAGGATTTATTAATACAAATTCTGTTTCAAGAACTCCTATAAAAAAAAAAGGAAAAAAACAACAAAGTCAAGTAAAAGACATAAATCTGTTGCCCTTAAAGCAGGTATATATTCAACAAGAAAAAAGCATTAACTTTAAAAAAATGCATCTAAGAAGTAGATTGCCTCTTAATCTTTGATCATAAAAGTATCAAAATTAAAATCCAATCAGCCTATATTCCCCACAAACAGAAAAAGCAACTGCTTAGAACGGTAAACTGCATGCCTTAATATGCCTAAAACTGATCTTTCTCTCTCTCTCTCTCTCTCTCTGCCCCCACCTCCCTTTTGCCCCTCCCTCCCTTCCTCCTTCTCTGGGTATGATCTCATGTTCTTTACATTTTATGTCTGTGGTTTTCCCCAGGTCCCTCTGCAGGTTGTCCTTATCTATGAAGCCCAGAAACAGTGGTACACAGAAGAATGCTAATTCATGTTTGTTCATGACATGCAAGACAACCATTTGTGTCACTGTTAACCTCATCATTCTCAACTGCACTTTCAAGGGGAGAGAGGAAGGGGTTAAGGTAAAAGGGACAAGGATTATGGGTTGTAGAAGAGACCAAAATTTTTTCTCTGATTTCCTTCATTCAGCAAATATTTTTTGAATAGCTTCTCTAATGATCTGTGCAAGACACAAAGGCACTGAAGATATGTCTCTCTCCCAAAAAAGCTGACTACTTAAGAAGGGAAATAAACTCTCACAGTTATAATACTCCCTGCAGTGTTGGCCAAAACTTTGTTGAGCCCGCACTGCAGTTTAATTTCCTTTGCTTCATCTGCTTCCTAAGCCCCCTCATTATAGGTGTTGATTCCTAATAAACATCGAAAGAATCCACCCTGAGACATACAGCAAAGGGGAAGCATTCCAGTAACAAAACTATTACTAACAGGATCTATGAGGAAGAAATGCCATAATGCCTTGTTGACATGTTGATACTTCTAAGCACTTTAGCTGATTACCACAACTTTTAACTCCTGGTATAACAGTTACGGGCTGAAGAAATTATATTAGAAGCTCACAGCTAAAATGCAGCATTTAAAAATCTTTTCAGACCTCAATCACTATTTAGTCTTGAGAATATTTACAATCTTACCGAATCACTTGAGACAGTACTTCCTTGGTGGTAACGTGGATCATCTAATCCTATGATTCTTGAGTAGTTTCAGGAATGAAGCATTTAGATGTTAACCAACCAAGATTCCAATAAACGGCTTTAGCTCTGAAAAAAACAAAATACATTTACATATTCGGTATGTTTATAATAAGTACACCTGTATGTCACTCACATCCATTCTTACTTCTGAACACATTTTACACCCAGTGTCACCTAGTGCTGCAGATATCCTCTTTCAATAACATTGCACAACAATTTTTCTAAGTTTTTTATTATGGAAAATTTCGAATTAATGCAAAATTATTAAGAACAGTACCATGAAACCCCCATCATTCCCAGCTTCAACAATTAACTCGTGGCAAATAATGTTTCATTTATATCTTCATCTACCCCCCCGCAACCTCTATCCCAACACAATGGATTATTCTGAAGCAAATTCCAGACATCGTAACGTTTCATCTGTACATAATTCATTATGCATCTAAGACAAGGCTTTACTGTGTAAAAATAAGCTAATACCATTATAATACTTATATTAATAATATAATACCAACTACTAATCAGCACTCAAATTTCCCCAATTGTCCCATAAGTGTCCTTTTAACAGTCTGTTCTCATCTAAATTTAAACAAAATTCATACAGGCAATTGTAACCATATCTCTTAAATAACTTTTAATCTATAGTTTTTCTCCTCCTTTTCTTCTGTATAGAGTGACAATAATGCTTTCACTAGCCAATGGTTAAACTAATACACCATAACTTAATTATTCAATAATATATTATTTTAGTCACTAAAATATAGATTTGTACAACAGTTCATGTATCTGCTAGACCTGATATTTATCACATCTACAGACAACATTTGGGATGCACATTTTTCAAAGTCTACTTAGAGTAACTCTGAGAGGGTCATGGACCATGAACTACTGCAGTGTATCTGTAATACCTGGATGGTTACTGAGAATAAAGCAAATGACCACAGGGAGTTATCTTTTTACCGTTTATACGGACTCCAAGTTAACATAAAAAATTCATATGTTATTACAATTAAAAAGTCCTGGATTTTTTGTTTTTGTTTTTGTTTTTTTTCTGAGACAGAGTTTCGCTCTTGTTGACTAGGCTAGAGTACAGTGGCACAGTCTCAGCTTACTGCAACCTCCACCTCCCAGGTTCGAGCGATTCTCTTGCCTCAGCCTCCTGAGTAGCTGGGATTATAGGCGTCCACCACCAGGCCCAGCTAATTTTTGTAATTTTAGCAGAGATGGGGTTTCACCATGTTGCCAGGCTGGTCTTCAACTGCTGACCTCAGGTGATCCACCTGCCTCGGCCTCCCTAAGTGCTGGGATTACAGGTGTCAGCCAATGCACCCAGCCAGTCTTGGCATTTTTCTATAGCAAAAATAAGGCAAATTTGTCATCTGGCACTGGAACTCAAATAAGCCTTATTTTAAATAATAACCAGTTGGATACTAGTTTTTCTCTTTAATTAATTTAATCCCCAACCCAACAGAAAAAGTTAAATATCCTGAAATAGTAATTTTGTACTGAATACTCTTAATTTGAAATTCCTTTAGCCAAGTTAGAAAAATATAGTATTTACTCATAGAATAATCAATTAAATCATGATTAAAGCCAAATCTTCAAAGCCAAAAATCTGGGAAATATGAATAAAATATTAACTTGTTGGTGCTTGCTCATAATATCATTCCAACTTACTGGAATTTTTGACTGCTCCATCAAATATTTCTAAAATCTATTATCAATATGATAGCTACAATCCTGCCATAATTCTTTATACTTTACTTATCTTAGGTTCACGGCATCGTTTCTCCCTCAAACCAAAATAAATTAATGTGACAAATAGCATGTCATGTCTTGTGGGTATGGTCCTACATTGGACAATATTTAATGAGTTTTAAATTATCTTTCACTTCATCTTCTGGGACAAATCTCAAAACCAGTCACTACTGGAGTACAATGCAGTTTTAGGAATATTGCAAAAATCCCAGCTAGGACCGATTTTTGTCACCATGTCTAGGTATTTTATTTGGCTTTGTTTTCGAACAGCCTTCTGCTCAGACATAGCAAGTGCTAATGTCATGCTTTTGTTGTATGTGTTTATTCTTCTTGTAATCACACTGTCATGGCACTATGTCACTTAAAGATTTATCAGTGTTTGCCCAGAGTTTGCAACACTTCTTCAGTAGACAGACAGCCTTCCTATTTTTAACTTTTCACTTTTGATAAAAATAAATGCATCTTTTGGTAACCATGGAAAATTTGTCGTTTATAGGTTTTTTTTTTTTTTTTTTTTTTGTAAGAAAAGACTTATTTATCTTTATTGTACTTTAGGTTTTGGGGTACATGTGCAGATCATGCAGGATTGTTGCATAGCTATATACATGGCAGTGTGGTTTCCTGCCTCCATCCCCCCAACACCTGCATCTGGCATTTCTCTGCATATTATCGCTGGGGAGCTGTCCCTCCCTTACCCCCACCAACAGACCCCAGTGTGTAATGCTCCCCTCCCCGTGCCCATGTGTTCTCATTGTTCAACACCCGCCTATAAGTGAGACCATGCGGTGTTTGATCGTCTGCTCTTCTGTCAGTTTGCTGAGAATGATGCTTTCCAGGTTCATCCATACCCCTACAAAGGACACAAACTCATCATTTTTTATGACTGTATAGTATTCCATGGTGTATATGTGCCACATTTTCCTTGTCCAGTCTATTGTCGATGGGCATATGGGTTGGTTCCAGGTCTTTGCTATTGTAAACAGTGCCGCTGTGAACATACATGTCCATGTGTCTTTATAACGGAATGACTTATAATCCTTTAGGTATATACTCAGTAATGGGATTGTTGGGTCAAATAGAATTTCTATTTCTAGGTCCTTGGAGGAAGCACCACACTGTCTTCCATATTGGTTGAACTAGTTTACACTCCCACCAACAGTGTAAAAGTGTTCTTATTTCTCCACATCCTCTCCAGCATCTGTTGTCTCCAGATTTTTTAATGATCGCCATTCTAACTGGCGTGAGGTAGTATCTCAATGTGGTTCTGATTTGCATTTCTCTAATGACCAGTCATGATTAGCATTTTTTCATATGTTTGTTGGCCTCATATATGTCTTCTTTTGAAAAGTATCTGTTCATATCTTTCACCCACTTTTGGATGGGTTTGTTTTTTTCTTGTAAATCTCTTTTGGTTCTTAGTAGATTCTAGATATTAGCCCTTTGTCAGATAGGTAGATTGCAAAACATTTTTCCCATTCTGTTGGTTGCCAGTTCACTCTAATGATTGTTTCTTTTGCTGCACAGAAGCTCTGGAGTTTAATTAGGTCCCATTTGTCTATTTTGGCATTTATTGCTAATGCTTTTGGTGTTTTGGTCATGAAGTCCTTGCCTATGCCTATGTCCTGAATGGTTTTGCCTAGGTTTTCTTCTAGGATTTTTATGGTGTTAGGTCTTATGTTTAAGTCTTTAATCCATCTGGAGTTAATTTTAGTGTAAGGTGTCAGGAAGGGGTCCAGTTTCTGCTTTCTGCACACTGCTAGCCAGTTTTCCCAACGCCATTTATTAAAGAAGGAATCTTTTCCCCATTGCTTGTTTTTGTCAGGTTTGTCAAAAATCAGATGGTTGTCGATGTGTAGCATTGTCTCTAGGGCCTCTATTTTGTTCCATTGATCTCTATTTCTGTTTCAGTACCAGTACCATGCTGTTTTGATTACTGTAGCCTTGTAGCATAGTTTGAAATCAGGTAGCATAATGCCACCAGCTTTGTTCTTTTTGCTTAGGATTGTCTTGGCTATGCGTGCTCTCTTTCGGTTCCATATGAAGTTTAAGGTGGTTTTTTCCAGTTCTGCAAAGAAGGTCATTGGTAGCTTGATGGGGATAGCATTGAATTTGTAGATTACTTTGGGCAGTATGGCCATTTTCACTATATTGATTCTTCCTAATCATGAGCATGGAATGTTTCTCCATCTGTTTGTGTCCTCTCTTATTTCGTTGAGCAGTGCTTTCTAGTTCTCCTTGAAGAGGTCCTTTACATCCTTTGCTAGTTGTATTCCTAGGTATTTTATTCTCTTTGTAGCAATTGTGAATGGCAGTTCATTCTTGATTTGGCTCTCTTTAAGTCTGTTATTGGTGTATAGGAATACTTGTGATTTCTGCACATTGATTTTGTATCCTGAGACTTTGGTGAAGTTGCTTATCATCTTAAGGAGATTTTGGGCTAAGATGATAGGGTCTTCTAAATATACCATCATGTCTACAAGCAGAGAAAACCTGACTTCCTCTTTTCCTAATTGAATACCGTTTATTTTTTTTCTTCCCTAATTGCTCAGCTAGAACTTCCAATACTATATTGAATAGGAGTGGTGAGAGAGGGCATCCTTGTCTAGTGCTGAATTTCAAAGGGAATGCTTCAGTTTTTGCCCATTCAGTATAATATTGGCTGTAGATCTGCCATAAATAGCTTTTATTGTTTTGAGATATGTTCCTTCGATACTTAGTTTATTAAGAGTTTTTAGCACAAAGGCTGTTGAATTTTGAGGAAGGCCTTCTCTGCATCTATTGAGATAATCACGTGGTTTTTGTCTTTGGTTCTGTTTATGTGGCGGATTACGTTTATACACTTGCATATGTTGAACCAGCCTCCCGTCCCTGGAATGAAGCCTACTTGATTGTGATGGATAGCTTTTTGATGTGCTGTTGCAATCAGTTTGCCAGTATTTTATTGAAGATTTTTGCATCTATGTTCATCATGGATACTAGCCCAAAGGTTTCTTTTTTTGTTGAATCTGCTGGGTTTTGGTATCAGGATGATGTTGGTCTCATAAAATGATTTGGGAAGGATACCCTTTTTGGATTGTTTGGAATAGTTTCAGAAGTAATGGTACCAGCTCCTCTTTGTACGTCTGGTAGAATTCAGCTGTGAACCCATCTGGACCTGGACGTGTTTTGGGTGGTAGGCTATTAATTGCTGCCTCAACTTCAGCCCTTGTTATTGGTCTGTTCAGGGTTTCGGCTTCTTCCTGGTTTAGGTTTGGGAGGGTGCAATTATCCAGGAATTTATCCATTTCTTCCAGGTGTACTGGTTTATGTGCATAGAGTTGTTCATAGCAATCTCTGATTGTAGTTTGTATTTCTGTGAAATAAGTGGTGATATCCCCTTTATCATTTTTTATTCCATCTATTTGATCCTTCTCTCTTTTTTTTCTTTTTTATTAATCTGGCTAGTGGTCTATTTTGTTGATTTTTTCAAAAAACCAGCTCCTGGATTTATTGATTTTTTGAAGGGTTTTTTCTGTCTCTATCTCCTTCAGTTCTGCTCTGATCTTAGTTATTTCTTGTTTTCTGCTAGCTTTTGGGGTTTTTTTTCTCTTGCTCCTCTAGCTCTTTCAATTTTGATGATAGGGTATCGATTTTAGATCTTTCCTTGCTTCTCATGTGGGCATTTATTGCTATAAAATTCCCTCTAGACATTGCTTTAAATATGTCCCAGAGATTCTGCTACGTTGTGTCTTCATTCTCATTGGTTACAAAGAACATCTTTATTTCTGCCTTCATTTCATTGTTTATCCAGTCAACATTCAGGAGCCAGTTGTTCAGTTTCCATGAAGTTGTGCAGTTCTGAGTTAGTTTCTTAATCCTGAGGTCTAATTTGATTGCCCTGTGGTCTGAAAGACTATTTGTTATGATTTCCGTTCTTTTGCATTTGCTGAGGAGTGATTTACTTCCAATTATGTGGTCAGTTTTAGAGTGGGTGCAATGTGGTGCTGAGAATAATGTATATTCCGTGGATTTGGGGTGGATATTTCTGTAGATGTCTATTAGGTCTACTTGGTCCAGATCTGAGTTCAAGTCCTGGATATCCTTATTAATTTTCTGTCTCATTGATCTGTCTAATATTGACAGTGGAGTGTTAAAATCTCCCACTATTATTGTGTGGGAGTCTAAGTCTCTTTGTAGGTCATTAAGAGCTTGCCTTATGTACCGTACCTGGGTGCTCCTGTATTCGGTTTGTATATATTTAGGATCATTAGCTCTTCTTGATGCATTGATCTTTTTAGCATTATGTAATGCCCTTCTTTGTCTCTTTTGATCTTTGTTGGTTTAAAGTCCATTTTATCAGAGACTAGGATTGTAACTCCTTTTTTTTTTTTTTTTTTTTTTTTTGGCTCTCCGATTGCTTGATAAATCTTCCTCTATATCTTTATTTTCAGCCTATGTGTGTCCTTGCACATGAAATGGATTTCCTGAATACAGCACACTGATGGGTCTTGACTTTTGATCCAATTTGCCAGCCTGTGTCTTTTGATTGGGGCATTTAGCCCATTTACATTTAAGGTTAATATTGTTATATGTGAATTTGATCCTGCCATTTTGAGGCTAGCTGGATGTTTTGCCCATTAGTTGACACATTGTTTTCATTGTGTTGATGGTCTTTACCATTTGGTATGTTTTTGGAGTGGCTGGTACTGGTTGCTCCTTTCCTTGTTTAGTGCTTCTTTCAGGAGCTCTTGTAAGGCAGGCCTGGTGGTGACGAAATCTCTCAGCAATTGCTTGTCCATAAAGGATTTTATTTCTCCTTTGCTTATGAGGCTTAGTTTGGCTGGATATGAAATTCTACGTTGAAAGTTCTTTTCTTTAAGGATATTGAATATTGGCCCCCACTGTCTTCTGGCTTGCAGGGTTTCTAGGGAGAGATCCACTGTAAGTCTGATGGGCTTCCCTTAGTGGGCAACCTGACCTTTCTCTCTGGCTGCCCTTAGCATTTTTTCCTTCATTTCAACCCTGGTTAATCTAACAATTATGTGCGTTGGGGTTGCTCTTCTTAAGGAACATCTTTGTAGTGTTCTCTGTATTTCCTGGACTTGAATGGTGGCCTAGCTTGCTAGGTTGGGGAAGTTTTCCTGGATATATCCTGAAGAGTGTTTTCCAGCTTGGATTCATTCTCTCCGTCACATTCAGGTACATCTATCAAACATAGATTAGGTCTTGTCACATGATCCCATATTTCTTGGAGGCTTTGTTCATTTCTTTTCACTCTTTTTTCTCTATTCTTGCCTTCTCATTTTATTTCATTGAGTTGATCTTCAATCTCTGATATCCTTTCTTCTGCTTGGTTGATTCAGCCACTGAAACTTACGTATGTTTCACGGAGTTCTCGTGCTTTGTTTTTCAGCTCCATCAAGTCATTTATATTCTTTGTTAAGCTGTTTATTCTAATTAGCATCTCATCTAACCTTTTTTCTACGTTCTTAGTTTCTTTACATTGGGTTAGCACATGTTCTTTTAGCTCTCAGAAGTTTGTTATTACCCACCTTCTGAAGCCTGTTTCCGTCAATTCATCAGATTCATTCTCCATCCATCTTTGATCCCTAGCTGGTGAGGAGTTGTGATCCTTTGGAGAAAGAGAGGCATTTGGTTTTTGGTGTTTTCATCCTTTTGCGCTGGTTTCTTCCCATCTTCATGGCTTTATCTACCTGTGGTCTTTGTAGTTGGTGATTTTCGGATGGGGTTTCTGAGTGGATGACCTTTTTATTGATGATGAAGTTATTTCTTTCTTAGTTTTCCTTCTAAAAGTCGGGCCCCTCTGCTGTAGGACTCCTGGAGGTCCACTCCAGACCCCACTTGTCTGGGGAATCACCCGTTCAGGCTGCAGAAAAGTAAGGGATGCTGCCAGTTTCTTCTTCTGTTATCTTCGTCCCAGAGGGGTACCTGCCAGATGTCAGCCTGAGCTCTCCTTTATGAGGTGTCTCTTTAGGTATATGGGGGTCGGGGAGCTGCTTGAGGAGACAGTCTGTCCCTTACAGGAGCTCAAGTGCTGTGCTGGGAACCCTGTTGTTTCATGCAGAGCTGCTGGGCAGGTACTTTTAAGTCTGCTGCAGCAGAAGTCATAACCACATCTTTTCCCAGGTGCTCTGTCCTAGGAAAGTCGGCTTTATTTATAAGTTCCTGTCATGCTGCTGCCTTTTTTCATAGATGCCCTGCCCTGCACAAAGTAGTCTGGTCACAGTTTGCCAGCAGAAGTATTGCTGAGCTGCTGCAGGCTCTGCCCAGCTGCTGTGTGAACTGCCTCGGTAGTGCATAGTAGTGGTGGCTCCCCTTCCCCCCACTGAGCTGGAACGCCCTGGGTCTAGCTGTACTTGCTGCAAAACTCTCAATCCAGAGGTTTCAGATTGCTTGTTTTGTTGGGGGTGGTACCCACTGAGCCAGATTGCCTGGCTCCCTGTCTCTGCTCTCTCCCTTTCAATTGAATGGGCAGCTCTGTCTCCTGGGCATTCCTGGCACCAGTTGAAATGGCCGCCCAAATTTGTGTGTGATTCTGTGCATCAACCTGGCACTGGCTGAAACCACTGTGCTGAAAACTCGTGGCCCTTTTCCGCCCCAGAATCTACGGGTCTGTGGGCAGTGAAAATTTGTTTGGAAATGCGGTTGGCACTCACCCTCAGTGTTGTTCTTGCTGGGAACTGCACTCCAGGGCTGTTCCTATTCGGCCATCTTGGATCCTCCCCACTTTTCTGGCTTTCTTTATAGATTATAATCACTTTTAGCAGGGTGGACTGGTGGAAGGGGGAGAGTCTTTCTGGGACGTTTTTGGTCTGTTTACTTGCATGACAATCACTTTTTCATCTTGCCTCCATATATATTACTTAACATGGGATTAATTTTTATTTGCATTTCACTTGATTGGAGAATATTTTATCTGTAAAGAAGAGTAATTTTTACTACTACTTTTTTTTTTTTTTTTTTTAAGAAAGTCTCACTCTGTCACCTAGGCTGGAGTGCACTGGCACGATCTCAGCTCACTGCAGCCTCCACCTCCCGAGTTCAAGCTATTCTCCTGTCTCAGACTCCCAAGTAGCTGGGACTACACGTACATGTTACCATGCCTGGCTAATTTTTGTATTTTTAATAGAGACAGGGTTTCACCTTGGTGGTCAGGGTGGTCTCGAACTCCTTCCTGATCTCAGGTGATCCACCTGCCTTGGCCTCCCAAAGTGCAGGAATTACAGGCATGAGCCACTGTGCCCGGCCACTACTACTTTTGTAATACTATTTTGAGACAGTGAAGGTCAGAGAGGTTTGATACCTGCACGTGGTCATCTATACAAATAACCATTGATGTTCTTTCTTACTGAAAATGAAAAAGTTCAAATAAAAAAGGACATTAGTTGGTACTTGACAATACTGAGGACTGTAAACAGCCAATCAGTACAAGCTTTGAAGGGCAAGACTTTTCACCTACAGGTGGAGTAATAATGCAGAAGCTTCCACGTGTAATAAATAGTGAACAGTGGTTCAGCTCCGGTGCTTGGAGGACCTCAGGGCAAATGAGGTGCTGGTAGGCAGGGAGCCTTGCTTCACTTCAGTACAGAAAGCAAAAGAAAGTTGAACGGGTGTTCAAATAACAAATGAACTTCATTCCTTTATGAACAAAATATCTATAGTAATAACAGAAATGCCACAAATTTATTTATCTTAATTTTAGGAAGCCATTTGATGTGTGTTTTAATATTATACATTAATATAAGAAACAATAATCCCAAGCAAATAGAGCAAAAATTAAAATCAGATATGTTAATTACAGCACTCACAATACTTGTCTGTATGCTGGGAATACTCCACAATGTAAATTGAACAGAGAAGTTATGGTGCCTGGCATATGCTAGATTTGAGCTCAACATAAGGAACAACAACTTAAGTAGTATGTAAGCAATGAAAAGACTGCTTCATAAAGCATTGGGGTCCCTGCTCATTGTGTCTGTAGGCAACAGTTGTCAGGAATGCTAACATTCCTACAGAATGTTATAAAAAGGATTATGCCACCGGGTAAAAAGATTAGGGTAAATTACCTCAAAGATCCAAGCTCAAAACTCTAAATTTGACTTCAAAATATATTTCACATTGTACTTGAATACTAGAGGGTGTGGTGACAGAAATTCATATTTCAACTACAGTGAGAAACTGCACTGTAAGATATGGAATCTATCAGTGCCAATTCCTGCTATTCTGTTAAAATTAATTCTGGGAATCCTGCAAGGCTTCTTAAAATGATGCAGAAACCATAATGACACAAGCATTCTGACAGCCTTTTAGAGTGAGGATGCAATAGTTTTCAAATAAATTTAAAATAATCATAGTTCCTGTAATATCAAAATAATTATAAAAAACAAAATGCAGTAACTTCTTTAATCTGCCAAAGACTGTATAAAACAAGAAAAATTTGCTCACAAATAACCAAGTGCAGGCAGCAAGCAATTAGTCAAATATCTTTTATATCTAACTGGTAAAAATCATTTAAAAAAAAAAGAATTTATGGTCATCCCTTTAATTACCAAAAAAAATTCAAGATTTGTAAAATTAACAGTGTTTTTATCACTCAATTGTTAATTCACTTTTTCTCTTAAGAAATGCTACAATTTGGCCGGGCACGGTGGCTCAAGCCTGTAATCCCAGCACTTTGGGAGGCCGAGGTGGGTGGATCACGAGGTCAAGAGATCGAGACCATCCTGGTCAACATGGTGAAACCCCGTCTCTACTAAAAATACAAAAAATTAGCTGGGCATGGTGGCACGTGCCTGTAATCCCAGCTACTCAGGAGGCTGAGGCAGGAGAATTGCCTGAACCCAGGAGACGGAGGTTGCGGTGAGCCGAGATTGCGCCATTGCACTCCAGCCTGGGTAACAAGAGCGAGACTCCGTCTCAAAAAAAAAAAAAAAAAAAAAAGAAATGCTACAATTTTTACAATTTTTAAAAAAGAACTTGCATTTAACCTTCTCTTAGTCAATTTTGAGATGGAGTCTTGCTCTGTTGGCCAGGCTGGAGTACAGTGGTGCAATCTTGACTCACCGCAACCTCCAACTCCTGTGTTCAGGTGATTCTCCTGCCTCATCTTCTCAAGTAGCTGGGATTACAGGCGTGTACCACCACGCCTGGCTATTTTTTTGTATTTTTAGTAGAGACAGGGTTTCACCATGTTGGCCAGGCTGGTCTCAAACTCCTGATCTCAAGTGATCCACCCTCCTCAGTCTCCAAAGTGTTGGGATTACAGGCGTGAGCCACTGCACCTGGCCTCTTTTTAACCTTCTCCCAAATTTCAATTTTAAAAAGTATGGAAACATATTACACTGACTAACACAATTACAGATAACATTATATGACCTGCTAAAAATGCTGTGTAATGATACTTAGCCAGAATATTTGGGCTTCACAGCAAAAATCTAAACTTCTTGCTGATAAGGCAATGTTCTCTGCAGGTGAATTTGTCAACATTTTGTTGACTTTACATTTTCAGCCAGAATAGCAGTTATTGTCACACTACTTCATCTAATGAAAACAATCAGCAAATTTTCCATTCACAATTTTAAGAGGAAGTTTTCTATAAAAGTTTCATTCATTAAATCAAATGAAAGCAGCATCAGAGTGGTACATTTTCTTATGTACTGATGAATATGTAGTTTTAGAATAATTTTCATATTACATTTTCATGTTGGCACAGAAAAATGGAATTCAATCACAAATTTATCATACAAAACTTTCCATTCTACAACTAGACTTAAGCTCCAAGAAAAAATTTTTGAACAAATTCAGAAGTAGCCCAGTAAGACATAAATCTGGGATGTACTACGCTCCTAACTTCTTAAAAAACAACAACAACGACAACAAAAACAAACCATTACTATAAGTATACCACACATAAATTTACAGAAATCATGCACTCCACAAATATTTATTAAGCAGAGCTATCTGCCAGAAAGAGGGGGGGAAAAGTGAACAAAACAAACAAAAATCCCTATCCTTGTGGCGCTTACATTCCAGTGGGAGCTTAAACCTTTCAGAGTTATTGCTTTAGAAATCTGAAAGAAATGGAGATATCATTCTCCAAAAAGCATATTTATATAACTTTGAAGACTTGAGCCTTCCTAATCCAACCATTACCTACGGTAATTAGCCTCTGATAAAAATCCCCCTTATACTTATTTTCTATGCCTACTATTTATAGTAAATTGTTTTACAATTTTACTACTCATAGTAAAAAGCGGTACTTCTTTTTTTCCATTAAAGCAGTTACAGCCTTCAACCCTCAATAGAATGCTTTCTATTCATTCCATTTGTACTCCTCATGAATTTCTAGACTGTCAGACTACCCACTATCATCCTTGGTTTTTCTAGACTAACCAACCCTAATGTATTCAGTAGCTTCATATGGAGACTTTCTTTTCTGATTTCATTAATTATTCTCTGGACCCCTTAAGTTAAAATGCTCTTCTCCCTACCACCCAAATCTAGAATTAAAGTCTGCAGAAGTTGTCCATAAAGTCTTTGGAAGATGATATGCCCAAGAGAAACACACAATAAATTTTTAACCATTTAACAGAAATTTCAATTAATTCATCCAAAATTTTCTGTTCTTGCTTGTCAGAGGAAAGGATCATGTGACCCCCTGGAAAAATTCTTTTTAATTTAAAGATGCAACATCTAAAATGCTTTCTAGGGTCATCTGTAATAAATGTGTTAGTCTTTTACATGTATAGTTTTTAAAAATTAAACAATGGGACTTATTCTGCCTAATTATGACCCTAAGGCCCTAAAAGATCAAACATCGGAGAAAATGTGTATAGATGATAGGTATATTTTACATGTTTTTCTAAAAACAATTGCAATGAAAAGGTTTCTGAGTTAATTAAAATGTTAAGTAAAAGAAAAATGAAGAAATAGCTGCTCAAGGTCATAAAGCAAGTAAATGGCTAAAATTTAATCTCCAAAGTTTGTGTTTCCCCTTTTTCTGTGTTTACTGCCTCCAGCAAGCTTAGTTCTAGAAGCCTGACTTCTATAAGAGAAACTATGAAAGCACAAATTCTGACAGATGATTTAGATGACCCATTTCTCCCAAATTTATAGCCCCAAAACAACTTTGCTAAATTTAAGGAAGGTCATTTGTCACCTGCAATCTCACAACTTGTATCAAAAGCCTCTAAAATGTTTATGATCTTTGACCTAGTAACTCCACTTCTAAAAGCTTATTCTAGAAAGATAATCAGAAATGCGTATACAAATTATTTGCAAAGATGTTCATTGTACTATTATTCCTATGAGAAGAATATTGCAGTAGAGGCAAAGAACAAAAAGGACCAGTTGGAAAAAAAATTTTTGGTACATTCCTAAGATGAAATGTTATCCATCAATTTTTTAAAAACATATTGACTACTTTGCCATAATATTCAACATATATTTTTACGAAGTGAAAAAACAAAACAATATTTATAGTATCTTCCCAATTGTTGGAAATAAAAAATTACATTTGGAAGCCAAGAATAGACCTAGAAGGATACTCTCAAATTGTCAAAGTATTAAATTTCCGTTTCCTCATGTGTACAATAAGGATAATAAAATCTCTTAATTTTCAGAACTAGGCGTAAAAGATGAAAAGTGCTTAAATAGTGCTTGACACTCAGTAAGTACTCAATAATGATATTATTTATCAACTTATACCACATATGCTGATAAAATTTGCAACAATTTTCCAAAAAAATAATGAATAAAAATTACTCACAATTCTAATACCATAGTAGAATTCATAGTAGCCACTATGAATTCATTTTACCATCTGGGTTAATTTGTTTCAAGTCCTTCTATACAAATTAAACACTGTATTGTATACAACTGGAATCATATTGTACAATATCTAGTGGTTACAAAACATTATTTTATAAATATATTATCTCCATTTAACAATTCCACTAATACTGAGCATTAAGTTCAATTCCTTTAGGTTCAGGAAACGAGTACTGCAGTGCTATTTCATGAATGCTGCTGAGCAAATATGATTCAGAAAATTATTCCTCAGAGAAGAAAATAAAGACCAGAAACTTAAAATTGCATAAATAGCAGATGGGGAAATGTTGAACATAGGATACTAAAGAGAAGAAATAAGGAACAATTATTTTTATTAGCCATATTCATGTGGCAGGTGACAGATTGTATTTAGCCCTGAGTTAGGATTTTTCAGGCTCGCTTTTGCATTATTTTTTGTGCCCTGGAGCAAAGTCTCCTCTTCACATTCTTATTATGGGTCTAAATCACCTTCTTGACTAGGTCAGGAAGTAGTATGGTGTAATGTTTAGACACAAAGACTCTGGAATTAGATTAAGTTCAGAACTTTCCTTTATGCTTATTTCCTGAGTTATCTAGGACAAGCTAGTTAAACTCTAGGCTTAATGTTTTATTTTTGATTTTGTTTGTTTATTTATTTATTTATTTATTTTGAGACAGAGTCTCACTCTGTCGCCCAGGCTAGAGTGCAGTGGCGCGATCTCAGTTCACAGCAACCTTCACCTCCCAGGTTCAAGCAATTCTCCGGCCTCAGCTTCCCTAGTAGCTGGGACTACAGGTACATGCCACTACACCCAACTAATTTTTGTATTTTTAGTAGAGACAGGGTTTTACCACGTTGGCCAGGCTACTCTTAAATTCCTGACCTCAGGTGATCTGCCTGCGTTGGCCTCCCAAAGTGCTGGAAGCATAGGCGTGAACCACTGCGCCCAGCCCAAGCCTTAGTTTCTCATGTGAAAGTTGAAGACTGAATAAATATTGCTTACTTATTATTGTTAGAGGTTTAAGTCATGTAATTCATGTTAAAGTGTTAGCAAAATGCTTGAAATTTGGGAAGTACTTAATATATGGAAACTACCTGTGTTATTATCTATAAAAATAAAAGAATGGACGAAAGATCTCTTTAAAAAAGTTCAGTTCCTCATTTCTGTAAGTAATATTGTAATGAATATCTTGATTGGCAACCTTTGTATACATCTTTGATTTCTCCTTTAAGAAAAAGTCTTAAAGCAGAATGGCTATTTCAAATGGTATGAAATACACTTGGCTTTACTTTCCTAGTGACCTATGTGGAATGTAGACACATACTGGCTGTTAAAAAATACAAATGTCTTCCTTTTCTCCATGGGTACTTTAAGAGCTATTAATTGGCTTTTTCACTGTAATTTTTCTACTGTTTCTTAGTACAACTGCTTGTTGGGTATTTCTTTTTTCCATTTATTCCATTTAAACAATCTCATTTTCCTTTATATCAAACATCTCAAACAAATTTAATGATCATAATTCAGTACATTGTTTTTTTTTTTTGAGATGGAGTTTCACTCTTGTTGCTCAGGCTGGAGTATAATGGCACAATCTCGGCTCACTGCAACCTCTGCCTCCCACGTTCAAGTGATTCTCCTACCTCAGCCTCCCGAGTAGCAGGGATTACAGGCATGCACCACCATGCCTGGCTAATTTTGTATTTGTAGTAGAGATGGGGTTTCTCCTTGTTGGTCAGGCTGGTCTCAAGCTCCCAACCTCAGGTGATCCACCTGCCTCAGCCTCCCAAAGTGCTGGGATTACAGGTGTCCACTGTGCCTGGCCTAATTCAGTACATTCTTCAAAAAGGTTCTTAAGATTCTAATTTATCTAAAAACAAGAGTCCCTGTCTTTCAGAAATTCATACTGAAGTATTTACAGGTGAAACGTTGTGACAAAGAAAATGCATCAAAAATAACTGGGACCTTCAGAAAGAGAGTGGGTAACAATGGTTTCATAAATGTTTGAACTGAGGAATGGGCACCTGGGCATTTATTCTACTATTCTCCTGTTTAAATATTTTTTAACTCCTCTCTGTGGGAGAAAATTCTTTCTAAAATACACCTTTAAAAGAAAATATAAATATTAAAATAACAAAACAATCATGGTTTAGCTTCAACCACTGATATAGCAAAATAATAATTCAGCAATTATCAAAAAACAAAAAGACCAGAAATACTTAAGCCAAATTCAAAAGTGAAGTAAACAGCTACAGTATTTAGAATCTCTCAATTATACTTGCCAGAAATTCCCACAGATAAAAACATACTACAATGCATTTTTCCAAACCATGGCTTCAGCATACCATGCTGATTCTCCAAAACAATATTAGTATTTATATTGTGCACTACAAGAATACAATTACGCCTCTGTATGTGCCCACATGAATATTTGATAAGGAGTTTTATTATGTACTACTATTAAATAATCCGAATTCTCTTGGTGCCTAAATCACATCTTGGTACCAAGTTAGGCACATCATAAGCAATACTCACAGATTAAAAATTAGAGTCGCCAAAGTGTTTTTACTTTTTGCCCAAAGGCATACAAGAACAGCATAATAAAAAAACTATCTCACTGCACATCTTTTACTAACACGTATCACAGGGAAATATCGCCTGGTTTCTGTGTGGAAAACACTTTACTTTGGTGTCAGGCATGAGAGCCAGGGAGCACAGGCAAAGACAGTCAGCAGCGCATCTACGGATGAAGAACAATGGCTGCTCCCCAGGTTTCAAGTAGGGGGTAGGGATATGTTTTCTAAAATCTTTTCACTTCAATAAGAAATACATTTCAAAAATGTATTTAAAAATTTATAATACATTTTTTAAAATCCAGTATACATATACACGATATATTACGATATGTTTGAAATAATCTGCAATACATTTTGGTAGTCTCTAACGTATTTGGAAGAAAAACAAATATTATATTCTAGTCATTTCCCACTAAAATTGTTTCTTGACTTCATAATTTGTAAATCCCTGGACAAAAAAACTGTCCCCTGGCTGGACGCGATGGCTCACACCTGTAATCTCAGGTGGGAGGCCGAGGCAGGAGGCTCACTTGAGCTCAGGAATTTGAGACCAGCCTGGGCAACATAGTGAGACCTCATCTCTACTAAAAATAAAAAAGGTCAGCCTGGCATGGTGGCAGTAGCCTGTAGTCCTAGGCTCAGGTCAGAGCATCACCTGAGTCTGGGAGGTAGAGGCTGCAGTGAGCAATGACTGTGCCACTGTACTCTAGCCTGGGCAACAGAGTGAGACCCCGTTTCAAACAGACAAAGAAAAAATTGGCCCATATCTCCTGCTTACTGAGCAAAGGAGAAAATGCATAAGAGTCAGAGAACTACTGTTTAAACATACCCATAAGAGAAGATAACCTCCAGAGTTTCTTCCTGCTCTAGAACTCTACGGTGCTATAAAAGTTGCTCTGAGAATGTGATCCTCTAAAGGGTACATACATCATTAATTCCCCCACAGAGACAAGCAAAGTGGCAGTCAGACAAATAATAAAATACAAAATAAAGATGAATTAATTTCAACTGATAATGTGCAAACTACACATAAATGTAAAGGTCTCTCAGTCATTTAAATGTAAGTTTTCCACATACAATTACATGTAAAAATCAATGCTATATTATTTGAAAATTTATAAGCATTAAGAAGTTAAAATAGATTTCCTGTAAATACATGTATATATTTGTATGTGGATATAATGTGTCACAAAACACATAAAACAATTGCCATAGAACAAATACTGTTATTGTTACTTTTACTTTATCCATAAATACAATAAACTGTAAAATTATGACAGGCATGAGCAAAGACTTCATGATGAAAATGACAAAAGCAATTGCAACAAAAGCAAAAACTGACATATGGGATCTAGTCAAACTAAAGAGCTTCTGCACAGCAAAAGCAACCTACAGAATGGGAGAAAATTTTTGCAAGCTACCCATCTGACAAAGGTCTAATAGCCAGAATCTACAAGGAACTTAAACAAACTTACAAGAAAAAAACAACCCCACCAAAAAGTGGGCAAAGGATATAAACAAACACTTCACAAAGGAAGACTTATGCAGCAAACAAATATATGGAAACAAAAGCTTCAACATCACTGATCATTAGAGAAATGCAAATCAAAACCACAATGAGATACACCTCACACCAGTCAAAATGGTAATTATCAAGTCAAGAAACAATAGATGCTAATGAGGCTGTGAAGAAATAGGAATGCTTTTACACATTATTGGTGGGAACGTAAATTAGTGCAACTATTGTGGAAGACAGGATGGTGATTTCTCAAGGATCTAGAACCCAAAATGCCATTACTGGATATATACCCAAACGATTATAAATCATTCTACTATAAAGACACATGCACATGTATGTTTACTGAAGCACTATTTACAACAGCAAAGACTTGGAACCAACTCAAATGCCCATCAATGATAGGCTGGATTAAAATGATAGCAGAGACGTGGATGAATGAAGCTGGAAGCCATCGTCCTCAGCAAACACAGGAACAGAAAACCAAACACCCCTGTTCTCACTCATAAGTGGGAGCTGAACAATGAAAACACATGGACACAGGGAGGGGAACATCACACACTGGGGCAGTCAGGGGGTGGGGAGGAACGAAGGGAGGTAGAGCACTAGGACAAATAGCTAATGCACATGGGGCTTAAAACCTAGATGATGGGTGGATAGGTGCAGCAGACCACCATGGCACACATATACCTATGTAACAAACCTGCACGTTCTGCACTTGTATCCCAGAACTTAAAGTATAACGAGTATATATATATATATATATATCTCAAATTAAATTACTTTTAGTCTCAATAACATTATTTTTCCCCTGCCTGCTTAATGATACTATTATTAGCCAATAAGCAAAAACAAAAACAAAAACAAAACCCACCAGCCCAGCCCCCCCAAAAAAATAAAAGATCTATCAATCGATCAATCATGTTCACAAGTCAACCATGATCAACAGCACTCTTAAATCCATCGGTTCTTGGCTCAAATAGTCTCTGCTTTTGTCTTAAAATGAATAATTTTCTCCAAAAAAAAAAGTCAATGACACAGCTTTTTCTTATATATATTACATTTCAATAAACTATTATGGTATAATTGAAGCAGAGATACAAGGGAAGCTACATAAAAGACTTGAATTTTTAAACCACAATAAAACCTTGTATAATAAGGATAATAAGGTCAATCCCTATATTTTTATATAATACTATAAAATACCATATGATACAGTAAAAGACATTTATTTATTTATTTACGGAGCTCCGCTCTTTTTGCCCAGGCTAGAGTGCAATGGTGCGACCTCGGCTCACTGTAACCTCTGCCTCCTGGGTTTAAACAATTCTCCTGCCTCAGCCTCCCAAGTAACTGGGATTATAGACATGTGCCACCATGCCCAGCTAATTTTTACAGTTTTAATAGAGATGAGGTTTCTCCATGTTGATCAGGCTGGTCTCGAACTCCTGACCTCAGGTGAGGCACCCACCTCAGCCTTCCAAAGTACTGGGATTACAGGCATGAGCCACTGGGCCCGGCTGGTAAAAGATATTTCTTATAACAGCCTGAAAGTTATAATACAACTCTTACTTTCTTTCCATTTTTATCTACCTTTTACCTAAAATTTCCATTCTTTTGAGGTTTTAAATTATTTGGAAAAAGATTTAGAATTTTACCAAAATTAATACAATTTCAGATTTTTAAACAACAAAAATGTTTACAAACTTTTTTTACTTAAAAAAATGTATTTTTATGGGTCCAATTTTAAATCTCCAGCTGTGGTTTACATTTCTCACCTTTCTTGGATTTTTCAATGTTAATTACCAATTAGCTAAAATGAAGCATACTTTTATTTTTATTTTTTGAGATGGAGTCTCACTCTGTTGCCCAAGCTGTGCAGTGGTGCGATCTCAGCTTACTATAACCTCCGCCTCCTGGGTTCAAGCAATGCTCCTGCCTCAGTCTCCCAAGTAGCTGAGATTACAGGTGCACGCCACCATGCCCGACTAATTTTGTATTTGTAGTAGAGACAGGGTTTCACCATGTTGGTAAGGCTGGTCTCGAGCTCCTGACCTCAGGTGATCCACCTGCCTAGACCTTCCAAAGTGCTGGATTACAGGTGTAAGCTACCGCACCTGGCCCTAAAATGAAGCATGCTTTTAAAAAGCTTCACGGAGAAGGACTTAAAGAAATAAATAATTTGCATTGGCAAAGAAGAAAGAAATAAGAATGGGAATAATGAGGGACGGCACAGAATGGGAATAGCATCTCTGGAGGCTTTTCACTAAAGACTTGTTAGTGATCAAGTTGAAGGATATGATTGAACCAGCTGATGTTGAGGCATTTCCACAAGGCACAGGGAGACCTGCATTTAACATTTACTGGGGTCAACCTAAGCTCCAGTAATCCATACTCAGTGGCACTTACACACACGACTGCTACCATCAAGAAGTTTACAGACAAGCTGGAAGGGAGACACGGGTGCTAACATGTTTCAAGTGCTTTGAGAGAAGTTACCTAAATATGTTCAAGCTGAAACCAGGTACAAAGGAGACAGTCATCAACCTAAGTGGAGGAGGAAACAGGAAAGACTTCATCAAAGAAGTGGTGCTCACAGCTCCTGTTACCAGAAAACTGACTACAGCCACAATCTCTAACTACTCGAATGGCTTCTTGCCTCTCTCTGAGGACCTAGTTAGCTGATGACTTTTCAAAAAGCTGTATAAGTACCCTAATTCAGGTGTAATAAACAAGATTATTTTTCTGTAAGCCTCCATGCCACAATTTCCCAACGTGACAGGCTCCAAAGCTGAGCACTATCACATACCCTCTGAGTTACACAACAGCTCCTGGCTCTGTCCCAAAAGTGGTTATCTTGGTATTGCCTCCTTCCCATGTTTATGAAAGAAAATATTGTGCTGGGTGAGATTTACACTGATTGACAGTTCTTCTCGTTCTAGAAATGTATAAAGCCTAATAAGCAGTTTATTCAGATCAACATCCTCTGTAGAGAAAATAACACATTTCCAAGTTAGTAACAAAACAACATTCCAAATCAGTTTGGTCACTATGGATGGCCGTATAGAACATGCCGCCACAAAGCTTAATCCTTCACATTCCAGTACACATCCCGTAACTCTGAAAAAACATGCATACAAAGTCAGTAGGCCCCACCCCCACCCCACCCCACAAATAGGCTTTATTCTCCACAGTGGTTAAGTCAGTCTAAACAAATAACAAATATAGGAGGACAGAATTCAGAATTGGTTCACTGCACCCTAACAAATGGTGCCCTAGAAATCCAAGTTAATTAAGTATCCATAATAGCAGCAATAACCACTAATTTCCGAGGGCCTACTATGTGTGACCAACTACATTAGATGTTTCACATGTGTTACTTCATTTTAATCCAAACCAGCCCATAATTTCAACTTTAAATGTCCAACTTTACAGATGTAGAAACTGACAAAGCTAATAAATGAACTGGAAAATACTGTACCTCTGGATTATATTTTAAAGTATAAGCTGTTATATGGAGTTATTTGACATAAAATTCTCAAATTAAAATGCAATTATTTTCAACAGTTATTTGGAAAATAAAAATGCAATTATGATTTCAACATATTCTTATATTGATTCTGAACCTTAGAACAGAAAAAGCTAGAGACCTCTCAAAAAGGATAAACATAATTAACACATAATTTGCTTTAAATATTTCATGAAAAGATAAGAATTTACCTTAATCAAAAGTAAAAAAAACAGTGGGGAATGGAGAAGAAATCATATTGTGACCAACAAATCACAGAGATGCTTATTTGAAGACTAAATTCACTCCTCTTCTGCTAATGTCTTACTATTTAAAGTTCAATGAACAACTTCAAAAAGGAAAGAGACCGTCCTTTGTTTCAGTCAAGATTTTTAAAATCCTTAATCTAAAAATATGCTTCTCAAAGATGAATGCTAACAATTTAAACAAGGTGCTAATTCAATCAGCTGTACAATTCTTGGTCAGCAGGGAAAACCTGACAAAAGTAAACAAGGGTCGGCTGGGGGCGGTGGCTCACGCCTATAATCCCAGCACTTTGAGAGGCCAAGGCAGGTGGAACACGAGGTCGAGACCGAGACCATCCTGGTCAACATGGTGAAACCCCTTCTCTACTAAACATACAAAAAAATTAGCCGAGCATGGTGACGCGCGCCTGTAGTCCCAGCTACTCGGGAGGCTGAGGCAGAACTGCTTGAACCCAGGAGGCGGAGGTTGCAGTGAGCGGAGATCGCGCCATTGCACTCCAGCCTTGGCAACAAGAGCAAAACTCAGTCTCCAAAAGAAAAAAAAAAAAAAAGCAAACAAGGATCAATGGCGGTACCTGTGGTTTAAAATGAAAAGTTCCTCCACTGCACATAAATCATCCTTCTTCTCCTCGGTCCCTACATGCCTCGTTTCCTTTTTCCTCCTCTATTTTGAGAGAATATTTGGCCCCTGGATCAGTTTAGTGATGTTCAGGGTCATCTGAATTGAATCTTTCGAACATTGTCTATGGATCCAGTTCCCAATCTAGATTTGCTACTCTTCTTAAGAATTTTGACATACACTTAAATCACATTTAAGGCTAATATTAATGTTAACTAGAAGATTTATCAGAATAAAGCAAAAAGGCAAAAAAAAAAAAAAAAAATTAAGTGCTCTAGAAACCTAATACCAGGTATAGTATAATAAAGGAACAGAGTCCAACTGCCTATCAAGCACTGCACTAGGCAATGAGGGACACGAATGATGAATACAATACTACCTACCACTTTAAGAAATTCATGATGTGGTGTGACTCACCCAGCTAGCTCTATACTGTCTGAGAAGGAGAGTGTGGTAGAAAAGCTCTAGTATGGTACAAATGCAGTTATTAACAGAAAAACAAAAGATTATTTTTTAATATATCAGGCATCTGAATTAATGCCATGATTATATTTGAAGCTGTAATACTCATATAGAACTTAAAATGAGAGTGGAAATAAGACACAGGGAGGGCAAAGTGAGACATGAGTCATTTCTCCCACCTCATCAGGTTTTTTCACCATCGCTACTAGTTACATAAATCCTATGTGAAATGCAGTATTTTACTTATGACAATTTTATCTTTTAAGCCTTTCATAAACCTGTCAAACCATGAGCTACAATGAATATTTTTGCTTTTACAGATTCTCAGTTTTAAAAATAAAAACTTTTAGCTAGACACAGTGGCTCATGCCTGTAATCCCAGCACTTGGGGAGGCTGAGGTGGGAGGATCACTTGAGCCCAGGAGTTCAAGACCAGCCTGGGCAACATAGTGAGATCCCATCTCTTTAAAAAAAAAAAAAAAAAAAAAAAAAACATTAAAATATTAGCCAGGCGTGGTGATGCGTATGTGTAGTCCCAGCTACTAAGGGTGGGAGGATCGCTTGAGCCCAGGAGGTCAAAGCTGCAGTGAGCTATGATTGCACCACTATACTCCAGCCTGGGTGACAGAGTAAGACCCTCTCTCTCTCAAAAAAATTAGACTACAAAAAAAAAACAAAAACTTTCATCACTCCAAACTAAAGGCACTGTAATTGAAGCTCTCTGTATCAAATAATTTGACTCTTACCTGTAAGTACTTGTCCTAGTTCCTATTAGTAATTTTTTTAAAAAAGTTAAAATCACATTCCAGAAACTAGACTCAAGGTGCTTATTTAATCTTAAGCAAGCTCATTTAAAATTTCCATTAAGATACTTCTTTACCTTAAACTAATACAGGCAAAATGGTTTTCATTAGTTAATATTATTGAAACACTAAAACTGTTAAATGTGACTTTAGAAAACTGACTTTTAAATGGGTTTAAAAGGTTTAGTTTCTATTGCATTTCAGATAACAAAAACTCAGTATAGGACCAAAATTATTATAATTGCCCAACCCTTTTACTTCATCAATTTGTACTAGGAGACAAAAACAACTATTTAATTCAAGAGGTGATCCAAAGAATCTAAAAGTTAGATTAATATCTATAAAGCCATATCTACAACAAATCTGTAAAAACCCCATTTCCAATGTAATTTTAGAGAAATAATTTCATATGAGAAGGCAATACAAGGTATGTAGTATAGTTACACAGTACTAAGTAACATACATAGTTACACAGTACTAAGTAACACATAGTTACACAGGACTAAGTAACATACACAGTTACACAGGACTAAGTAACACACATAGTTACACAGTACTAAGCCACAGTTACCCAAAGTCACTTAATCTCATTTATAGGAAGAGAAGAAGAGGAAAAAAGAAGAGAGGGAAGGAAAAATTGAGAAAGGGACAGAATAAAACCTATAAGGATTTTTAAAGAGAGTACATGAAATCATTTTGCAAATTGTAGGCAGTAAATAACATTAGTACCCTTCTCTTTACAAAAGAAACATGCTGGCTGGTGCTGATATACCAACGTAATCAAATATGAGAAGCAAGTAAACTAATCCTTGCCAGTACGCAGACTATCATACTTACTCTAGAAAGATACATGCTAAGAAGTTAGCTAAATGGACAATTAATCCAAAGGTGTCTCAGGCAAAAGCAGAGGTACATTTAAACTACCTACACATTCATTATTTTATTGACCATTTTCTGCTACCTGGCAATCAAATATTTAATGACCTAAATATGCCATTACCTGCAATAAGTCATAAGAACTCTGATGCTGCCATATAAACATAGTTTTGTTAACCTAGTGTAAAGAATGTAAGCATTACTTGATGTGCACTGAACTATAAAAGCTGCTTCAAACAGCAAGTAAGAGTTTTCCGTTTCTAAATGAGGTTACTCCGTGAAGGTTCTATTCAAAATATTTATAAAATTATGCTTGAAACTTGCTTCTTTTACAAGAAATTTCAATGATTGATCCACCACATGGAATGCTCCCTAATCTCATACAATTCAACAAATATCTACTGGGTCCCTATCAGTTTTAAAAATAAAAAATAGGCCAGGCATTGTAGCTCATGCCTGTAATCCCAGAACTTTAGGAGGCTGAGGCAGGCAGATCACCTGAGGTCGGGAACTCGAGACCAGACTGGCCAACATGGTGAAACCCTGTCTCTGCTAAAATACAAAAATTAGCCAGGCATGGTGTTGCATGTCTGTAATCCCAGCCCCTCAGGAGGCTGAGGCATGAGAATCACTGGAACCCAAGAGGCGGAGGTTGCAGTGAGCCAAGATTGCACCACTGCACTCCAGCCTGGGTGACAGAGTGAGACTCTGTCTCGAGAAAAAAAAAAAAAAGAAGAAAGGAAGAAGAAGAAGAAAAGAGGAAGAAGAAGAAGAAGAAGATAATATAATGTCTTTGCACTCTAAATAAATTCATGAATATTTCTCAACATAAACTATGATAAATCTTAGAATTTACAGAGCAAAAGAAGATAGAATATACATGGAGTTTTTTAAAAAAATCAATCTTGGGATCTAAGAAGGATCAGAGCATAGTGGGGGTTGGCAGGGAAGAAAGGTCATGATGGAAGATGGAAGATAAGCTAAGAAAAGAGGCAGAAAAGTACCCGTCTTGGCTGCCTAAAAGAAAGTTGCATCAGGAGGGTGGACCTTGAAACCTAAAGAAAATGATAAAAGTGTCAATTCTAGATGGGATCTCATTCTTCAACAATCATGGAACCACCATGAGTTTCTGAGAAAGAAAGTGATATGAATAGACTGTTGACTCTAAAAGTAGTCTTCTGAAGCAGACTGGATGGGGAACAGGGACTAAGATAGAGTGGGACCAATTTAAAAAAATCTATCCCCGTGGTCAAGAGAGAAGATGACCAAAGTCCTGAATTAGAACTGAAAGAATTTTATAATTGAACAAATAGGCACCGTCACTTCACAATTACTACAACAAGTCTGCTAACCAGCTCCTGACTGACTTCTACATGACCCCCTCCAAAGGATTTCCCCCATCATAGCCAGAGTGATCTTTTTACAAAGCAATCAGATGGTATCTCAGACCCTTCCACCCCTTCTCCCTACAGGCCAGCTAAACTGGTCTTTTCATTTCCTAGAAGTCCAACTTCGTTTCCGCCTCAGGATCCTTCTATACACTGCTTCCTGTGTCTTTTTTTCCACCAAGCTAATCCTAAATTGACATTTTTCCACCGGGCTAATCCTAAACATCCTTTGAATCTTAGCTTAAGAGTCATTTTCTCAGAGACAACTCACAACTTTTCCAATCTAATAATATATCCCCACTTTTACATTCTGTCTTGGAATTTCTAACCACGTATTTAGGCATGGTTTGTGTATTTGTGGAACACCTGCTCCCCTCTTAGACCATTCCCTGAGAGCTAGGATTATACTATTTGTTACCTAGTGCCTAGCCCGTACTTGAAACCTCAACAGATTTGCTGATGGGTACTCAATAAATACTTATTGAGTAAATAATAAAGTCAAAAATGTCACTTCAATTACTCATCTGGGAATATGGCAATACCATTACCTGATAAAGGGAACACAGGTTTGTAGATAAAGTCAAATTGTATCTAAAACATGTTGAACTTGAAGAAATAATGGAATAGGTCTGATGTGTACAAGTGGAGTCACTAAATGTCAAATGATCTCTTATGTAGAAGAATAAATGTACATTAATGAAAAAGAATGAGGAAAAAGTAAAGTAAGTGAAAGAATATCTCTGTTTAAGTGTTAGGGGAAAAAAAAAACAAATAGACAAGTGATTGATATTTCTAATGTGTAAAGAGCTTATAAAATAAAAAGTACCAACAAACGGAAAAGAAGGCTAAAGAAATAGATAGAAAAAGAAATAAGAAATGCAAATGCCTCTTAGCCATATAAGATACTCATTATTACTCATAATGAGGTGGAAATTAACACTACAATGAGATTTTATTTGGCAAACCCCCCAAAAGTTTGACAACATACTCTGCTGACAAGGTTTATGTATGGAAAAATAGGCGCTCTCATATATTACTGATGGGAGCACAAAGAGGTATAATTCTTTATGAGGGTAAATCTAGCAATACCCAGATTTAAAAAACAAACCACACACAAACAAGATGGGGCATGGAGGCTCATGCCTGTAATCCCAGCACATTAGGAGGCCAAGGCAGGCAGATCCCTGAGGCTAGGAGTTCCAGACCAGACCGGCCAACATGGTAAAACTAAAAAATACAAAAAAAGGCCGGGCACAGTGGCTCACGCCTATAATCCCAACACTTTGGGAGGCTGAGGCAGGTGGATCACCTGAGGTCAGAAGTTTGAGATCAGCCTGGCCAACATGGGGAAACCCCGTCTCTACTAAAAGTATAAAAATTAGCCAGGCGTGATAGCAGGCACTTGTAATCCCAGCTACTCAGGAGGCTGAAGCAGCAGAATCTCTTAAACTCGGGAGGCGGAGGTTGCAGTGAGCAGAGATCATGCCACTACACTCCAGCCTGGGCGACAAGAGGAAGACTCCATCTCAAAAAAAAAAAAAAAAAAAAAAAGCCAGGCATGGTGGCACATGCCTGTCATCCCAGCTACTCAGGTGGCTGAAGCATGAGAATTGCTTGAACCCTGGGGGCAGAGGTTGCAGTGAGCAGAGATCCCACCACTGCCCTCCAGCCTGGGTGACAGAATGAGACTGTCTTCAAACAAACAACACTGCATACTCATTTACCCTTTGGCCCTACAATTCCACTTCTAAGAACCTGTCCCAAACATAAAATGGCAAAATATTAAAAGATTTATATATCCACAAGGTTATGCATTTCTATTATACCATTTATGTTAGCAAAAGATTATAAACAATCCAAGTCCCCATCAACTAGGAACTGGTTAAATAATCTATGGCACATTCACCCAATGGGTTATTATATAGCTATAAAAAGAAATGAGTAATAATACACCACTAAGGAGTGATCCTCAGAATATTTCAAGTAAAAAAAAAAAAAGTATATAGTATCCTATCATTTATATAAGAAAGGAGAAATATGAATATATAGCTTGCTTATATTTTTCTTAAAAAAACAAACTAAGGTTTCTAGAATACAATGACTTATACAGAGGAGAAAACAGAATTCAACTTTAGAACTATAAAACTATTATACATGATTATAAAACAAAATCACATTTAGAACAGTTATTAAATATGAAAGAAAATGAACTTAACTGTATATCCAGTTGATGGCATAACTATACAGAGAACAATGATTAAGACTAACTTAAATGGTGTGATATATCTGAGAGGAGGTCCCATGATCACACTTCCTGGTAGTCACACCCTTAAGTATCAACCTCCTTTCTTTTTTTTTTTTTTTGAGACAGAGTCTCACTTTGTCGCCCAGGCTGGGGAGCAGTGGTGTGATCTCAGTTCACTGCAACCTCTACCTCCCAGGTTCAAGCGATTCTCCTGCCTCAGCCTTCTGAGTAGCTGGAACTACAGGCACACGCCACCACTCATGGCTAATGTTTGTATTTTTAGCAGAGACGGTGTTTTGCTATATTGGACAGGCTGGTCTTAAACTGACCCAAGTGATCCACCTGCCTCGACCTCCCAAATTGCTGGAATTATAGGCATGAGCCACCGCACCCAGCCTCATCTCCTCTTTAGTGTAGACTGAATTGAAAGTCTTGATTCTAAGAATAGAATTCAGCTGAATACCTATGTTCCTACTATCATTATTCACAATAGGCAAAACGTGGAAAGAACTCAAATTATCAGTGGATGGATGAACAAAATGTGGTATATAAATACAATGGGATATCATTCAGCCTTGAAAAAGAATGAAATTCTGACACACACTATAACATGAATGATCTTGAAGACATTACCCTGGGTTAAAAAAAACAGTCACAAAAGGATAAATACTGTAATTACATGATTCCACTAGAGGGGTCAAACTCTTAGAGATAGAATGGTGGTTGTCAGGTACTGGGTGAAGAAGAGGATGGGGAGTTATTTAATGGATATACAGTTTCATTTTGTGAAGATGAGAAAGTTCTGGAGATGAATGATGGTAATAATTGCGCAACAATGTGAATGTATGTAAGGCCACTGAATTGTACACTTAAAATAGTTAAAATGTTAAGTTTACATTATGCACACTTTACTATAATAATTTTTCGAAAAGGATGCAGCAGGTGTGATGAGCTGATACTCTAAGAATAAACTGCAGAGGGCCAGGCACGGTGGCTCACGCCTGTAATCCCAGCACTCTGGGAGGCCGAGGCAGGCGGATCACGAGGTCAAGAGATTGAGACCATCCTGACCAACATGGTGAAACCCCATCTCTACTAAAATACAAAAATTAGCTGGGTGTGGTGGCGCATGCCTGTAGTCCCAGCTACTAGGGAAGCTGAGGCAGGAGAATTGCTTGAACCCGGGAAGCAGAGGTTGCAGTGAGCTGAGATTGCACCACTGCACTCTAGCCTGGTGCCTGGCGACAGAGCAAGACTCTGTCTCAAAAAAAAAAAAAAAAAAAAAAAAAAGAGTAAGTTGCAGAAAGAGCACGGTTTCCATCTTGGATGCCTTCTCTCCCTTGCTCTGAACTAACAACGAGCTGCCCAGGTTGTTAGCTGCCCTACGGAGCATCAAGGAATTGATCTCTGGCCAACAGCCACAAAGGACCTGAGACGTGCCAATAATCACAAGTGAGCTTGAAAGCACCCCAAAAGGTTGATCTTTTTTGTGCCCCTTTTACTTGAGTCTTGGGATGAATGCAGCCCCAGAAGATACTTGGATTGCTACTTTATGAGAGACTCAGAGCCAAAAGCATGAGCTCAGCTGCACCCCAAAGAAACTGACTCACAGCAACTATGAGATAATAATGTCACTGTGTTAAGACACTAAGTTTCAGGGTAGTTTGTTATACAGTAATACATAATAATATACATAGTAATTTGACTAAACATTGCTAAGAGAATGTGCTAAGTCCAAACCAATATTGCAAATTCTTTTTATTTTTTTAATTATTTTTATTCTCTTCATGATTTTTTTGTAATATGAACATACAGAAGTAAAAATTCTATTTCTGGGTATATACCCAAGAAAAAAAAGTACACAGATCTGCACAATTTTCTCATGATTTTTTTAAAGGGTCTTAAGGATACATACTGAAATACTTCTAAATAAGATGTATGATGTCTAGAATTTGCTTTAAAATAATATAGGAATGGGAGAAAAGTTGGTGGGGAATAAATAAACAATTTGGGCATGACTTGATAATTACTGAATCTGGGTCTGAATACAAAGGGATTGGTTACACCAGTCCATTTACTTCTGCATATGTTTCTCATTTTCCACAGTAAAAATTTTAAATAAATAAGACAAAACATTTCTTTTACAGACACAAGAAAAAAAAAATCCTGAAATAAAAAGAACATCCTATTTCTAAGACTTTAGAGAAGAAACTGTTCCAGGTAATAATGAGGTCCAAGGCAAGAAGTGATTAAAAGTGAAAAGTAAGAGAACTTTCAGGCTCCAGTCCTGGTAGACTAATGCTGGCTTTAGCTACCTGCCAAAGAATCACACACTTCTCCCAAATTTGTTTCAAAAAATGTCTGTATTTCTTTTTAAGAGACACGGTCATGCTCTGTCACCCTGGCTGGAATGCAGTGATGCAATCACAGCTCACTGCAACCTCAACCTCTTGGGCTCAAGCAATCCTCCCACCTTAGCCTCCCGAGACACGGTCTTGCTCTGTCACCCTGGCTGGAATGCAGTGGCGCAATCACAGCTCACTGCAACCTCAACCTCTTGGGCTCTAGCAATCCTCCCACCTTAGCCTCCCGAGTATTTGAGACTACAGGTGTGCAACTATGGCTGCTTTTTAAATTTTCTGTAGAGATGGGGTCTTGCTATGTTGCCAGGCTGGTCTCAAACTCCTGTCCTTAAGTCATCCTCCCACCTGGGCTTCCCAAAGCACTGGGAATAGAGGCATGAGCCATCACACTCTGCTTCAAAAGGTATGCGTTTTTATAAAAGGTACCAGAACCAGAATCACCAATCTAAGATGTAGTGACCGTGGAAAATTGCTAATGTGAAAATAATGGATGCTAGACACATTAAGGAAGCATCATGGGAGCCACTAATATGATAGAAGAGTGGACGGAAAGAGAGGGTCTGAGTCAAATGAGGAAAGTCCTCAAGGTCAAGGAAAGAAGAAGAAGAATGTGGAAAGAAAGACACTAATTTCAAAACAGAAAGATTAACTGAAAAATGTTCTCACAGTGGAGACCTTATTCTCGCCCCCTAATTCAGCAAAAATAGATCTAAAGTGTCTCTATCAGATAGGTTAGGGAAAAAGAGAAAACATACCCTCAAAAAAACCAAAAATCTATCAATTTGTTCATTATAGTTCATATATTGTTGGGATTATGAAAGCACCAAAAATCCTCACAAATCATTTAATCTAATTTACTCATTTCACAGATGAGAAAACTGGGTCTACCAAGGCTAATTAACCAGCACTCAACAAAACTATGCAACTAATGATTAGAACTAGAGCTAAAATGTACCCCAGTTTTCACTCTATCTACCTGCCTTTCATCCTTATCTAATACCACAGTTTCCATTTGATAACTTACTTCTCTATTATGCTAAATGTCATTATACATTTTCATTCTTAAATAGTAGGCATTGGTTGACCGACTGGCTCAAAATGAGCCTATTTCAATCATTTTCTTTTAAAGATCTCCCATTTCTGCTCAAGTTTACTTCCCCCCACCCACCTATTGTTCTGAGTAAATCTCAGAGATGTCTAGAAAATTTGTTAGCTAACTGACATCTACACTTGCAAAAAAAAGTCAGAATATGAAAAGGCACACATAGTGCTATACTATAAAAAGAAGAGTTGGCATTGCACACCTCTCTTATCATCTCTATGAATGTACACATAATTTTCAAATGCCAGGAAGTAGGAGGGTATTCTTCAACCAATGGGCTCAAAATCCCTAAACAGATAAGACAGTAACGGCAGGCTGCGGTGGCTGGCTCATGCCTGTAATCCCAACACTTTGGGAGGCCAAGGCGGGCGGATCACCTGAGGCCAGGAGTTGAAGATCAGCCTGACCAACATAGTGAAACCCCGCCTCTACTAAAAATATAAAAATTAGCTGGGCATGGTGGTGGGCACCTGTAATCCCAGCTACTTGGGAGGCTGAGGCAGGAGAATCACTTGAACCCAGGAGGAGGAGGTTGCAATGAGCCAACACGGTGTCACTGTACTCCAGCCTGGGCAACAGAGCGAGATTCTGTCTCAAAAAAAAAAAAAAAAAAAAAAAGACAGTAACAAGATAAACTATCTCAGCCTTACAGTAAGAGACTATAGAGTACAAATAAAGGACATAAAGTGCACAGGCATAAAGTTGTTCACATATGTTTCTATTCTTTACAAACCATGCATGTTCTGTGCACAGAATGTAATATATAAAAAGTGTTTTGAAGTCTCAAAAAACCTCATGTTTTTGCTACTTTTAGATTTGATTTAGAAAAAATTAGCAAAAAATGTACAGGTATTAACCCATATACAATAAAGGTAAGAAGGCCTAGAAAAGAGGAAAGGCTATCCAAACAACAATTATTTTACAAATTTCTATAATTCTGTTATTCTTATTTGTAAAATATACTTGTCCTTACCACTCAGAAATGGTTGTTGAGGCACAGAGTTTGTAGAAAAGACACCAGGTTTGGAAAGGATCCATCTAGAAGCTTTTTCGATCTGGAGCTTGTACTTTATAGGCACTCCGAGTGGGCACACTGGTGCAAAGCAGTAGTGAGTGAGTCACTGTGTGTGAAGCAGAATATGGAATGTTCTATGCTGGAAGATTAAAAAACAGGAAATACGGTTATTAGTAACAGTCATGCTTACAACATGTTAACATTTTAGCAGCTTCCATATAACATATATTACTAATCAAAATTCTGCACGTTCCTCAAAGGTTAAACATGACCCAGCAATTCCACACGCAGGTATATATCCCAAAGAAATGAAACCATATCAACACAAAAATATGAAAACAAATGTTCATAGTAGCATTATTATAATGGCCAAAAGGCAGAAATAACCTAAATGTCATCAGTTGATGAATTGATAAATAAAATGTGGTATATCCACAATGGAATATTATTCTGCCATGAAAAGGAATGAAGTACTGAGACATACTATAACATGGGTGAATCTTGAAAACATTATGCTAACTGAAAGAAGCCATTCACAAAAGGCCACATATTATATGATTCCAATATAAGAAATGTCCATAATAAACAAATCTAACAAAGAGAAAACAGGAAAGTGGTTGCCTAGGACCCGGAGACAAAAGATAGATGGTGACTATTAATAGGTACAGGGTTTCTTTCAGAGGGTGATGAAAATGGTCTAAAAATCTATTATAGTAATGGTTGCACAAATCTGTGAATATAAAAAAGCCTCTAATTGTAGGCTTTATTTATTTGAGAAGGGGTTTGACTCTGTCACCTAGGCTGGAGTACAATGGTGCAATTATAGCTCACTGCAGCCTCAAACTCCTGTGTTCAAGCAATCTTCCTGCCTCAGCCTCCAGAGTACCTAGAACTACAGGAGCATGCCACCATGTCTGATTAATTTTTTTAATCTTTTGTAGAGATGGAGGTCTTGCTGTGTTGCCCAGACAGACCAGTCTCGATTTCCTGGCCTCAAGTATTCCTCCTCCCTTACCTCCCAAAGTACTGGGATTTCAGGCATGAGCTACCACGCACGGCCTTAAACTGCACACTTTAAATTAGTGACTTGCATGGCATGTGAATCTCAATAAAGCTGCTACTTTTAAAAAACTACAGTCTATAACTTCCTAACTACTAACCAACATCTGATACATTATTCTATATCACCTTATAACTCCATATGAAAAAAGCATTGAATGCAATGATAAAATCATTCTTGTCAATCCTAAAACCAAGGACAAGCAACAAGTTCTGAGCTTCGGTTTTTTTGTGGGGGAAAGCAGAGCCCTCTCTGGTACACCGCATCATTTTTCTCCCAATAACAGAGTTGCATGCTACAGCAAATTGTGTTTACTTTAAAATCAGTTTATGTCCACTGTGCTTACTACAATTACATAGTTCAGTTACATATTACATCAAAAATGAGTGCAAAAATAAATGCTTTGTCTCTAAACATTGTCGTGTAATTTAATTAAGGCAAGTCACATTAAAAACATTTTAAAGAAAATGTCTTGGCTACACATCAAAAGACTGGTGAAATATAAGCATTCATACACTTACAAAATATTTAAGGTATGTATCTTTCTTTCTCATTTTCAACAAACATTCTATTTAGCCAACCCAACCACAGGTATATTATATGGCCAATATTGTGTAAGAGAGCTTCTACTCTATACGTTATTTGCATAAAAGATGAACAAAAGTGCACTACTATTATTCCACGTCACACTCTAAAGTGTGACAATTGACTCTAGTAAATTTGAATTCTCTCTTACAGAAGTTGAAACTTGTCTACTCTTCAAGTCCCCAGGCCCATTACAGTCCCACACTCTATACAGATACCTTCATCTGCTAAACTAAAAAAGGTTGCCTAATGTCAACCCTTGAAATTCAATTCAAGACTGCTAAGTCCGTCCTTGTGCTCATAGGCTCTATGTGTGAAGGCATTTTTTTTCCACATATCTCTCGGAATCCTTCCTTTTCAAAGCTACATGTGACCTACATATTCAGGTGATCACTATGCTCCCCCTCACCACCCACCCACACACACACACACACACACACACAAGTGTTACAATCATGCCCCATAGACTCCTCCCTTCCACTTCATTTCCACTTACATTTGTGCTTCTCCCTCTCACCTCCCAACTTACTCCTCAACTATCAGCCATTTGCACTCTGACCCCAACTACTTCCTAATGACTGCAAAAAAATTCCAAGTGGTCACTCTAACTGGTCTCTGGCCTCCCCTCTCACTACTCCAATGTGTTTCAGATATTGCTTTGTAATGCATAACTCTGATCACAAAAACCCCGGGCTTGGTAATTCAATGGTGCCTCCCAATGCCTACAGAATACAGTTCAGGAATTCATTAGCCGCGTCAAGATTCTAATGGAAGAGACTACACTGCCAGCCCATCTCCCGAATGTTATCCAGACTTCAGTCAGGATGAACTCTTTGCTCTGTGCAAATATATCCCATGCCTTCCTACACACAGATCTAATGCATGCTTTATTCCATCTGGAATGCCCTCCCTTCGTTTCTATGTATTGAAATCCCTCTAAAATCACTTTTAAAATAGAAAGTCACTTATCCACTCAGAGCCTCAGGTTTCTATAAAATGATAATACCACCTTCAAGGCTGCTGTATAAAGATGACAAACCATTATTCGTATTAAGTATTGTTAAACGTAAACTTAGAATAATTGCTGGTAGATAGATAATACTCAGAAAATGTTGTTACTCTTGTTGACTAAACACCATAAGTGATCAATAAATATATCATAAATTGATAAAACAAAACGATAGAAATATCTTTTCCAGCCACACTGTGCTCTTTGCTCACCAATCAGCAGTTTAAGGTTTGACACCTCTGGAAGTTAAGATGATAAAAATTTCTAATAACGTTTTCATTTTATGGGACTCTCACACAGATTCATGATGCAAGAACAACCACCTTCTATTTCATGATTTAGTCAGAAATAACTGGAATAACTTGATTCACTGATTCCTACCAAAATGGGAGGAGTGGAGCAAGGCTTACCAAAATAATTTTATCACTTACTTTTTAAAATTGCAGTAAAGGCCAGGCACAGTGGCTCACGCCTGTAATCCCAGCACTTTGGGAGACCAAGGTGGGCAGATCACGAGGTCAGGAGATCAAGACCATGAAACCCCATCTCTACTAAAAATACAAAAATTAGCTGGGTGTGGTGACATGCGCCTGTAATCCCAGCTACTCAACAGGCTGACGCAAGAGAATCCCTTGAACCCAGGAGGTGGAGATTGCAATGAGCCGAGATGGCACCACTGCACTCCAGCCTGGCGACAGAGAGACTACATCTCAAAAAACAAAACTATAGTAAAATACATAAAACATATAATTTACCATCTTAACTATTTTAAAGTGTACATTAAAGGCTGGGCATGGTGACTCACACCTGTAATCCCAGTGTTTTGGGAGGCCAAGGTGGGTGGATCACAAGGTCAGGAGTTCAAGACCTGCTCAGCCAACATGATGAAACTCCATCTCTACTAAAAATACAAAAAATTAGCCAGGCGTGGTGGTGCGCACTTGTAATCCCAGCTCCTTGGGAGGCTGAGGCAGGAGAATTGCTTGAACCCTGGAGGTGGAGGTTGCAGTGAGCCAAGATTGCACCACTGCACTCCAGCCTGGGCGACAGAGCAAGACTCCATCTCAAAAAATAAAATAAATAAAATTAAAATATAAAAATTAAATAAAGTGTACATTAAATACATTCACACTGTTGGGCAACCATCATCACCACCATCCATCTCCAGAACTTTTCATCTTACAAAAGTGAAACTCTATACCCACTACAGTCAACCCCATTCTCTCTGTCACAGCCTGGCAGTCACCATCCTATTTTCTGTCTCTATGAGTCTGACTACTCTAGTTACCTTACATAAGTAAAATCCTGCAATGTTTGTTCTTTTGTAACTGGTTTATTTTACTAAGCATGATGTCCTCAAGATTCATCTATATTGTTATTAACTTTTTCTGTAAGAACTCCAAAACCACACAGGGTCATAGTTTAAACATACTCCAGCTGAGGTAGATTCTATGGCACTACACCACAGATTTGGAAGATTCAAATTACAGAAAGAAAGAGAAAAGGAGAACAGCATGTACTTATTAGGTATGTTGCCAGTTACTCTGCCAGGTGTATTTCACACACAACTTAATTAAGTCCAAACAACTCTAAAGAGGTAGATGATTATTATTCCCAACTGACAAATGAGAAAAAGATTCAGAAGAACACATAATATCAAGTAGACGTCCCATGTCACTATCCTATTTCCATTTTGTTTTCATTATAGAACTCATCATTATCTAACATATACTTGGTTTCATATACTTCTTTAATTCCTTATTGCCTTTCTCCCTAACTAGAATATAAGCACCTAAGGCCACTGTATCCTCTAAATCAGGCTAGAATCAGACAGGTAGAGAGTGGAGGGTCAGGAATGAAGAATTACAAACCAAGTAATGTTATAAGGGAAATGTCCCACATGTGCACACTTTTTTGTGCACATGTGGAACGTTTTGTTTGTTTTTTTATTGGTTGAGTTTGGCTGCACATGGTGGCTCACACCTGTAATCCCAATACTTTGGGAGGCCAAGGCAGGAGGATCTTGAGCCCAAGAGCTTGAGGCCAGCCTGGCAACATAGGGAGACCCCATCTCTATAAAAAATTAAACAAATAAAAATAAAAAATAAAAGGTTGAGGTCATTACCCTAGTGGAAAGGTCACATTTATACAATAAAATTGTGTCTACGATATACATAGCTTAAAACTTGAACATCTTATCATCTCTAACTACTGTTCTGAGACTCTTGCCTCCATATGTACAGTACATTTCTCTCTCTCTTTTTTTTTTTTTTTTTTTGAGACAGAGTCTTGCTCTATACCCCAGGCTAGAGTGCTGTGGCACAATCACTGCTCACTGCAACTTCCGCCTCCCTGGTTCAACCAATTCTCCGTGCCTCAGACACCCACCACCACACCTAGCTAATTTTTGTATTTTAGTAGAGACAAGGTTTCACCATGTTGGCCAGGCTGGTCTTGAACTCCCGACCTCAGGTGATCTGCCCATCTCGGCCTCCCAAAGTTCTGGGATTACAGGTGTGAGCCACCGCACCCAGGCCATATGTATGTTTCTTAGATGCTCAGAAATGGGGATTTTTTTTTTATGGCCAAAGATACATTTAGATGTGTTTTTGTTCTGGTTTTTGGAGCGGAGAGTTGAGTAAGGTATAGAAAATAAAATTCCTTGGTCTCCAGTGAGCCCAAATTCTATCAACATATCCTTGTCTTCTGTGAATTTTTGTTGTTCTTAATCAAACTACCTGAGGAATTCTTCTCTGCTTTCTGGCTGAGATCAAGGGTAGTGCCTGAGGACTTTACTACTAAGCCTGAATTAACAATGGGAGGCAGATACTAAGTTGTGATAGTCTATTTACAATATATGCTCATTAGAATAGTAACTATATTTATAGAAATACAGATTTCCTTCCTCTGCTTCAGAATAAAAGTAAATATTCCTACTATCATGCATTGCTACATTCTCTCCACTAACATTTGTTAAAACTTTTTGTTACCAAAAAATTAATGACTGAATACATACTAACTTTCTCAAGCTACATTTCTCCATAATCAACTACTTCTATAATTAGAAAAATCTGAAATGTTATGATGAAAAATCAGGATTTTTAAGGGCTTTCAATGAATAAATTCTCATTTGTAACATGTCTACATTTCCCATAACTTATTGTTTGCATAATTTCTTCTGATAACAGTACAAAAATATGTTAGTCATAAAAGGAGTACTGTGTTTACAAAATAATGTTATCGTCACTGATGTAACAAGAAGTCAGGGTTTCCTTTTTGTGGTAAACAATGGGCTTTGGGAAGCACATTCCCTGTTAAATGTCTTTTGCATTTTTTATACACAACTGGTTCAACTTCCTAATAATCACCATTTACCAGAAATGTGAAAGATAAAAATCCATCATGATACACAATAAGACCAAGCAAGCCAAAAGGAGAAAAATAAAATTATAATGGCTCCCTGAGGACACAGAAGTAGAAAATACTTCCAAATCAACACTACTCATCTCTTAACTACCATTTTAAACTGAGAATATCAGTTTCAAGGTGACAAAAATCTCACATCTTTTTTTCTCCCCTCCTAAGGAATCATACCGTCAGCAAATTCAACTATCCTCCTTGGACGTCTAAAGGACCTCAAACTTAACTGGTTTTTTGTTTTGTTTTTGAGACTGGATCTTGCCTTGTCGCCCAGGCTGGAGGGCAGTGGTATGATCACAGCTCACTGCAGCCTCAACCTCCTGGGCTCAAGTGATCCTCCCACCTTAGCCTCCTGATTAGCTCCAACTAAAAGCACATGCCACCATGCCTGGCTAAGTTTTGTATTTTTAGTAGAGACAGAGTCTCACCATGTTGCCCAGGCTGGTCTCAAATGCCTGGCCTCAAGCAATCCACCCAGCTCAGCCTCCCAGAGTCCTGAGATTACAGCCATGAGCCACTGTTTCCAGCCTTAACTCTTAATATACCAAAATCTTTGCCTGCTCCCAGCCTTACTCCTTACTAAATAATACCGTTCTGATTTTAGTTGCTAAGGCCAAAAACCTAGCAGTCACATATATTTCCTTTCTTTCCTTCACACCCCCACATCTAATCCATCAAGTTCTGTCAACCCTATTTTCAGAATACTGTATATCCTAACACAGACCACTTCTCTCCAGATCCACTGCTGCCACTCTAGACACAGCCACCATTATCTTTGTCCAAACAATTCAAGGAGACTCTTAGCTGATGATATTCTTGCATCTACTCATTTCCCACTTCTCTGCCTAATAACCAGAGTGATCTTTTAAAAATATAAATAGCAAGGCATGGTAGCTTACACTTGTAATCCCAATACTTTGGGAGGCCAAGGCAGGAGGATTATTTGAGCCCAGGAGTTTGAGAATAGTCGGGGCACTATAGCAAGACCCCCAACTCTACAAAAAAATAAAAATAAAATAAAATAACAAAAAATATGAGGTGGGCACAGTGGCACATACCTGTAATCCCAGCTACTTGGGAGGTTGAGACAGGAGGGTTGCTTTAGCCCAGGAGGTCAAGACTTTAGTGAACCATGATCTTGCCACTGTAATCCAGCCTGGGAGACAGAGCAAGATCCCATCTCAAAAAGTAACTTGAATTTGAAATTACAATTTAAAAATGAACAGAATATAAATGTATTCGCTCCACCAATGCTCAAAATCCTCCACTAGTTTTACATAAAATACAGGGGGAAAAGTCCATGGTCAAATGTCTCTGACTTTCCTTTTCCCCTATTCTAGCCACACCAGTTTTCCTGCTATCCCTCAAACTCAAGTTTATTTCCATGTTAGGCCTGTGGGCTTGCTAACCCCTCTGCCTGGAAACCTTTTCCCTTCAGCATGGCTTGCTTCCTCCCTTCATTCCGATCACTGCAAATAATACCCTCCAAAGAGGCCTTCCCACATACCCTACCTAAAATAACAGACACCATCACTCTCTAAGCAAACTTAATTTCTCATCATGGAATTTATCATCCAATATTTGTTTACTGTTTCTCTACCTGACTAAAAGGCAAGCTCCAGGAGGGCGGAGGCTATCTTGCAGATATTTATAATCCCCAATATCATCTCCTGGGTCACAGGAACTCAATAAACATTTGTTGATTAAACAAATGATGCCCGTGATAATAAATGATAAGAAAAAAAAAATCAGTATGCAGACTTTCAAACAGTTAATTCAATAAAATGCATACATTTCCACTGTGCTGCCTTTAGAGGACTTTAGAACAGCGCCGAATGACAGGGAAAGGGAGGGAAACATGTTGCCTTCAGCACATAAATCCAATATATTTGAATACCTTATTTTACATCCATGTTGAGATGGAACCTAATGTCTCCAAAAAACAGATTTGGAACTGTTTTTCTTCCTGTTAAATACTGGAATCAAACTTTATCCAAACAAGCTTAAAAGGAGAAGCAATATTCAGATGATAACCTAAGAATACATATTTGATTTAGCTCCCTGTTCCATTATCCCTCAAGATGATTAAATCAATATAAAAGAGAAAATTCAAGCATCATTAGAAATTAGAAAGAGGTCTCACCCCTCACCTGAAACTTTGAATTTTCACAAAGACATTTTAAGGTAAGAGAAAAGGGAATCAATCTGCCCTTATATCAGCCATGTCTGCTGTGCTCCACTCCGCAAGCCTGCCCACCAGGCTACTCCACCAAGGTGAGGCCCAGAAGAAAATGGCCCACACTTAATCGCTCCCCTCTATCAGATTCTCTGCACTAAATACTGACTGCAATCTTCAACAGACTCCATCTATCCTCTGAGAGAAGGAGAGAATACAATCTCATGCCAAGCTGTGATACAGTCTGTGCTATTTATCAACACTCTTAATGTGTGCAGTTGTACCCCCTTATCCGGGGTTTCATTTCTCAAGGTTTCAGTTAACCTCAGTCTAAAAATATTAAATGGAAATTTTCAGAAATAAACAATTCATAGGTTTTAAATAGCACATCATTCTGAGTAGCGTGATGAAATGTCACGCTGTCCTGCTCCATCCCACTCGCCTGGGACATGAATCATCCCTTTGTCCAGTGTGTCCAGGCTGTCTATGCTACCCACCCTCTAGGCACTTAGAAGCAGTCTCAGTCATCAGATCCACTGTCACAGTATCACAGTGCTTGTGTTCAAGTAACCTTTATTTTACTCAACAATGGTCCCAAAGCACAAGAGTAGTGATGCTGTCATACTGTTATAATTGTTCTATTTTATTGTTAATATTGTTGTTAATCTCTTACTGCACCTAATTTAGAAATTAAACTTTATCAGAGGTACATATATATGGGGGGGAAATGTAGTATACATAGGATTTGGCAGTATCTGAGGTTTCAGGCTTCCACTGGGGTCTTGGAACACATCCACCGAGAAGGGGAAACTACTATATAGGAAAAAAAAATCACCAATCTTATGACAAGAATTGGCAGATACAGAGGACTGGTGAAATTCTCAGAATTTTAGAGATAATGATCATGAAATTCTTAACAAAGATGTGAAAGGCAAAACTACTTGCTTTTCTAAGATAGTTCTTTTTCTGGGGGTAAGTGGTGGGATAGTCAGCTTACCAAACCAGCATCTGCAATCAGGGTTAGAGACGGTAAGACGCTCTCAAGAAAACACAAACCAAGTAATCAGAAAAATTAAGATACAGAGGTCATTAACAGCATTATCCATTTTCCCCTCTCCTTCTGGGCATGATGAAGGATTTTACTTTCCTTTTCCCTCTTGAAGTTAGACACAGTCATGTGACTTGTGTTGGCCAATGAAATGTGAGTAGAAGTGACCTATACACGTCCACAGATGTATTTAATTGTTGGGCTTTGAACCTCTCTCTTCTGCTGTCTCAGTAATTGATGACTCATTTGTTCATACAGAGCTGCAATGCTTGCCTTTACAGGAAAGATAACTTTCCCTGAAATGTACAAACTTGATATGAATGAGAAATAGTAATCTTTGTGTTTTAACTGACTGATAACTGGAGAATTGTTTTCTTATTGCACCATAAGCTAACTTAGGTTAACTAGCATATTAGTTATTTGAAAATTCCAAGGCTGGGTGCGGTGGCTCACACCTGGAATTCCAGCACTTTGGGAGGCCAAGGTGAGTTGATCACATGGTCAGGAGTTTGAGACCAGCCTGGCCAATATGGTGAAACCCCGTCTCTACTAAAAATACAAAAATTAGCCAGAAGTGGTAGTGTGTGCCTGCAGTCCTAGCTACTCAGGAGGCTGAGGCTTGAACCCAGGAAGCCAAGGTTGCAGTGAGCTGAGATCATGCCACCACACTCCAGCCTGGGCAACAGAGTGAGACTCCATCTCAAAAAAAAAAAGAAAATTCCAATAAAATTATCACAATTCAGCAAATCAAGAAAATCTGATAGGGGCAGATAGTTTCAGAGATGGACAGAAAAACATGCAAGTATGACATCAATAATGAGAAATGGATTATAACCACAGAAATAAAGGTTTTTCTTCACGGAATGTGTCTTCGGAATCGATAATCTCATCTCAATTTTTAAAAATGTTTAAAAATTTAGTCTGCTAAGACTACCTCTGCAAGGATGCACCAGAAACTTATTATATTGTTTGCTTCCAGAAAAGAATACTGTATAGCAACTTAAAAAAAAAATGGGAAAAAGAGAATTCTGGTTTCTGATCTGACCTGAAAGAAGCTTGGAAGTCATCATTCCAAAATAAGTAAAAAGCAGAACAAACTGAAAAAAAAATCAACAACTCATCTTAGATCCTTAAAAGAAATGAGGTTAACAAGACAAACTACTGCCCCCAAAGTTGGAGGCACATACAGAATGATACAGAGAATCACAACTTACCAGAGCAGAAACTGAAACCCAGGGAAGGAAAACCTGACCTGTAATTGACAAATTATTGGAGGATCAGTGTGGAGAAGTCTGAGAGTCAGAAACTCCAGAGGACCAAGTCAGAAGGGGCCTCTCACATTTTATCTCACTTTTACCTCCAGGTCTCACAGTGAATATCAGAAAAATCTCCCCATACTTCCAACAGAAAGAGAGGAAAAACAACCACTTTGAAATATACCACAACATTCTGTTTTTAACAAGGCTTGCCCTCAGGAGAAGCTATTTAGTGAGAGACTAACCTGCTGAGGTGTCAACAGGGCCTAATTTGCAGGTAGAGAAATACCTAATCCCAGTCAGCGTTAGCCTTCCATGTGGAGGAAAAGAAATACCTAACTCTAGCCAGTTCTAGCCTTCCATGTGGGAGGCAGAAAATACCCAACTCTGCCTGCTTTAACTATCCTGTCCCACCTAAGAGGGTAGGTGTACTGAAAAGCACTTGTGAAGTTAATAATCCAGAGACACAGCCTCACCAAAAGTCTGAAATCTAATCATAGGACTATAGAAGGCTTCCCCTTCCACACCTTACCACCACATTATAAAAGCCTGTATAAACAGTTCCTTTTACACAGTACATCATGTCTAGCTAGAAAGAAAAAATTACAAGGCAGACTAAAAGGCAAACAACACAGTCTAAAAAGACAGAGCAAGCACTGAAACCAGACTCAGATATGGCAAGACATTGGAATTATTAGATCAGGAAGTGAAAACAACTCTGATTAATATGCTAAAAGCTCTAATCTGAGATTGAAGATATCTCAATAGTAACCTCAAAAACTGGAAAGCAATGAGAAAAAAGAATGGAAAAACAAAAACCGCGGACACAGCATAAAACCCAGGAACTGTGGGACAATTACAGTGATGTAACGTGTGAAATGGAAGTACCAGAAGGAAAGGAGAGGAACCAAAGACACACTTAAAATAATAATGATTGAGAATTTCCCCCAAATTAACGTCAGATATCAAACCAGGTATCTAGGAAGCCAAGAGAACACCGAGCAGGGTAGATGCCTCCCCCACCAAAAAAAGCAAACAAAAAATTTACACTTAGACATACCAAATCATATCCAAATACAGAAAATCTAAGATTTAAAAAAATCCAGAAAGAAGCCAGCAGATAAAAACACCTTACTTATAGAAGAACAAAGGTAAGAATTACATCCCCAGAATTTCTCCCTAGAAACTATGACAGAAAAAAGTGGAATGACATATTTAAAGTGATAGGAAAAGGCCAGTTGTAGTGGCTCACACCTGTAATCCCAGCACTTTAGGAGGCCAAGGTGGGCAGATCACCTGAGGCCAGGAGTTCAAGACCACCCTAAACAACATGATAAAACCCCATCTCTACTAAAAATACAAAAATCAGCTGGGCGTGGTGGTGGACAACTGTAATCCCAGCCACATGGGAGGCTGAGGAAGGAGAATAGCTTGTACTTGGGGGGGTGGAGGTTGCAGTGAGCTGAGATCATGCCATTGCAGGCTAGCCTGGGCAACAGAGCAAGACTCCATCTCAATAAAAAAAAAAAAATAATGAGAAAAAAACCCCACCAGCCTAGATTTCTGTATCCTATGAAATTATCCTTCAAAAGTATAAAAGAAATAAAAACTTCCTCATAGAAACAAAAATTGATAGAATTTGTTGCTGGTGGACCTGCCTTGAAAGAAATGTTAAAGGAAAAGGAAAATTATACAGTTAAGAAACTCAGATCTGCAAGAACAAACCCTAGAGAAGGAACAAGTGAAGGTAAAGTAAAAACTTTTCTTTTTGTTATTACCAATTAACCTACCAGGAAACAGTTGTTCAAAATAATAGCAACAATGTATTCAGTTATGTATGCATACCTATGCGTCTGTGTGTGTGTGTGTGTGTGTATGTGTGTGCATGATTATGTATGCTTATGTAGAAGTCACATGTATCAGCAATGATACAAAGGAGAGGAGGGAGGAAACGATTATTTCTATAAGATACTCATCTTCTGATGAAGTAGTAAAAATGTTACTTTTAAGTAACACTATACCACTAAATGTATGTTGCAAGCAACCACTTAAAAAAGCAACAAAGAAATATAATTCATATACCAAAAAAGGAAAGAAAATGGAATCATATAAAATACTCAATTAGAACCACAAAAGCCATAAAAAGAGTAGAAGAGAAAAATAGGAACAAAGAACAAGCCCAACACATTGAAAATAATAACAAATATTGTAGATATTAAACCAACTACATCAATAATCACTCTAAATATCAATGGTCTAAATTCACTAATTTAAAGAAAGATTGTCAGAGTGCATCAAAAAAAAAAAAAACAAGACATAACTATCTGTTATCTACAAGAAACCCACTTTAAATATAAAGACAAGTATAGATTAAAAGCAAATGGATGGAGAAAGAGATGCCATGCTAACACTAATCAAAAGAAAGTGGGACTAGCTATATTAATTTCAAACAAAGCAGGCTTCAGAGCAAGGAAAGTTCTACAAAGATAAAGATTAGCATTACATAATGATAAAGGGTCAATTATCCAAAATGACATAACAATATTTAATGTGCATGTGTGCCTAACAACAGAGCAACAAAATGTGAATGAAAAACTGATAGAATTACATGGAAAAACAGATGAATGCACTATTACAGTTGTAGACTTCAATATTCCCCATTAAAAGTAAACAGTTCAGAATCAGAAGGAGGCAGCATATCAGTAAAGACATAGCTGAACTCAACAACACCATCAATCAACTGGATATAACCAACATCTATGGACTAATTCAACAACAGCAGGTTGCACATTCTTCTCAAAGTCACATGGAACAGTCACCAAGATAGAACACATTCTGGGCCATAAAACAAAATGGAAAGAATACAAATATATAATAACTGCTCTCAGACCACAATGAAATTAAACTAGAAATCAACAACAGATAGACAGGTGGAAAGCCCCAAAATACTTGGAGATTAAACAACACACTTCTAAATAACACGAGTCAAAAAAATAAATCTCAAGAGAAATTTTAAAGTATTTTAACCGCAATAGAAATGAAAATACAACATCAAAATTGTGGAATGCAACAAATGAAATATGTAGGGGGAATTTTGCTGCATTAAATACATACATAGAAAAGAATAAAAATCTAAAATCAATAATATAAGCTTCTACCTTAGGAAACTAGAAAAGGAAGAACAAATTGAATCCAAAGTAAAGAGAAGAAAAATAAAAATTAGAGCGGAAATCAACGAAATTGAAAACAGGAAATAGAGAAAACCAAAAGCTAGTTCTTTGAAAAGATCAATAAAATTGATAAGCTTCTAGCAGGTTAACTAAGAAAAAAAGAGACAGGACACAAATTACTAATATTAGAAAATGAAAGCAGAGACAATACTACAGATTCCATGAACATTAAAAGGATAATAAAGAAATACTACGAACAGCTCGGGCACAGTGGCTCACGTTTGTAATCCCAGCTCTTTGGGAGGCCAAGGCAGGTGGATCACCTGAGGTCAGGAGTTCAAAACCAGCCTCTCCAACATGGTGAAACCCTGTTTCTACTACAAATACAAAAATTAGCCAGGCATGGTGGCAGGCACCTGTAATCTCAGCTACTTAGGAGGCTGCGGCAGGAGAATCGCTTGAACCCAGGAGGTGGAGGTTGTAATGAGCCGAGATCACGTCACTGCACTCCAGCCTGGGCAACAGAGTGAGATTTCATTTCAAAAAAAAAGAAAGAAAGAAATACTATGAACAATGTGATCAATAAAACTGATAAGCTTCTAGCAGGTTAACTAAGGAAGAGACAGGACACAAATTACTAATATTAGAAATGAAAGAGGGGGTCGGGTGTGGTGGCTCACACATGTGATCTGAACACTTTGGGAGGCTGAGGAGGGCAGATCATCTGAGGTCAAGAGTTTGAGATCAGCCTGACCAACATGGCAAAACCTGGCCCATCTCTACTAAAAATGCAAAGCTTAGCCAGGCACACTACTTGGGAGGCTGAGGCAGGAGAATCACTTGAACCCAGAAGGCAGAGATTGCAGTAAGCCAAGATCATGTCACTGCACTCCAGCCTGGGCAACAGAGCAAGATCATCACAAAAAGAGACAGAGACAGGGGAGAGAGGGAGAGAGGGAGAGAGGGAGAGAAGGAGAGAGGGAGACAGAGAGAGAGAGAGAGAGAGAGAGAATATATCAATACTAGAGATTCCATAAACATTAAAAGAATAATAAAGGAATACTATCAACAATGCTTTGCCCAAAAATTTGATTAACAAAATTAAATGAGCCAATTCCTTGAAAGCCACAATCTGCCAAAATTCACATAAGAATAGGAAATCTGAATTGACCTATATTATTAAAGCAATTGAATCAATAATTAATAACTTTCCAAAAGAGAAAGCACCAGGCCCAGAGGTGTTCACTGGTGAATTCCACCAAACTTTTAAAAACAAATTATACCAATTCTCTACCATTTCTTTCAGAAGACAGAAGCAGAGGAAATACTCCGAAACTCATTCTATGAGGCTAGTATGAGGCTTAGTACAGACTTAACATCTATCATGAACATAAATCCAGTTACCTTCAACAAAATATGGGCACGCTAAACCTAACAATGTAATAGGAAAATTATATACCACAACCAAAGGATTTATCCCAGATATGCAAAGCTGGCTCAACATTTAAAATCAATTAATGTAGTCCATCACGTGAACAAGCTAACAAAGAAAAGTCACATGATCATATCAATAGATGCGAAATAAACATCTGACAAAATCCAGCACTCATTCATGATAAAAACTCTCGGTAAATTTAGAGGGAAATTTCCTCAACTTGACAAATAATATCTATAAAAAACCTACTGCTATCATCATTCCTTTATTTACTTTTTCTTTTTTTTTTTTTTTTTTTTTTTTTTTTTTTTTGAGACAGAGTCTTGCTCTGTTACCAGGTGCCAGGCCAGAGTACAGTGGCGCAATCTTGGCTCACTACAATCTCCACCTCTTGGGTTCAAGCAATTCTTCTGCCTCAGCCTCCCTAGTAGCTGGGACTACAGGCGCACAACAACCATGCCCAGCTAATTATTGTATTTTTTAGTAGAAATTGGGTTTCGCCATGTTGGCCAGGATGGTCTTGATCTCTTGACCTCGTGATCCACCCACCTCAGCCTCCCAAAGTGCTGGGATTACAGGAGTGAGCCACCGTGCCCAGCCACTATCATCATTATTAATGGTGAGAAACTAGAAGCTTTCCCACTTAGATGAAGAAAAAGAAAAGGATGTCCCCTTACTACTCCTTTTCAATATCATACTAGATGTCCTAGCTAATGCAATAAAACAAGGAAAGGAAATAAAAAGTACATAGATAGAAAAGGAAGAAATAAAATTGTGTTTGTTCACTGATGACAGGATCATCTATGTAGAAAAGCAAAAAGAATTAACAAAAAAAAATTCCTGGAACCAATAAGCAATTATAACAAGGTTGCAGGATACAATGTTAACATACAAAAGCCAACTACTTTCCTATAAACCAACAATGAATGCACAGAATTTGACATAACACAATAAATTTATGTTAGCATCACAAAATATAAAAAACTTAGGTATAAACCTAACAAAATATGTATAAGACCTATATGAGGAAACTACTAAACTCTGATTAAAGCAATCAAAGAATTAAATAAATAGATATTCTATGTTCATGGATAGGAAGACTCAAGCTTTTGTTGTTGTTTCAAAGAGATGGGGTCTCACACTGTTACCCAGGCTAGGATTCACAGTGCAATCATAACTCACTGTAACCTCAAGCTCCTGAGCTCAAGTGATCCTCCAGCCTTAGTCTCCCCAGTGGCTGGGTCTACAGGAATATGCCACCACACATGGCTAATTTTTTTTTTCGGGGGTGGGGGGTTGGTATAGACAGGGTCTTGTTATGTTGACCAGGCTAGTCTTTAACTCCTGGCCTCAACAATCCTACTGCCTATGCCTCCCAAAGCATTGGGATTACAGGTGTGAGCCACCTCCCCCAGACAGGAAGACTCAATATTGTTACAATGTCAGTCCTTCCCAACTTGAGGTATAGGGTCAATGCAATCTCAATTAAAATTCCGGGAAGTTATTCTGTGAATATTGACAAACTGATTCTAAAGTTTATGTGAAAAGACAAAAGACTTAGAATAGCCAACGCGATGGAAGGTAAGAACGAGGTTGGAAGACTAACACCACCCAACCCAACACTTACTATAAAGCAACAGTCATCAAGACAGGATAGCATGGGTGAAAGAACAGATAAATAGATCAATGAAACAGAACAGAGAGCCCAGAAATGTACCCACATACACATATCAACTGGCTGGGCAGGGTGTCTCACACGTAATCCCAGCACATTGGGAGGCTGAGGCAGGTGGGTCACTTGAGATTAGTAGTTGAAGACCAGCCTGGCTAACATGGCGAAACCCCATCTCTACTGAAAATACAAAAATCAGCCAGTATGGTGGCGCATGCCTGTAATACCAGCTACTCGGGAGGCTGAGACAGGAGGATCGCTTGAACCCAGGGGGTGGAGGCTGCAGTGAGCCGAGATCATGCCACTGCTCCAGCCTGGGTGACAGAGAAGGACACCATCTCAAAAAAAAAAAAAAAAAAAGGTTTCAACTAATCTTCGATAAAGGGGCAAAGGCATCACAAAGGAGAAAAGATAGTCTTTTCAACAATTTGTGCTGAAACAACTGGACATTTGCATGCAAAAAAAAAAAAAGAATCTAGACACAGACCTTAAACTCTCCACAAAAAAATTAACTCAAAATGAATCACAGACCCACATCTAAAATATAAAACTTGAAAACTCCCAGAAGAAAACATAGGAACAACTCTAGCTGACCTTGAACTGGGCAATGGCTTTTTAGATATGACACCAAAGGCAAGATCCATGAAAGAAAACCAATTAGCTGGTATCAGGGTTTGAATGTCTGTCCCCTCCAAAACTCCCGTTGAAACTTAATCCCCGATGTGGTAGTATTAAGACATAGGGCTTTTAAGAGGTGACTGGGTCATACAGGCTCTCGCCAAAGTTCTTGGATTAATAGATAATGGATTTATGGGTTAATGGATTAATGGGTTATCATGGAAATAGAACTGCTGGATTTACAAGTAAAAGACCTGAGCTAGAACACTCAGCCATTTGATACCCTGTACCACCTTGGGACTCTAGAGTTCCCACCAGCAAGAAAGCCCTCATAAGATGTGGTCCCTCAACCTTAGACTTCTCAGGTCTTACAACAGAGAAACAAATTCATTTTCTTCATAAATCATCCATTTTCAGGTAACCTGTTAGAAGCAATAAAAAACAGACTAACATACTGGACTTCATTAAAATTAAAATTTTCTGCTCTGTGAAAGGCACTGTCAAGAGAGAGACTGAAAAGACAAGTCACAGACTAGGAGAAAATACTTGCAAAACCTACAACTAATGAAAAAGTAATATCCAAAATACATAAAGGACTCTTAAAATTCAACAATAAGCAAACAACCAATTTTTTTTTTTTTTTTGAGATGGAATCTCACTCTGTCACCTAGGCTGGGATGCAGTGGCAATCTCCACTCCCTGCAACTTCCACCTCCCAGTTAAAGTAATTCCCCTGCCTCAGCCTCCCAAATAGCTGGGACTATAGGCATGCACCATCACGCCCAGCTAATTTTTTCTATTTTTAGCAGAGACGGGGTTTTACCATGTTGGCTAGGACGGTCTCAATCTCCTGACCTCGCGATCCACCCACCTCAGCCTCCCAAAGTGCTGGGATTACAGGCGTGAGCCACCACACGCAGCCCACAACCTGATTTTTTTAATGGGCCAGACACATCACCAAAGATATACTTATGGCAAATGCACGTGCAAAGAGATGTTCCATTATCATACAGTATCAGAAAAATGCAAATTAAAACCATAATGAAATACCACTACACACTTAATAGAATGGATAAAACCCAGAGCAATGACCAACCAAATGCGGATGAGGATATGAGGCAAGAGAAATTCATTCACTGCTAGTGGGAATGCAAGATGAAACAGCCACTTTGGAAGACAGTTTGGTGTTTTCTTACAAAACTAAACATATTCTTAACAAATACATCCAGCACTTACTCGTTGTTATTTACTCAAAGGAGATGAAAACATATTTCCACACAAAAGCCTACATATGGATGTTTATAGCAGCATTATTCATAACTGCCAAAATTTTGAAGCAAACAAGACATTGTTCCATCGGTGAACAGATCTGAGGGGGAAAAAAAAAGCAAGCAGTGGTACATTCAGACCATGGAATATTTTTTAACACTAAAAGGAAATGTGCCATCAAGCCATAAAAAGCCATGGATGCCAGGCGTGTGCCTCACACCTGTAATCCCAGCACCTTGGAAGGCTGAGGCAGCCAGAATACTTGAGCCCAGGAGTCTGAGACCAGCCTGTGCAACATGGTGAAGACCCATTTCTATTTAAAGAAATAGAAAAATGGCCAGGCGCGGTGGCTCATGCCTGTAATCCCAGCACTCTGGGACGCCAACGCGGCCGGATCACGAAGTCAGGAGATTAACACCATCCTGGCTAACACTGAAACCCCGTCTCTACTAAAAATACAAAAAATTAGCTGGACGTGGTGGCACACGCCTGTACTCAGGAGGCCGAGGCAGGAGAATCGCTTGAACCCAGGAGGCGGAGGTTGCAATGAGCCGAGGCTGTACCACTGGACTTCAGCATGGTGACAGAGTGAGACTCTGTCACCAAAAAAAGAGAAAGAAAAAGAAAATTTTGCTAGGCACGGTGGCACATGCCTGTAATCCCAGCTACTTAGAAGGCTGAAGCAGGAGAATCACCTGAGCATGGGAGGTGGAGTTGCAGTGAACCGAAATGCAACCGCCATACTCCGTCCCAGGCAACAGAGCCAAACCCTGTCTCAAAATAATAACAATAATAAAAAGACATGGAGGAAACTTAAGTGTATATTACTAAGTTAAAGAAGCCAGCCTGAAAACAGACTGGATGATTTCAACTCTATGACATTCTGGAAATGGTAAAACTATAAGGAGAATACAAACATCAGTATGTTGGGGCGGGGAAGAGAAAAACAGATGCAGCACAGGGAATTTTAAGTCAGTGAGCTACTTTGTATCCTATAATTGTGGATACATGTCATTAGAAGTTTGTCCAAACCCATAGAGTGTACAACACCAAAGAGTGAGCCCTAATGTAAACTATGGACTCTGTGTAACAATGATGTATCAATGTAGCTTCATCAATTGTATCAAACTGTAGCAAAATGAAAAACCCCTCTGGAGGGGGATGTTGACAATGGAGGCTGTACACGTATGGGAGCAGGGAAGAAATAGGAAGTCTCTGTACCCTCCTCAATTTTGCTGTGAACCTGAAACTACTCTGAAAATTTGCTTTTTTTTTTTTTTTTTTAATGAGAAAGAGAGTTTTTTGTGTACCTTTTAAAGTTTGACAATGTTAATTTTTACTAGCACGAAGTTGTACTTAACACAATTTAGAATCTTCATTTTACTTAACCAATCAGCACATATAACACTGTTGACCTTGAAACTGTTCCCTCATTTGGTTTCCAGGACCTGACACTGTGGAAGTTTTCCTCCTAGTGACTTCACTGTCAATCTTCATTGCTAGTTCTTCTCCCAACTTCATCATGTTGGATGACCCAGGACTCAGTCCCTGGACCTCTTTTCTACCTATACTCCAACTTATCCAGCCTCACAGCTCTGAATATCATCTTCATGGTATTTAAAATAGACTGATATTGTCAGTTATTCCCTACTATAACAAACCAACTCAAGACTGTTATCCATTCTTAACATTATGTACAGACTAGCACAATCTAATTCAGGCATTATTCACCCCTGAACAAAATAAAATGTTCTCAGGTACCACCACTAACCCCCCAAAAAAATCCAATTATTAAAATGACATACAATACCAATTTTTACAGAAATTTCAATTTGCCAAGAATGATTGTATTTGTCCCACCCTTTTGAAAGGTAATCTGAAATTTGTTTTGCTTGGAGATGAAGTTTTGCTCTTGTTGACCAGGCTGGAATGCAGTGGTGTAATCTCAGGTCACTGCAACCTCCGCCTCTTAGGCTCGATTCTCCTGCCTTAGCCTCCCAAGTAGCTGAGATTACAGGTGTGCACCACCACACCTGGCTAATTTTTTTTTTCTAGAGATGGAGTTTTACCATGTTGATCAAGCCGGTTTCAAACTCCTGATCTCAAATGATCCACCCACCTTGGTCTCCCAAAATGCTGGGATTACAGGCATGAGCCATGGCAGCCAGCCAAAGGTAGAAAAGTAGAACAGTGAATTAGGGCAATGCTAGCATATATATTTAAAGGTATAAAAGTACAAAGAGCATTGAATTTACAAGCCTTTCACTAAATTCTTACCTAGGTGTTACTTTACCTAGAAAAGCATGTCATACCAGAAAATCCCAAAACCAGAATCAGAACTGTAACAACTACAGGTGTTTAAGTTCAAATGGGCTTAGAGATGACTTAGCTAGTTTTTTCAAGCTTTTTTGTTTAAATATTAAGCTTCCATATAAGGACTCAAGAAAGGAAACCTGATGAAGCTAAACTTCTTTTTTTAACAAATACAGAAACTTACAGCCCATAAATGTTTACAGACTTGCCCATGTATAAAGCTCACACTGGTAATACCAAGACCAGAAAGTAATTATCCTGTTCCCTAATTCAATGTTCTTTCTACTTTTCTATCTTTAAAAATCTCAGTAAATACTTGTGTGGTGGTTAATTTTATGTGTCAACTTGGCTAGTCCCACATGTTTGGTCAAACATTATTCTAGATGTTTCTGTCCAGATATTTTTTACATGGAATGAACACTTAAATCAGCAGACTTTAAGTAAAGCAGATAACTCTCCAAAAGGGTGGGCTTCATCCAATCAGTTGAAGTCCCTGATAGAGAAAGACTGACCTTTTCAGAAAGGGGAATTCTGCTAGTAGACTGAATTGCAACTCTTCACTAGGTCTCCAGCCTGCCAGCCTACGCTGTAGATTTTGGACTTGTCAAGCCTCCGCTATCACTTGGGCCAATTTTTAAAAATTTAGCAACTCTCCCTTTCCCTGTCTCTTTCCACTACCCCCATATACATGTGTACATGTTTGTGCACACACACACATTTTTGGTTCTGTTTCTCTGGAGAAGCCCAACAACCCATCTAGATAAATTTCTGTAATTAATAGGTCAGTAAATGTATTTACTAAGAATGCTAAGAAACCCTGTGATCAAATATATAGAAACAATACAAATTAGTGGGGGAGGGGTATAACCGCTAATAAGTAAGAATTTTATTTTGGGGGGGGTGACAGAAATATTCTAAAATTAGATAGTCGTGACAGTTTACACAACTCTGTAAAAATACCAAAATCCACTGGATTGTATACTTTGCAAAGTAAATGTTACGGTATATGAATTGTATCTTAATAAATTATATATTGTTGAAAGAAAGGAGGGAAGGAGGAAGGAAGAAAAGAAGGAAAGAAAGTCAGTCAGCCTGTGAAGGTAAGAAGCATTATAAACAACAAGGAAAAAAATGTCATCTACTTCATAAGTTAGTATTTACTCGTTCAAAGTCATTGAGTTACACAGGGAGCCCCAAAGAAATCTTAAGAGAATGGAATCAGAGAAAATCAACAAATAGGTGCATATGTCTGATTTTTTCTTTTTCTTAAATCAAAAGCAGCAAAGTAGTTAAATAAAAGCTGTAACATCGGAGAGATCAACTATAAACTGCATTAATGAGAAATGTCTCAGTTAACAGTGACATGTGAAACCAAATTAGAGAACTAAAATCTTTCACTTGGGATAACTTTAACTATTTTAAAAATCCTTCCTATATTTAGTCAAATCACAGGGATCATTTCAAACAACAAAAGGTTTATATCATATTTACTATATTTGCACTATTTGCAAAGATTAAAATGTTTATTATGAAATTCTTAATATCTCCCACCCATAATATAATGTGAACTTAAGTGATAGGTACTTAATATGAAAAACAGATTAAAAAAAAAAAAGAATACCATATGAATAGTGCTTCTGCATACAAAGAAGAAGGCAAAGAGTAATAGATGTCCCAGTAAATTGTGATTATATTGAGAAATTCAGTGTAGCTAGAATAAATTGTGCATTTGTCGGGATTGGCAAGAAATAAGGGCAAAAAGCTATGCTGGAACAAATCAGAAAAACAAAATGGGACTGCACATGTCAAGGAATTCGGATAGATAGTCCAAGAGGGCTTTTAATCAGGGGAACAAAATCATCAGAATTGAGTTTTAGAAAGATATATATAGTGGCAGATATCTAGAGGAAGAAAGACTTAAGAGAGGACAGTAATTACCTAGGTAAGAAATTATAAAGGCCTGTCATAGGACAGTGACTATGAAATTGAAAAGGAAGGAAAATAGATTGAGACATTTAGAAGATGACTGATTTAAAGATGTCTAGTGCAATGTAGGTACTCGGTATCTTGGAGATTTTAAAAATATATGGTGGTTAAAGAGAGAGATGACTTGATTTCCATGAGTCCTGAATTAAGGAGAGATGACTTGATTTCCATGAGTCCTGAATTAAGTATAATGTCAAAAAAGAAAATCTGGAACTACTGGTAAGATAAAAGTTCATTAAAAATCACTGAGGAATGTTTCATATCAATCAAGCACCTCTGTATGTGAACAGCAAAGGCACATACATGTGCATTTCCCACAGGAAGGGTCACTGTGCTTAGGAATTGGCACAACCCTCTCCTCCAAGGATCTGGATTTCTCTAGTACTAACTGGTCTCATTTTGACAGGTAACAGCTGAAGAGTCATGCAGTGGTTTTAAAACAGGTTTCCAAATTCTTCAACACTCTTTCTACCAAAAGTTGGATCCATGTCCCCTGACCCTGGGCAGTCTGTGACTGCTTCCACAAACAGAATGTGGCAGAATGGTGCCAGCTTCTAAGGCAGATCAGAAAACCCCACACAGCTACTGCTATGCAGGTTATGTACGGCTGCTGGGAGTCCAGCTGCTCTGAGGCCACACCATGTAGACAGACCACATCAAGAGACACTTAGAAGAGTCCCAGCTGTTTGATTCTTCCCAGGCCAGGTGCTAGACATGTGCATGAAGACCGCAGCCCAAGCCATGGTCTGACTATCACTTTGCAAGGTAACCCATATGAGAAATGCCTGGCAGAGCCTAGGCAGCTCTCACATTTGTGAGCAAAATAAATGATTGTTTCTTTTAAAAACGACTGTTTTGGGGTAGTTTTTCACAAAGCACTATTGATATCAAGAATAGGCCAACTCCCAGGAAAAGAGCAAAACCCTTCCCTGATCCTACAATGGGCTCGGGGACTGGGGAGAGGAGACTAGTTAATGAGAGAGGAATGTTCCCTCAAACAAATACATTTCCCCTATAACCACCCACCCCCCCACCCCCCAGCCCCCCACCCCCCCACCCCCGCCAAAAGATTCCAGGAAGAGAAGTAACAACATTCTTGCATTTGTAATTCATATGTTGGGACTTAAAACAAATAAACTAAAACCTCACAAGACAGTACTTGTTGGAGATAATTTTAACGTTGAGTGATGGGGGGAAAAATTCTCAAAAGTTATTTCCCAAGAAATGGAAAAAACCCTCAAAAGTAAGGATTGTCTGGAAATATTTTTCTCACCTAAAGCAAAAACTGGTACTGCTGAAAACAGGATCCCAGGTATGAAGAAAGCAGGCATGGCAGAATATTACATTTACAATTATTTTATTCAAATTTATATTTTGTTCAGATTTAAAACAATCAATATATGAATTCACAATCTATTTCTTGATACATCAGCAGTGTGGACCTCCAAAGAACACCTCATTAACTTGGGGAAAAAGAAAATAAAACAGGATGAATTCAATTCATAAAAGTTGTGAAGAATCCTGATAAGTTTTTTTTGGCAAGAAAGCCTACCTCATCTGGCTCCAATTCCAGCTCTTCCAACATATCTTTACAAATCATGTTTTCAGCTTTGGTTGCCATTAAAACAAAAGGGTGCAATTGTTTGGAAATAAAAAATAACATATATATTGTTACATCAAAGAAAAGCCCACAATCACAACTTAAACCAGTCTTCCCATGAACTTTTACTCATAAATCCCATGCAATATTAAGCATCAGGCCAGGTGTAGTGGCTCACACCTATAATCCCAGCACTTTGGGAGGCTGAGGAGGGCAGATCACTTAAGGTCAGGAGTTCAAGGCCAGCCTGGTCAACATGGTGAAACCCTGTCTCCACCAGAAACACAAAAATTAGATGGGCATAGTGGCGTGTGCCTATAGCCCCAGCTACTTGGGATGCTGAGGCAGGAGGATCACTTGAACCTGGGAGGCAGAGAGCAGTGAGCTGAGACCACATCATTGCACTCCAGCCTGGGCAACAGAATGAGACTCTATCTCAAAAAATAAATAAATAAATAAAAAATAAAAAGCATATATATATGCGCATCAAATTGGACTCTTACATCCATTCCCCACTCCTGTAAAAATAGAACTCTAAAGTTTTAGCCATAGATATGGCTAGCCATCTGAACACTATGTTTCCCAGCTTTCCTTATAATTGGTTACGATGATATGACAATGTTCTAGCAAAGCAAAGATAAAAAGTGCGGTTTGGCATCTAGGAAGACACACATGTGCCCTCTTGGCCCGGATCTCTTTCCTCCTTCCTCCTGACTGAGCACAACAACTGCCCAGACACGGAAGACACATGTTAACTACATCAGTCACCCCTCCACCTCTCCTCAGCTACAGATGGGAAGTTAGATATTTATCTTGTTTAAGCCACATACACACATTAAAAGAAAAAAACAAAAAACAAACATCAACTATGTGTCAGGCACGCTCCTAGGCAGTTGAGACGTATCAATGAACAAAACAGATGCAAAATCCTGCCCTCATGAAGCCTGAATGCTAACGGCAGGGGACAATAAACAAGATATTATAATAAGTAGACTGTGAAGCTATCAATACAAAAAGTAGAAAAGAATGATGTAGTGGTATGTGCGGCGGATGTGGCAGGGGGTTGCAATTTTTAAGTAGTCAGAATACAACTTGTCAAAAGGTGACATTTGGGCAAAGATTGGAAGCAAGAGAGTCATCCAGGTGGACATCAGGAATAAGAACATTCCAGCCACAGGAAGAGTCAAGGAAGGCCCAAAGTGGAAACATATCTGGAATATTAGAGCAACAGCAAGGCGATAAGCAACATCAGAACAGATGAGCAAGGAATTGGTAGGGGAAAGGGTCAGAAAGGTAAAGAGGGGCCAACTCAGGTAAGGCCTGTAGACAACCAAACTCCGAGGGAAGGAGGGAACCACTGCAGGGTGGACAATAGGTAATGTGATCCACCATACATTTGAAAGAATCGCTCCGGCTACTGTGCTGAAACTGAACAAAGGGCAGAGAAGCAAAGAAGTAGGGAGACCTCTGGTTAAGTGGCTATTTGTGACTTAAGTGTTAGCAAAACTCTTGTCTTTCAGCATGAGAAATTGGGCTTGGATTTAGTTTAACCCAGCTATTAGTTCTGTTCCCCTGGAAACCATACAGGCAGAATGTCAGCTGTGTTACTAGGCAACACTGCTTATGGTAAAAATGACCCACTGGTAAACTGTAAAGGGACAGTGAGGAACTATAAATACCTGGCGCTGGCCAGAGCTTAGGGCTTCTCTTAGTGTGAGGACTCCTGCAATTGGGTATGTGCCTTGTCGGGATCCTGGAAGCTATGCTCATGGTTGTCAAGTGAAATGACGTTTGGAGCATGGGACTCCTAAACCAAATTATTGATATACCCACCCATGTGAGCCCCATTACTCAAACCTGAGCTTCACCCAAAAGCAGGGAGTGGCACAGAGAATGTTCTGGCTGTTCTCTCTGTGAACTGCTACAAGTACCCCTATCAAAGAGAACACCTGGAGCGTCCCCTGATGGTAAGCCATGTTTCCTGTCCCATATCCTCCCAAGTGAATCTGATGTCAAATGTGGTCTGTGGCAATCCATAGGTCTGTCTAGTTGAGCCCTAAGAAAGCTCCCTGGGCCAGGCAGTGGTTCATACCTGTAATCCCAGCACTTTGGGAGGTTAAGGCAGGAGAACCACTTCAGGCCAGGAGTTCAAGTGCAGCCCAGGCAAAATAGTGATACCCTGTCTTTATTAAAAAAAATTTTTTAATTAGCTAGGCATGGTAGTATGAACCTATAATCCCAGCTACTCAAGAGGCTGAGGTAGGAGAATCACTTCATCCTAATGGTTCACGGTACAGTAAGCTATGATGGTACCACTGCACTCCAGCCTGGTTGACAGAACAAGACTCTATTTATTTAAAAAAAAAAAAAAAAAAAGAGGCTGGGTGCAGTGGTTCACAAGTGTAATTCCGGCACTCTGGGAGGACAAGAGGAACAAATACCTTGAGTTTAGGAGATTGAGACCAGCCTGGGCAATGTGGCAAAATCCCATCTCTACAAAAAATACAAAAATCTGCCGGGTGTGGTGCGTGCACCTGCAGTCCCAGCTGCTCAGGAGGCTGAGGCAGGAGCACTGTTTGAGCTTGGGTGGTTGAGGCTGCAGTGAGCTGAGATTACACCACTGTACTCCAACCTGGGTGACAGAGTCAGACCCCATCTCAAAGAGAGAGAGAGAGAGAAGAAGAAGGAGGAGGAGGAGGAGGAGGAGGAAGAGGAGGAGCAGCAGCAGCAGCAGGAGGAGGAGGAGGAGGAGGGTGGTGCAAGGGGGGAAGGAGGGGGGAGGGGGGAGGGAGGGAGAAGAAGAGGGAAAGAAAACTTCCTGGGTAGGTGCTGCTCTATTGCAGTAACCCAGGCAAGCAATGGTAGCAGCCTGGACAAGGATGCTAGCAGTGCAAATAATAAAAGTAGTAAGATTGTAAATATAATTAAAAGGAGGAACCTATAGGATCTTCTTGGCCTCAGCAACTAGAAAGAGAAACAAAAAATTATGGAGAGGGGGAGCTGGGGATCAAGAGTTCAATTGACAAGTTAGCCTTGTGTTGAGAGTCATTCCTCATTTCACTTTCTCCCCTATGACCCAAGATGGCTGCAGCACTCCAGTTATCATGAGCTTACATTACTATATCCAAAACGAGTATACCTTTATAAATTCAAGGAAAGTAGATTCCCAGTAGACTTCCCTCATATCAACATACCTAAACCAATCATTGCTAAGGAGAATGGAACCAACTTCAGGCTGAGCAATTACAACTGCCCCTTGGGGCTGAGGAGGAGCACATGAAACATATAAGCACTAAATGCCTAGACAAAATAAGCAAAAAAAAAAAAAAAGAAGAAGAAGAATTACTAATAGGTGCAGTATCTATCAGAAAGGCCAAGGATGTTAGATGGACAATCCACATAGATACTAAAATTATTTCAAATAAAAGAAGATTAGTCATAAAGCACAGACACAAAATAAGATAGGGAATCAGTTTAAAAATGAATGAGAGGAAATGACCTCCCCTCTATTCTATGACCCAAAAAAAAAAAAAAAAATCTAGACAATTTCTATGAACTTTTACAATGACCAAGTAAAGATTCTAAATAATTTGAGAGGAAAAAATCATGAATTAAGAATCTGACTAAAATCAGAAACTCTCAAATGTAGAAGACAGAGTACTTTCTGAAAAATTTCCAAAGTAAAATAATTTGGCTTAAACTTATATATCCAAATGATCAAACAAGTGAGAAGGCAGAATAAAGATATTTCCAGGACATCATTTCAGGGAGTCCTTTAGCAAAACAAGGATGGAAACCAATAAAGTTTGACAAGAGAATTCAAAAGAAACATTAGAAATAATCCAAGAGTAAAATGAAAAAGAAGTCCCAGAACGGCAGCTGTGCAGCAAGAATAGACAGTAATTCATCCCATTAAAACAGAAAACTAGCGAGTTTCATGAAAGGAAAAAAGGAATGGATTCTGTTCAAAAGACAGGATAATTAAGAAGCTGGCTTAATGACAGGAATGCATATTTCAATTAAAAATAAAACACGCAAAAGAAAACTTCAGCAAATGTTGCTAGTTGTCTAGCCACAGCCTTCCTCCCTTATGCCTTACTAAAGAAACTCCATTTTTCTTTTTTGGTCACCTGATTCCTAAGCACCTAATTAGGAAAGGCAACGTCTCCTCCCACACCCACAGGTCTGAACTAATCCTGAAAATTCCACTTTCCTTTGCCAGAGATTGGTTTAAACCAATGAAACATACAGGAAAGTCATCCAGGAAGCTTCTTGTAAGACTTTTCTCAATGATAAGAGGTCTGATGGGGGGTGTGGGAGATTTGCCATAAAGAACATTACTGGGCAAATGGTGAGTGTGAATATGGACTGTATACTGGACAATAGTATCATATTGTAGTAGACATGGAGATGCACCACTTGCATCCCAAAGACTCCCTGGCAGGTGTGAGGAAGATGGTTAACTGAGAGATCTAGCTGTTAGCTTTATTTATGTTGGCATTAGCTTTCAAGAGAGCTGCATATTTTCTGGACAGCCTCCAACTGTCTTATAACTAAGACAGGTAGTGGTAGAGACAAATTTCTGCCCAATGAGAAACTCCTCTGATGAACCATCTTGACTCTAGATTTGCCCCTGGAGCTGGCAGACAAAGTGTAATCACAATCTGACAGCCTCAGCTGTCCAACCCTGCTTCCTCCTTTTACTTTTGTGCAATCATAATTCTGTTTTGGCATCTGCTTCAACAATTAACAATGAATGTTACATTTCCTGAATTTAATCATTGTTCCATGAATGATCACATTGATAAAGTCCTTTTCTCTGGTGATATGTGCTGAAGTATTTAAGGTAAAGAGTCATGATATTTGTAATTCTCTCAAAAGATTCACCCAGATAAAAACTCTAGGTCTATATCTAGTTAGATAGGCAAATATAAAGAAAGGAAAAAGCAACAATGACAAAATGTTTATAACTGATGAATACAGGTGAAAGCTAGACAAGAGTTCACATTACTATTTTCACAACTTTTCTGTAAGTCTTAAAGTTTTTCAAAAATATGTTTACAAAAGGGGAAGATCCAGAAGCAGCAGCCCCCACCTTCTTCTATTCCCATCTTCCTGCCTTTTAGCACATTGTGAGAAACAGATGCTGGGAGCTGCAGCAGTTATTAGCAATAAGAGAAGGCCAGGGAAATCAGATGGCGCGTTTGGAGAGTGTTAATTGCAGCCAAAAACAACTGAAAAGATATGGTCGTTGGGGGTAGGGGGGAGTGGGCAGGGCAGTAGAAGGGGAGGAGAAATTATTCAAGAACGTCATAATTCAAGTGTGGGAAAAAAAATGACATGATTTTGAATAACCGATGGATTGCAGGGAAAGAAAATCCATTGACTTTGATAGTACGAAATCTTCCTTCTGTTGGCACAGGATCACGACATTAAACAAGTAGAGAAGGATTTGCCCATAACTTACTACTCAGCTCTACAATTAGTATTTCCATGAAAAATTTAGGCTCAACATAAAAATAAAGCACCAATGACTTCAAAGTTACAGAAGGAATGTTTACAAGCTTGTCAGTATAAAAGGTACAACTGAGAGGCGGGGTAGGTGGAGAAAAGAAGGATTTCAATTTTGAGTCCCATCACAAGACTAGGAATCTCCTCCGAGCATAATCTAGGTGACTCATTTTTTAACTGTTGTTATTGTAACATAATTCATAGACCATAAAATTCACCAATTTAATCATCATTTTTGTTTGGGTTATTTATCTTTTTATTCTAAGTTGTAAGAGCCTTCTAGGTACAAGTCCCTTACTCTAGAAGAGTATTCTAGGTACAAATCACATTATTAGACATGATTTGCAAATATTTTCTCCCATTTTCACTTTCTTGATATTCTCCCCTTGAAGCACCAATTTTTTAAATTCTAATGAAATCCAATTTATGTCTAACATTTAATCTTCTGTTGCATGTGCTTTTGGCATCTTATTTAACAAAGCTTTGTCTAACCCAAAGTCACCAAGATTTCCTCATATTTTCTAAGAAATTTATAATTTTAGCTTTAACATTTAGGTCTGTGATCCATTTTGTTAATTTTTATGTATGGCATGAGAAAATAACCCAAATTTACCCTTTGGCATTTAGAAATCCAGTTGTCTCAGCATCATTTGTTGAACAGACCACTGTTTTCCTCCACTGAATTGTCTTGATGCCCTTGTCCAAAAAATATTTTTAATTAAAAAAAATTCAGGTCAGGTACAGTAGCTTACACCTGTAATCCCAGCACTTTGGGAGGCCGAGATGTGCAGATCATGAGCTCAGGAGATAGAGACCACCCTGGCCAACATGGTAAAACCCTGTCTCTACTAAAAATACAAAAACTAGCCGGGCATGGTGGCATGCACCTGTAGTCCCAGCTACTTGGGAGGCTAAGGCAGGAGAATCCTTTGAACCCAAGTGGCGGAGGTTGCGCTGACCCAAGATTGTGCCACTGCACTCCAACCTGGCAACAGAGCAAGACTCCATCTCAAAAAAAAAAAAAAAAAAAAAAAAAAAATTCAAGGGACCATAAATGTAAAGACTTACTTATAGACTCTCAATACTATTTAATTAATCTATATGTATTGACACTTTTTAAAAACTAAGGTAAAATCCACATAACAAAATTAACCATCTTAAAGTGTACAATTGAGTGGCATTAAATACATGCATTGTTTTACAACCAATAAACACCTCTATCTCTTTCCAAAGCATTTTCTCCACCCCAAAAGGAAACCCCATACCCATATTAAGCAGTCACTATTCCCCATGTTGCTGGTAACCACATCGCAAATTTGTGTCTCTGTGGATTTACCTGTTCTGGAAACTTCATATCAATGGCATCATACAATTTGTGATTTTTTTTAAGGTTCATTCACTTTATAGTATATGTCAGTACTTCATTTTTATGGCTGAATAATACCCCGTTGCATGGATATACCATATTTTGGTTATTCATTCATCAGCTGATGGGCATTTGGGTTGTTTCTGCATTTTAGCTAACGTAAATAAGGGCTGCTATAAACATTCATGTACAAGGGTTTGTCTGAATACCTGTGTTCAGTTATCTGGAAGGATATGCCTAGGGTGGAATATCTGAATCATATGACAATTTCACATTTAACTGAGAAACCACCAAACTGTTTTCCACAGTATGTACACCTCTCTCCATTCCCACAAGCAATGTGTAAGATTCCAATTTCTCCATAACTTCACTGAAACTATTTGTTTGTTTGTTTGTTTGTCTGTTTATTTGAGAGAGACCCTCACTCTGTTGCCCAGGCTAGAGACCAGTGGCATGATTTTGGCTCACTGCAACTTCCACTTCCCAGGTTCAAGCAATTATCCTGCCTCAGCCTCCTGAGTAGCTAAGACTACAGGCAGGAGCTATCATGTCCTGCTAATTTTTGCATTTTTAGTAGACACTGGGTTCCACCATGTTGGCCACGCTGGTCTCAAACTTCTGACCTCAGAGGATCCACCCACCTCAGCCTCCAAAAGCGCAGTGAGCCACTGCACCCGGCCCTGAATCATTTTCAGTTGTGACAACCAGAACTGAACACAATACCCTAGGTGTAGCATTGGGTACAGGACTTGTGTACGCTGCAGAATAATGTTAAGACTAGCATGCTCCCTCCTCTCAACCTCCTCCTTCTATTGGTCTAGACTATGATTCTGCGAAGCCCTATGGTAGTCACACTTTATATCCATATTGAGTTTATTAATCAAAATACTCTAGTTGTTTGTATTCAGTCACATCTCCCTCACCCTTGTGAGCTGGTTTTTTAACCCATGTATGAAACTTGACACCCAGCTCCACACTAAGTTATCTCCTTAGCCATGGCCCACTATTTCACCCAGAAATACTACTTCCATTAAGTTAACACCAGAAAATTCATTTCATCCAGAAATCTGATACACATAGTCTCAACATTTTCATTCACATAATTACAAAAAGTAGACAATGAATTTCCACATACTACTAGAAGTTTCTCTCCAGTTGTGACCAATTCATTACTCATTAACTTTTAGAGGTATTACTCAACCAATCACATTTCTACCTAACTGTGTGATCATCCAGCCAACATTATTCAGCTGATATTGTCCCCCTTGTCGGAGAGAAACCTTGCAAAATCTCTAGCTGAAATCTAGTTATAACGTATCTTCTGCATTATCCTGACCCATCCTCTAATAATCCTCTCTAAAAACAAGGCTGACCTAACATAACTGTCTCTATTGAGGCCATGTGATACTTTTCTTTAAAAATGTAATCAGAGTCAATGTTTTTACCACATAAACCACAATGACCTTAGATTAGGCCATACTAGGCTTCAAAACATACTGAGACTTTTATACCAACATTAAAATATAATTTAAAAAGCAGAATATATCACTGAAGGCAACAGAAGGAATTAAGGTATCTCACACATTCTACTTGAGACTACCAAGGCAAATGTGTCAACTTACTGCAACTTAAGTTTATAATTTTTAAAAATTCTACAAGTCTTTCCTGAACATCAAAAATTCAATTAAAAAAAAAAAAAAAAGAGGCCAGGTTTGCTGGCTTTTGCCTGTAATCCTAACACTTTGGGAGGCCAAGGCAAGAGAATTGCTTGAGCCCAGGAATTTGAAACCAGCCTAGGCAACACAGGGAGACTTCATCTCTACAAAAAAATGAAAAAAAAATGGCCTGGCATAGTGGCACATGCCTGTAGTCCCAGCTACTCAGGAGGCCAAGGTGGGAAGAACTGCTTAAGCCTGGGAGGTCAAGGCTGCAGTGAGCCAAGATTGTGCCACCACACTCCAACCTAGACAACAGAGCAAGTCTTTGTCTCAAAAAAAAGGTTTTCCCCAAAATACAATTTAACCGGTAAATTTTTGTTTCTAATACTGTAGATTTTATTAAAACCAATTTCTGGCCGGGCGCAGTGGCTCAGGCCTGTAATCCCAGCACTTTGGGAGGCCGAGGCGGGTGGATCACGAGGTCAAGAGATCGAGACCATCCTGGTCAACATGGTGAAACCCCGTCTCTACTAAAAATACAAAAAATCAGCTGGGCATGGTGGCGCATGCCTGTAATCCCAGCTACTCAGGAGGCTGAGGCAGGAGAATTGCCTGAATCCAGGAGGCGGAGGTTGCGGTGAGCCGAGATCGCGCCATTGCACTCCAGCCTGGGCAACGAGAGCGAAACTCCGTCTCAAAAAAAAAAAAAAACAAAAAAACAAAAACCAATTTCTGTAATTCCTTTAAGAGGACATTCCTCACTCAAATCACTCTCACAAAGCTATCAGATATTGTTCTAGTCTAAAATGACCTCTATTTTGCCCTTCCTGTGATACCTACTGTCCCTACCACTCACTCTGACACTAAGCCCTCTGAGGTTTGGTATTCATTGCCTGTTAACTGTTTGATAATTTGCTAATTGTCTACAACTGGATCCTTCAGAAAAGCAATTCTTCTCATTCTATTCTAACTTCACCACAACCAACATAGTGTTTATTAGAGGAAATGCACTCAAATACTTACAGTAATTTATATCAAATATAATAAACCTTACAAAGAATTAAAATTGCCACGAGGAGTAGCTCATGCCTGTGATCCCAGCACTTTTGGAGGCGGAGGTAGGAAGTTTGCATGAGCTCATTAGTTCAAGACCAGTGTGGGCAACATAGTAAGACTCTGTCTCTACAAAAAATTTAAAAAGTAACCAGCTGTGGTGGCACACACCCATAGCCCCAGCTACTTCGGAAGCTGAAGTGGGAAGGACTGATCAAGCCCAGGAAGTTGAGGCTGCAGTGAGCCATGACTGCGCCCCTGCACTCCAGCCTGGGATATGGAGTGAGACTTTGTCTCGAAGGTGAAAATCATCTGATACCTCCAAAGACATTTAAGGTTGTCTGGTTCATCCGGATGACTGTAGTATGGAGACTAATAGGGAAACCAGGCTCAAGCAGAGGACTTCCCAAGACAAGGCAGCTCTGTGCATATTCCAAGGAGTAGAACAGAAAATGAGAGGTGAAGAAAAATGTAGAAGACGGCGGCGGGGGGGGGGGAATGCAGGCAGCAAACCACCATGGCGTATGTATACTTATGTAACAATCCTGCAAGATCTAAACATGCACCCCAGAATTTAAAGTATAATAAAAAAGAAAAAGAAACAGGCTTCTAAGGCTCAAGTGAAAAAATAAAGGACACCTTTTTCTTTGAAAAAGGAAAGCTAGACATGTTGCAGTAGACAAGGGTTAAGGTTAGCAGGTTGTGTTAAGAAAGAAAATGTTTATTTAGCTCCCAATATATATGTCGTAGGCACTAAACCAGTTTCCCATTGCTGCTATAACAAACTACCACAAACACAGTGGCTTAGGACAGCACATATACATTATCTTACAGTTCTGGAGGTCAGATCCAAAACAGGTCTCACAGTTAAATTCAAGATGTCAGCAGCGCTAAGAATCCATTTTCTTGGCTTTAGAAGTTTAGAGGCTACCCTGCTTCCTTGACTCGGGAACACCCAGCTGATTTTTTCAATTTATTTTTGTAGAGATGAGGGCTTGCTGTGTTGTCTAGGCTGGTCTCAAACTCCTGGGCTCAAGTGATCCTCCTGCCTCGGCCTCCCAAAGTGCTGGAATTCCAGGTGTGAGCCCCTGCGTCTGGTCTTGCTGGTTCTGACTCTACTGCTTCTACTTTTCAGGACCCCTGTGATGACATTAGGCCCAGTCAGTAATCCAGGCTAATCCTCCTATCATAAGGTTGGCTGATTATCAACTTTAATTGCATCTGATGCCTTCATTCCTTTTGCCATGAAACATATCATGCACAAGTTCCAGGAATTAGGCATCTTTGGAGGGCTCCTATTCTGCCTAGCACAAGCACTATGTTATGTGCATCCTTTATGTCTTATTTGATACAACAACTCTAAAGGAAAATTTTTTTTCTCATTTTATACATGCAGAATCTAAGGCTACCCATGTTATTTTTGGAGACTTTAAATAACTTGACCTGAAGTACAACAGAACCAGGATTCAGAGCCTGCACCCTCCATCAGTCTATTTCTAAACTTCTTTTTTGTTTTTTGGTTTTTGGTTTTTTTTTTGAGACAACAGTCTCGCTCTGTGGGCCAGGCTGGAGTGCAGTAGTGCAATCTCAGCTCACTGCAACCCTCCGCCTCCTGGGTTCAAGTGATTCTTGTGCTTCAACCTCCCAAGCATGGCATGTGTATTTTTAATTTTCACTTTATATACCAATTGTTCTTTGTTATTTAATTCATTTGTACACTGATTTTATAATCCTGTGACTTTGATAAATTTACTTATTCTAATCATTTTTTCTAGATTCTGAATATTTTAGGGTTGTCTACATACACTATTATATCATCTGCAAATAAAGGGTTTTACTTCTTCTTTTCCAATTCAGAGGACTTGTATTTTTTTTTTTCTTGCCTTATTACAAGAACCAGGTCAATGTCGAATGCTTTTAGAATAACCTTGTCTTATTCTTGACCTTGGGGAAAATGTTGTCATTCATCATTAAGTATGATGTTAACTGTAGATGTGTTTATTTATTTATAGACTCTCACTCTGTTGCCCAGGCTGGAGTGCAATGGTGCAATCTTGGCTCATTGCAACCTCCACCTCCTGTATTCAAGTGATTCTCATGCCTCAACTTCCTGAGTAGCTGGGACTACAGTCGTGCACCACCATGCCAGGCTAATTTTTTTATTTTTAGTAGAGACAGGAGTTTTGACCAGGCTGGTCTCTTAACTCCCGGCCTTAAGGGATCCACCCACCTCAGCTTCCCAAAGTGCTGGGATTACAGGCGTTAGCCACCGCCCCTGGCCACCCTCACTACTCTCTATTACAGAGTGTGTGTGTGTGTGTGTGTGTGTGTGTGTGTGTGTGTGTGTGTGTGTGTGTGTTGAAGAGGAAATACACAAAAAGCATTTTTTTGCCTTCTACTTCAACCAAAACCACTTTCTCCTCCTTCTGTCTCCTTATATTTGAGATCTCTCTGCACAATTTTGTTTGAAGAAAAGTTGTTTACATTTCTACTTTTCACCATGCTATATTCCACGTAGACTTTGAATAAGAGGCCATATGTTAAGAAGCAAGGGTAAAATTACATGAAAAGGTAATACAGATGTGAATATCCAACATATTTATATAAAATCGTGGATGCATAATGGCATTATGTCAACAATTGATTATCATCAGTCCCACAAGATTATAATGAAGCTAAAAAATTCCTATAGCCTAGTGACACTGTAGCCATAGTAATGTCAAAGGGCAATGCACTACTCCTGTGTTTGAGGTGATGCTGATATAAACAAACCTCTGCACTGCCAGTCATATAAAAGTGTACAGTAATATCCTAGACCCTCAGATTCACTTCACTACTCACTTACTGACTCATCCAGAACAACTTCTAGTCCTATAAACTCCATTCATAAGTGCCCTATATAGGTTTTTTAATCTTTTATGCCCTATGTTTACTGTACTTTTCTTTGTTTAGATACAAGAAAGTAAACATAGAAAAGTATCTAAACAAAGAGCTAAACATAGAAATACTTATTTGTTACAACTGCCTATAGTGCTCAGTACAGGAACGTGTTGTAAAAATCTGTAGCCTAGGAGCAAGAGATTATATCATACAGCCTAGATGTGTAGCAGGCTGTACCATCTTGGTTTGTGTAAGTACATTCTATGATGTTCACAAAATGACAACAATCAGTAAGGACACATTTCTCAGAATGTATCCCCATTGTTAGGTGTATGGCTACCTCTCTGCCCAAAATGATGACAGGAGGTGGGGCCTTTGGGAAGTAATTAGGTCATGAGGGTAGTGCCCTCATGAATAGGATTAGTGCCCAAATCAGGAGAGGCAAGAGAGCTAACTAGCTCTTTTTCCACAAACTGAGGATGCACAGAGAAGTCCAAGGTCTGCAACCTGGAGGAGGGTCCTCACCTATATCCAACCATGCTGGCATGTTGATCTCAGACTTCCAGCTGCCAGAACTATGAGAAATTAATTTCTATTGTTTATGAACCATCCAGTCTATGGTACTTCATTATTGCAGTCAGAACCGATAAAGACATTCCCCAAAGTATAATATATTGGCTTAGAGATTATGAACATTTGAACATATCTTGACACATATAGCCTACTGTTTTGCAGGATCCAATCAACCATATGTGAATGTATTAATATCGTTCTTTAAAAAAATCATTACTGGTGTAATATGACTGACTTCCAAGTGTCCCTTCTCCTCTAATAATGAACTCTTGCTTTGCTTCTTGGCCCATTCCTAAACACTTGGGTAACAATAAGTTATATTTTTTAACATCGTTAAGGACAAGTTACAGACACAAGATGGAGATCAGGAAGGGGGTATGTGACAGATGGCAGAAGCTTTGGTGTTGAAGTGATTGGCAAATATCTTTTATTTAATTTATACCTCTAGAGGAGCCATTTTTTATCTTTCCTGTGTCCTGGGCCCTGTGTCTGAGAATCTGATGAAAACTATAAACCTCACACTGGATAAATGCACAAGAACACGCACTCAAATTTTTCATACGACTTGTTTTATTGGATTTTAAATTGATCACCATCACAGACCATATGAAACCCGTCTTTGTAAGGATTTTTGCATGTCTCATGTTTAGTTTTGTGCCAAAAGTTGCTCCACCCGGGAATAAAATCCAAAGTATACAATAAAACAAACCAAACTTTAATTATTTTCAATAAAAATGTACCAAAATAATGATGAGTTTGGCTATATGACTTCTGGTACAAAAGCATGGTTCTAGGAAAAGACCGAACCTTTCATACTATTCTCCAGGAAACACTAGGAAAAATTCAGGTGTTAAACAGAGACAAAGCTCAGGTCCTAACAGTAAGGAAAGAATTACGTTGACTGAATTTAATTAGCGTTTCCCCAAACAATAACATTTTATATTTGTCCATATTTATAAAAGGAGAGATATGGTTTCAGAAATTGAGAGATTTCAGATAAATTTAAATACCTGGAAGCCAGGCAAGGTGGCTCATGACTATAATTCCAAGCACTTTGAGAGGCAAGAGGATTGCTTAGACCAAGACTTTGAGACCAGGCTATGCAGCTTAGCAAGACCCTGTGTCTATAAAAAATTAAAAACTTAGCTGAGCATGATGGCATGTACCTGCAGTCCCAGCTACCCAGGAGGCTAGGGCTGAAGAATCACTTGAACCTAGTAGGCAGAGGTTGCAGCGAGCTGAGATTGCGCCATTGTACTCCAGCCTGGGTAACAGAGCAACACTCCGTCTCAAAAACAAATAAAAAAAAAAAAAAAAGACCTGTGTTCCTAATACCTAATCCTTCAAAATGTATTAAATTCAAACTGGAGTACATGCATCCCTTAAAAGTAAGATGATCAAGGCATTGAGTGAAAAGAAAATACTAGAGGATTATACATACTTGTTATCTTAAAGTTAAAATTTGCACTTTATTAAGGCCATATATGACAAGCTCACAGCTGAGGTCATACTAAACACCGAAAAGCTTAAAGCTTTTCCTCTAAGATCAGCCAAGAAAAGGGTACCCACTCTTACTACTTCAATTCAACATGATACTAGAAGTCCAAATAGGAAGGGCTGAAGGAAAACCGTATGTTTGTAAATTATATAATCTTATCTATAGGAAACCCTAAAGATTCCACCAAAAACAAACTAACAAACGAATTCGGGCTGGGCGCTATGGCTCATGCCTGTAATCCCAACCCTTTGGGAGGCTAAGGTGGGCAGCTCCCCTAAGGTAAGGAGTTCGAGACCAGCCTAGCCAACATGGCGAAACCCCGTCCCTACTAAAAATACAAAAATAAAGCTAGGCACAGTGGCGGGCGCCTATAATCCTAGCTACTCAGGAGGCTGAGGCAGGAAAATTGCTTGAACCGGGGAAGCAGAGGTTGCAGTGAGCCGAGATTGTACCACTGAACTCCAACCTAGGCAACAGAGCAAGACTCCGTCTCAAAAACTAATTAATTAATTAATTCAGTTAAGTTGCAGAATACAAAATCAACATACAAAATTAATTGCAGCCAGGCACAGTGGCTCACACCTATAATCCAAGGACTTTTGGAGGTCAAGGCAGGAGGATCACTTGAATCCAGAGTTCAAGACCAGCCTGTGCAACAAAGTGAGACCTCATCTCTACAAAAATTCAAAAGGTTAGCTGGGTATGGCGGCTTGTGCCTATGGTCCCAGCTACATAGGAGGCTGACATAGGAGAATCACTTGAGCCCAGGAGATCAAGGCTCCAGTGAACCATGATCATGCCTCTGTGCTTCAGCCTCAGCAACAGAGTGAGACCCTGTTTTCAAAAAAAAAAATTAACTGCATTTCTATACATTATCTGAAAAAGAAAACAATCCTATTTACAACAACATCAAAAAGAATTAAATACTCAGGAATAAATTTTAAAAAAAAGAAGTGATAGGGCTGTACACAGACGAAACTGAAGATGATACGAATACACATAAAAATATCCCATGTTCATGAATTGAAAGAATATTATTTTGTGAAAATGTCCAAACTAACCAAAGCAATTTATAGATTTGGGGCAATCGCTATCAAAATTTCAACTGCATTTTTCAAAGAAACAGGAAAAGCAATTCGTCCCACCCCCGACCCTCTGTTGCCCAGGCTGGAGTGCAGTGGCACCATCTTGGCTCACTGCAACCCCCACCTCCCAGGTTTGAGCAATTCTCCTGCCTCAGCCTCCTGAGCAGCTGAGACTACATGTGCACACCATCATGTCTGGCTAATTTTTGTATTTTTTAGTAGAGACAGGGTTTCACCATGTTGGCCAGGCTGGTCTTGAACTCCTGGCCTTGTGATCTGCCCACCTCAGCCTTCCAAAGTGCTGGAATTACAGGCATGAGGACCCATTACATTCATATGGACCCCTAAAGGCCCCAAATAGCTAAAGCAATCTTGACCCAAAACAACAAAACTGGTGGTATCACACTTCCTGATTTTGAACCACATTACAAATCTATAGCAATCAAAGCAGTATGGGACTGGCATAAAAAGATAGAGATCAATAAAGAGCCCAGAAATAAACCCATAAATATAAAGTTAACTACTTTTCTACAAAGGTACCAAAAATGCACAATGGGGAAAGGACAGTCTCCTCAATAATGGTTTGGGGAAACTGGATAGTCACATGCAGAAGAATGAAATTGGATCCTCATGTTACACCATACATAGATATCAAGTTAAAATGGATTAAAGACTTAAACATAAGACCTGAAACCACAGAACTATTAGAAAAAGCATAGGGGGTAAACTCCATGACATTGGTCTTGGCAATGATTTTTCTGGATTTGACACCAAAAGCAAAGGCAACAAAGCAAAAACAAACAAGTGGGACTATGTCAAGCTAAGAAGTTTCTGCACAACAAAAGAAACAACAAAATGAAAAGACAACCTACAAAATGGGATGAAATATTTACAAAGCACATATCCAAAAGAGGTTAATTTCCAGAATATATAAGGAATTCATACAACTCAACAACAACAGTAAAAAAGCCCAATTTTAAAATGGGAAAGGTACAGAATACTTTTCCAAAGACAGACATACAAACAGGCCAATGGGTATATAAAAAGATGCTCAATATTACTAAATATCAGGGAAATGCAAATCAAAACCACAATGAGGTATCTCATATCCAGAATGGCTAGTATCAAAAAGACAAACTGTAAACTGTTGGTGAGGATGTGGAGGAAAGGGAACGCTTACATATGTTGGTGGGAATGCAAATTGGTACAGTCAGTTTGGAAAACAGAATGGAGGATCCTCAAAAAACTAAAATATAACTGCCAAATGATCCAGCAATTCCACTACTGGGTACATATCTAAAGTAAATAATATCGTAAGCTCAGAGAGATATCTGTACTCCCATGTTCATTGTGGCGTTATGCACAATAGCCATGAAGTGCCGTTGTGAGTTTTGTTTGTGAGGAACTGTGCGTGATGCCTGCAGTCTCTGTTCCCTGAGAAGACGCAGGGGCTAGTAAGAGTCCACACTCCTGAGACTTTTACCTTTCTTCAAGACACGAATAAAAAAGGTATGATGATGACAGCTGTTTCCTTAACAGCCAGGCCCCAGGAATCAGTGACTTTTGGGGACACACCGGTATGCTTCACTAAATGGAATGGGCCAGACTGATGCCTACTCAGAGGCACTCGTGCAGGGATGGGATGCAGGAGGGCTTTGAGACTGTTGGCCTTCCGAACATCACCCACTTCCAGCCAGCTCTGATCTCTCAGCTAGAGGAAGGCAAAGAGCCATGGTCCATCCAGCCACAGGAGACCCTGAGTAGTAGGAGCAGAGAGCAGGCTCACAAGATGCATCTCAAAACCCAGATTTACCTACTCAGCTGAAAGAATATCACATACAATACAATTTAAAAGTTCTCAAAATCATCAGTGCTAGGAAGTCAGAAGAAAGGCTTTATTCTTTTTTTTTTATTCTTTTTTTTGTCAAGGCATTCATCAATAGTACAAAAGCTTAATTCTTTACCTTTAAATACCAGTTTTCAAAGTAAGGAGTTGATTTAAGAGTCACTTTAAATGATGTCAAATGAGTGTTTTCTTCTGCAGATTCATGGATTTCTACAGATTTAATGTTTTTCAATTCATTAAAATTATATAGTTTGATGTTAAAAAACAGATGAATGGATAAATTATAATATATACCTATATAATATATAGATAGATAGCTATGCACTATATTAGTCTGTTCTCACACTGCTAGAAGACATACCTGAGACAGGGTAATTTACAGAGAAAAGAGATTTAAGGCTCATAATTCTGTGAGCTGTACAGGTTTCTGCTTCTGGGTAAGCCTTAGGAGGCTTACAATCATGGCAGAAGGTGAAGAGGAAGCACACACAGCCTTCACATGGTCAGCAGGAAAGAGACAGATAAGGGGGATGTACTACATACTTTCAAATGACAACAGCCAGATCTTCTGAGAACTCACTCACTACCACAAGAAGAGCAAGGGGGAAATCCGACCCCATGATCCAATCACCTCCCACCAAGTCCCTCCCCCAACATTGGGGATTACAATTCAACATGAGATTTGGGTGGGGACACAGAGCCAAACCATATCATGCACACACATACAGAACAGAACATTATTAAGCCTTAAAAAAGAAGGACATCCTGCCATTTGCAACCATGTGGATGAACGTGGTATACATCATGCTAAGTAAAATAAACCAAACACAGAATAACGAATACTGCATGATCTCACCAATATGTGAAATCTAAAATTTAAAAAACCAGACTCAGAGTAACAGAGTAGAATGGTGGCTGCCAGGAACCAGTGGGTGGGAGAAAATGGGAAATATTGGTGAAAGGGCACAAACTTTCAGTTACAAGATGAGTACTTCTGAAAACCTAATGTATAGTATGGGTTTTCTCATCTTGGGTGGTGGGAAGCAGTGTCATAGTGGTGGCAGCAGCAGAGGCTTCTTGATCCAATTTCCTATTCCTGGATTGCAGCTACGGGTCCATTCTCCTGGTCTCTAGAGTATCTGGAGGCAAGGACAGCAACAGCACAAGCTCTGGATTCCTGCGCAGTCCCACAGGAGCCCTCAAAGCTCCCCTTGTGGGTAACCTCTGATTGATTTGGATTCAAACAGTTGCAGTCCACCCTAAAACCTGCCGCTTGGCCCTTCTAACAATTCAGTAAGCACCTAATACCTTGCATTCAACGGATTCTAGCTTAAAATGCTCAAGGGGATTTCTTTTCCTGACACTAAATACTGTAAGTAAAGGTTTCCTAAAGGAAAGGTGGCAGCTGCACACCCTTAGGGGTGGCTTGTGATGTCCTCTTGTTTGTTCCCTTCCAGGATACTACAACACACTGCAGTTTACAGGTGCCCAGCTAAGTAGATTTGTAGATCTCATTTGAATTATGATAGCACTCACAAATGGACAAATGGATTCTTAAAAGATTTTACAAAGAAGGACAGATTAGACATAATATTAATAAATCAAAATACAAGCAAGCAGAATGAAAATGGTAGAGCTGGCAATTGCTCTGTTACCAATGCCAGTGCTTTATCAAAAATTACAAGGTAAAAAGGTAATTATTTTCTAAAACATAAAACTTTCAGCAGAAAACAGAGGAGAAAATCTTCAGGACCTAGGACTTGGTAAAGAGTCCTGAGACTTGACACAAAAAGTATAATTTGGCCGGGCGTGGTGGCTCATACCTGTAATCCCAGCACTTTTGGAGGCAGAGGCTGATAGATCATGAGGTCAAGAGTTCAAGACCAGCCTGACCAACATGGTGAAACCCCATCTCTACTAAAAATACAAAAATTAGCCAAGTGTGGTGATGGGCACCTGTAATCCCAGCTACCCAGGAGGCTGAGGCAGAATAGCTTGAACCCAGGAGGCAGAGGTTGTAGTGAGCCAAGTTCACACCTTGCACTCCAGCCCGGGTGGCGAAGTGAGACTCCATCTCAAAAAAAAAAAGTACAATTCATAAAAGAAAAAAATTGATTAAACACATTATATGGTCAGGCACAGTGGCTCACACCTGTAATCCCAACACTTTGGGAGGCTGACGCAGGAAGACTGCTTGATGCCAGGAGTTCGAGACCAGCCTGGACAACACAGCAAGACCCCATCTTTACCAAAAAAAAAAAAAAAAAAAAATTAGCTGGGCATGGTGGTGGTGCAGGCCTGTAATCTCAGCTACTCTGCAGGCTAAGGTGCGAGGATCACTTGACAGGAGGTAGAGGCTGCACTGAACTATGATTGTACCACTGCACTCCAGCCTGAGTAACAGAGTGAGACCCTCTTTCAAAAAAAATAAATAAATAACAACTAGACTATATGAAAATGCTAAAGTTTTGCTCTGTCAAAGATCCTCTTAAGAGGATGAAAAGACAAGCTTCAGATGCGGAGAAATGTTTACATACCACATAACTGGCAAAGAACTTCTATCTAGAATATATAAAGAATCCTCAAAACTCTACAACAAAAAATAATCCCATCTGCCCATTAGGGAAACAGTTAATTTAGGGAAAGGCATATTAAAACAACAACATTATCACTATAATACTATTAGAACAGTTAAAATATGAAATAATGATAATACAAAATGTTGGAGAGGATATAGAGAAACTTTCATATGAATGAAATGGAACTTTCCATACATTGCTGATGAAAATATAGTCACTCTGAAAAATATCTGGCAGTTTCTTATAAAACTAAACATACACATACAAAATGACCTCGCACCAGAGAAATGAAAACTTAAAAACTGTACATAAATATTCCCAGCAGCTTTTTAATTAACAGCCAAAACCTGGAAATAGCTCTGATGTTCTTCAACAGGTGAAGAGTTAAAGTACGTACTGTGCTACACCCATACAATAAGGCGTTGCATTATGCGTATCATTCTTCTCAGCAATAAGAAGAAATGAGCTATTGTGTGAGACAGCTTGGATGGTTTTCTAGGACTTCATACTGAATGAAAAAGTCAATCGCAAAAGGTTACATACAGTACAATTCCGTTTATGTGACATTCTCAAAATGACAGAGTAAAATGAGAATTAGTGGCTGCCAGTAAATGGGGATGAGGAGGTAGGAGCCAACCTTGAGCTTCATGAAGGAGTTTCTTGGCAGTGGTGGGACAGTTCTCTATCTTGACTACAGTGGTGGTAGTTACACAAATCTACCTGTACATGCACATATAAAGGCATCTACAAAAATTTTATCGAATTGCACAGAACTGTACACACACACACATACACATAAATGATAGCATTAAAAAACATGAAATCTGAATATGGCTAATTAACAATATTATATCAGTTTCCTAGTTTAAGGTTATTAATATGTTACCCTATATAAGATGTTATAACTGGGGAAAACTGAATGAAGGTGACTGAGGACTCCCTGTAGTATTCCTGCAACTTCCCATGAGTCTATAAATACTTCAAAATTAAAAAGAAAAAAATTTTTTAAGTGATGACATTCAATCACATTTTTCTTATTTACTAATATTTTAAGTGGGGTCAAAAACATGCAACTACTACATTTAAATTATTCAAAAATGTTTTTCATCCTTATCACATTTTTTGTTAATGTCTTATTCTGAACATAATTTACAGAATATAGTTTACAATAAATAAGTATATACATATTGGGAATGAATACTCAATTTTTTATGCTGCTGAAATAAAAGTTTTGAAGACCTCTGTTACAGAGACTACAAAATTCCAAGGTACCATCCATCCCTTAAATTTTTTACTTGGGTAAGAATGTTAGAGCAGGAAAAATGTTAGAACAGGAAAAATACTAAGCTAAGAATCACAGGAAAAAAATTTTTTTTTTTTTTTTTTTAGTTTTTTGTCATTTCCTTTCAAATCTACACCTGCAGAAAAAGAACAATTCTAAACAAGTCACAATCTCATTCTCATCTATAAAAATGCAGAAATTCTACTGTATAATTCCTAAAGACATTCTAGCTCCAAAAACATTAACTCTAAGGCAGGAAAAAGTGAAACAATGAAAAACATGCATGACAAATTCTAACTAGTATTTATTGAAAGTACATTAATGGTTCAGTAGTGTCAAGAATATTACACACAAGACATGGTCTAAATTGTAACAACACAAATACAGAATAAGGCATCTGCAAAGACAGTTTTACCTCAACAAAACAGATTAAGATCCAGTTTAAATAAAAATATTTAGATAACAGACACATCTGACTATTTTACATTCACTCTCATATTGCTTTAAGGCCTTTAATTTCTGCTCTTTGAATTATATTGTAACAAACAATAAACATACCAGTACATTCAAGTTTCCTGGTATACATGCTTAGGGTTATGGTGGTTCTTACAAGAAGTAGACTAGCAAGTCATTCAAAAAGGAAAAACAGTTCTTCTCCATCCACTTGAGTTAGACTTAAGACAATTTTTAGAGGTTCATTATTCAGGAGAAGTTAAACAACCATAAGGTAATCTACCATCCTGTTATACCACCCTTGGCTATCCAGAAGCATCACTTAGCCAAAACAGAGTCCAAAATCAGAAAAAAAGCTCAAGTCCTCTAAGCAGTAAAAACCAACATAACAAGCCCTAGCACTAAAGCTCCATGCACAGGAAGTCTTCTGGTTTCTCACCCAGAAGAACGTTCTGTCATTTTTATCCACCATTCAGCAAGTACTGTGTTGGGTTCTGTTCCCACAGCACACTGAAAACATCGAATTAGAAAGAGAGACTACTATGGGCAGGTATAACAAGAGGAAACAGAGAGAACAGTTAACAGTAAAGTAATAAGCAAATCAAGCCCCAAAACCAGACATGCTTTAAAAAGCAATGGTTTCACCAATACACAAACAAAATATGATGGTCTGTACATTGCTGGCTGAGGACACTAATGGCTGAAGTTCCTTTCGCAAATAAATTATTGTGAGTTCACTGTTATCCCAGATACACAAATGTAACTGAATCTATTAGCTACTTGCTAAGTAAGGTGATAAGTATTAATATTTCATATGCACCATCTTTTAAGGTAAAAGGATGCAGGTTATATTTTGAGAATTTTCTGTAATTGTTTTCATTAACTGTACTTTTAGTAGTACATTAGTTTGAATGGCAATTTTTGATAGTCACTTGAGCCCCACCCACAGAGGCAACAATAAGCCATGACTGCACCACTACACTCCAGCCTAGGCAACAGATCAAGACTCTGTATCAATAATCAATCAATAAACTTGGATCTACACACATCAAGGGATGATGTACTTGAATCTACTCAGAGTATTTATGCACACTGAAAGGGATCAAGTTATACAGGAATATACATTTATCAAGATGTACATTTTTTAATCAGTATTTTTTAATCAGTATTATAGATGGCATAACCCAACTTAAGTTTTTAAATGGAAAAATAAAATTTAAATTAAAAATTATCTTTCCAGCATTCTTTTTTTTTTTTTTTTTTGAGACGAAGTCTTGCTCTGTTGCCCAGACTGGAGTGCAGCAGCGGGATCTCGGCCACTGGAAACTCCGCCTCCCGGCATTCTTTACTATTGAACTAAATTAAACCACATTTGAAGCTTACCCTGAAATGAAGAGACCTATAAAAAAAGAAAAAGAAAAAAAAAGAGCAATACAAGGAATTCTGAGAAATTGAAATATTACACTGAAATCCATGCAGGCAACAAAGAACACGTGAATATTTTATATTCTAAAAAGCAAGGCTGCACTGCACTAAGTAAACAAACTAATGTTCCTTTTTCATCAACTTTCAGATGCTCTTAACAACAACACTTTAACCTCTCTGAAGTATGGACACTGAAACAGCAGTATATCTTACAACTGCTGTCATCCAACAGCAGGATGTAGTTGGTGAAAACGTTCAGTTGATCCCTGCTGGAAAGATCAAGAAAGCACCAGTATCAAAGTGTCTTAGGTTTGATCAAAAATAGTCATTCAAAATAATCTATAAAAGACAAAGAAATGATCAGAAGCCTGTAAAAGTACACTCAATGGAGACAACTACAGAAAATTCTCAAAATGTAAACTGCATCTTCCTACCTTAAAAGATTGTACATATAAATTACTCATCACACTATTTAGCAAGTAGCTATTATTATTATAAGACAGAAGATGAAGACTAGTAGAGCTGACAGAAATATCTGTGATCATAATCATCAGCCAATCAATAAGCACTTATTAAGGGTCTATCAGGTCACTAGCAATATGCAAGAGTAATACAAATCCATCATGATCAATCTAAGAAGCACTATTTTTGAACCAGTATAAAGGACAAATGTCACATCACATTCATCAATGATTAGAACTAAGTACTTTTAACTTCTTTTAAAGTACTGCCCTTTAGAGTCCAATCTGCAGAACTTGAAACATAAATTGTTTACTTCAAGAGAGTCATCAAATAATTATGTTAGTATAAGGAAGTGTTAGCAGAGTGAGTCTAATGATTTTCATAGGGGAAAAACAAAATCTTTTTTTTTCCTACTATTCTCCAGGCTTAGGTAGACTCATGATGGGTTAAATTTTCCCTTAAAACCTTTCTACAGCCAGGCTCCGTGGTGCGTGCCTGTAGTCCTAGCTACTCGGGAGGCTGAGGTGGGAGGATTGTTTGAGCCTAGGAGTTCTGGGCTGTAGTGCGCTATGCCTATCGGTGTCTGCACTAAGCTCGGCATCAATACGGTGACCTCCCGGGATCGGGGGACCACCAGGTTGCCTAAGGAGGGGTGAACTGGCCCAGGTCAGAAACGGAGCAGGTCAAAACTCCCTTGATGATCAGCAGTGGGATCCCGCCTGTGAATAGCCACTGCACTCTAGCCTGGGCAACATAGCAAGACCCTGTCTCAAAAAAATTTAAAAAAAAACGTTCTACAGTGGCTCATACCTGTAATCCCAGCACTTTGGGAGGCCGAGGCAGGCAGTTTGCTTCAGCCTAGGAGTTCAAGATCAGCTTAGGCAACATAGCTCTCTACAAAAAATAGCTGGGTGTGGTGGTACATGCCTGTGGTCCTGGCTAGGCAGGGAGCAGGGAGCTGAGTGGAGGGGATCATTTGAGCCCGGCTGGTGGAGGTTACAGTGAGCCGTGACTGCGCCACTGTACTTTAGCCTGGGAAACACAGTGAGACTCTGTCACAAAAAAATACATAAATACCTTTCTAAACTTGGAGTTACACACATCAAGGACTTAGGTACTTGAATCTATTCACAGTACTTATTGTACACACTGAGTGGGATCAAGTTACACAGGAATGTACATTTATTAAAATGTTATTTTTTCTTTATCTAGAATATCCAGAATAGACAGATATAAACAAAGAATATAGATCATTCGTTGCCTAGGGCTGGGGATGGGATGAAAAGTTCTAAAAGTAATTGAAGTGATGGTACACAACTCTGAAATACACTAAAAACCATTGAATTGTACATTTTTAATAGGTAAATTATATGGCATATGAACTATATTTCAAAAAAGCTGTTACTTTAACATAGTAACTCTTCACAAAACTTAACAAATCAAAACTGCTGCATTAAGGTCAAACAGAACCTACTACCCCTCTCAAATATCCCTAGCCCGGCTGACCCCATCACTGACAGTGTTATATGGTCTCTTTCTTAGCACTCCAATCTTTCCCCACATAAAGATTGAATGGGAAGAAGATAGTACAGGGGGTACATTTTGTATAAGTTAAAAATATTTCACACTAAATTTTAATACAAATGAATTTTTTTTTTTTTTTTTTTTTTTTTTTGAGATGGAGTCTTGCTCTGTCACCCAGGCTGGAGTGCAGTGGCGTGATCTCAGATCACTGCAACCTCCACCTCCTGGGTTCAAGCGATTTTCCTGCCTCAGACTCCTGAGTAGCTGGGACTACAGACATGCACCACCACACCCATCTAAATTTTAGTATTTTTAGTAGAGATGGGGTTTCACTATGTTGGCCATGCTGGTCTCAAACTCCTGACCTCAAGTTATCCGCCTACCTTGGTCTCCCAAAGTTCTGGGATTACAAGCGTGAGTCACAGCATCCAGTCAATGATTTTTCAAAATAATATTTTCATAACAAAAAGCACAAATCCTGGTAAAGATATCTATTTATTATAGCATTTGGAGCTTAAAAGAATGTTATTACTACTACACCAGCAAAATATGAGTTATTTGCTAGAATACCAATGTAGTCTCATAATGATATTCTTTGAAATGTATGATTCCTGTAAATTATGTATAAGAAAAGACATAACTACATTTGCAGAATTTCAGAAATGCTTTGCTCCATAGGAACAGCAGTGTTTGCAATCCCAAAGAACAATTCTAGGCTCACAAGTTTAATTCAACAGGCTCCATGGACCTTAACCCATCTCTGGTGGAAGACCAGTTTTGTTTGTTAGGCTGTTTTGGAAGAGGCTATGCAGAACAATAAACAAATGAGTGAATAATAAGTTCACCAAAGGATGCACTTCATTTAAGCTACCTTTAACACACGTTCCACTCTGCACTTGTCTAATTAAGCCTTCTGCTCAGAGGAGCTCATGACTTGTGACACAGACAAACTTAAATCTTACCCTCAATGCCTAGCATGGTACACACTATAGGTGCAGTTCTCAAAAATCTGCTAAATGAATGGAGATATTTTTTCAGCTGATTAGGCCCCCTAGCTGCTTACAGCTGGGTTTTCTATTTAGGATCCTTTGGAAAGTCTTTCTGCCCTCTGGGGTAGCTTAAAAACGCACGTGGAACAACAGACACTTCTCACCTACTTCACCAGCCTAAACTGTAGCCCCCATTTACAATTAGCAATCTAATGTTTGAGTGATTCCACCTTGAACAAATCTACATATCTCCTTGGGCTACTATAAGGAGTGCCTGCTGAGAGTCTCAAAGCAATTTTTTTTAATTGCATTTTAGGTTTGGGGGTACATGTGAAGAACATGCAAGATTGTTGCATAGGTACACACATGGCAGCATGATTTGCTGCCTTTCTCCCCTTCACCTGTATCTGGCATTTTTTTTAATGCTGTCTCTCTTGAGAAGAAGAATCAAGAAATGAGAAGAAATTAAAGTGTGTACTCCAAAACTATTCTGGGGTAAAGGCAGGTAAACTGTTCAGGCACACAGGTTTTGATCAATTTTTGCAAAGATTATGAAGTCTACATTTTGAACACAAACATACTGGTGACAGCCTTGTATCCTAAGGTAAAAGGAACCAGAATTACTGAGTCTGGAGAAATTATTTTTAAAAATAAGTATATAAAAAAATGATTAGCTTTCTCTACTCCCAATAAACATAATTTACTAACTAAAATTTGCATGACAAACAGTTTAAGACAGTCCTATACAGAGGTAAAAGGAGGGAAAAAAAGGAAAAAAAAAGAATAAACAAACCATTAACAATGTTACAGTGTGATAAGTGCAGAGTTATGAGACACTTTACGTTTCTTTTTTCTTTTCTTTTTCTTTTTTTAATATAGCTGGAGTCTCCCTATGTTGCCCAGACTGTTCTTGAACTCCTGTGCTCAGCCATCTTCCTGCCTCAGCCTCACAAAGTGCTGGGATTACAGGCATAAGCCACCATGTCTGGCCACTTTTAATGTTGAAATTATGCATTTATTTCATATTAACATTTTAACATGAGTATGTGAAACTTAGATAAGAAAAACCTCTTTTTCCTTTAAACACACATACACACATTCCCCAAATAAAAATAATTTAAACTTCTTTACAGTGATTTTCTAGAATACTGGTGGGCTATTAAAACTGCCCAGGTACTTCAAGCAACAGTAAAAATGAAAGGGTTCTAACTTCTGTTAATAGTGTTTACCAAACTCCACAATCTAATACAATACATACATACATGGCCATACTGTAAGTCAGACCATGGCTTGTACTGTAAGAGGATTTTACAGGAGCCAAAGCAAACAACAATCACTTGTGATTAGGAGAACAGAGGAAGATCTTGCAAACAAGGTGATAACAGAGCTGGGCCAGATGGATGATCCCTGTCACTATGTAACAACACAAATTCAGAGCACAAACTCTGTCCCCTCAAAATATTTTATACATTAAAAATAGCTCTAATAGGGAACATATACCCAGTCTACCCACAAAGCTACTTTATTAAAAAATTTATTTAAACATATATTCTAAAATTTGCTAAAGCCTTGAAAACTTGTCCACTTCTATCATTTCAATTACATGAATCCTGTGTCACTGTTTCTTTGTCCTTCTTACTGCACTGACATGCCCACTGCCTTTTTCCTAAGAATTGTACACTTTCTCATTAAACTGTATACATCTGATTCGCTGGCTCTGGGTCTAATTTTAAAAAATAAATAAAAATAAACTATATATTTGAGAACAAGATTGTCATCCATTTCTACTTTATCTCCATAAATACTGTCATCAGTTTCTACTTTACCTAATACCCTTTAAATAAATGTATACTCAACAGATGTTATTGACAGATAAAACCTAGTTCTGAATAATTGTAACAATGTGTTCACCATCACTAAAGATGTCTGTGGAACAGATATTACAAATAATTAAATCACATTTTTGTACACAGAACGAAGAAACTCTAGATTGACATATCTTCCTCCAACCATAAGCCAATTACTGGTCTTTAGTATAAAATGCTCAGAAGGGTGTTTATTTTTTAAAAAACTTAAATAACTCAAGCGACCTTTACAGGACGTTATCTTTTTCTGTCACAAAGACCTAAAATAACACATTTATTGGGTACTAAAAAGATCCTAGGTGATACAGTGAATCTGCACAGAAATGAAGGATAGTCCTAGCTCCCAAAGATCTCAAGAAACAGTTCAAACTCAAGAAATGTGTGCATATAAAACAATGTGTTTAAAACAATGTAGAAAGCACACAAGAGGAAAAAAAAAGTCTTTTCCAGGAAATATGGTCTAGATATTTCAAAGATAATTATTTCTGAATGTTTTCTTTATATGTGCTTTTAAAAGTTGAGAAATTATTTTCTTTATTGTTTAAATAAGTTGGTAAGTAAACAAAGACAGACATTTAAAAACTTGGTTTAACCCTCTACTTTTTATTATGAGACGGGAGAAAGATTAGGCCTACATGTTTGGCTGACATCCTTATCACAGAAGTGGATCAAAGATAAAAGAGAAAAGAAGAAATATTAGGTGAAACAATGCTGGATACCATCAAGATGATTACAAACGGCCAAGCACGGTAGCTCAGCCTGAACCCCAGCACTTCGAGAGGCCAAAGCAGAAGGATCGCTTAAGGCCAGGAGCTGGAGACCAGCCATCCACACAAAAAATAAAGTGAGACCACCATCTCTACCAAAAAAAAAAAAAAATTAGCTGGGCACAGCAGTGCCCACCTGTATTTCCGGCTACTACTCCAGAAGCTGAGGTGATCACTTGAGCCCAAAGAATATGTTTTTGAGTGTCTTCATTTTCTAAATTCTGTGGGAAGAATAGATTTGTCTTTCAAACATTGGGTTTGAAATTGGGTTTCAATTTCCCAAGTAGTTTCTCTATTGTTACTGCTGAGCCTGTGAATTTACAATGTTCCACATCACTAGGGAGTTACTGGACAGTAAGTTAATCGATGAATACTTTAAAAAGTATTGCTTTAATTTAAAAAAAAAAAAAAAAAAAAAAACTGGGTCACATGTTCCGACAAAATTCCCTCTTTTAGAGAACTGATTTTATAAAATAATTCAGAGTGGAAGAAAAGACAGGATGGAATGCTGTTTTTGATAATGAGTAGCAAAAAAAGACCACAGAGTAACACACCCACTGCTACTTTGTTTATACGGTTGTAACTTGCACATGCAAGTACTCTACAAAGTATTGCACAAGAAACTGTCAAAAATGAATGCTTATGAAAACATTCTTCACTAAGGCCTCTGACAAGGAATGTACTATCTCTAACTGTGATTCCTCAGCAAGTATTGACAGGTTAAGCAGAGTGATAATGCTCAAGATGAAAAGACCTATTATACTAGTTTTATCAATAGTAAAAGCTGTTGGTACTAATTATAATGCCTATAAATTCAGTAGCAGAATCAACTTTACAGGCGCTATCTCCTAGGCAGCACAGCGTTTTATAAAACCAACTCTATTTCCATCAAAACCCTTTTTTTCCCCATAATCCGATAGACCCTGGCAGCCTGTTTCGCTGTGTCTTTTTTCCCCTACCCTTCCAAGAGAATCCCAGCCAGTGAGTCGAGATAATATTTTCCGCAGTTCAAAGGTAAGGGCAGCTCCACTAAGAACTCTTGCCCCTCACCAGCACACACCCTAATCCTTGTTTTTCTTTTCAAATCTTGATCTAGAAAAGGTTAATGCTCCTATATCATTGCAAATCCACAAAAAGAAATGCGATTTCAGGTGGCGAGGAACGAAACTAGGATGGCAGGAAAGACTAGCAGCAATCAAGAACCATTTCGCCCTAGAAACCATCCTCTCCAGAACGCAGGAAACCAGGCTATGCCCTAAGAACCTGCCTCCGGGAAGCAACAACTTCCATCAAACGGGAAAGAAAAGTTGCAAGGAAGAGCTCAGCGCCCAGGCAGTCTGCCCGGTGCCGAGGCTGAGAGCAGCAGGCACTCTGCAGGCCGAGTCGGCCCGCGGGCGGTGGCCGCAGAGTCCCCAAGGCTGGCCCCGGCTCCGGAAGGCTCCGGGTACCGGGGTGAGCCGCCGGCCCGGGGCGGCGCGGGCACCGCGGGCACAGCGCCCGCACCCCTCCCCACGGCCGCGAGCGGTGGGCGGAGAGACCAGGGCAAGGAAAAGGCGGACAATGCCGGGCCAGGCCGGCGCGCTCCGTCAGTCCCCGCCAACCCTGCCCGCCAGGGCCCGCCAGCCGCCGCGCTCAGTGTGCTCCTCAGCCCTCTCTTCCCAGCCGGGGCGGCAGCGCCGTGGCCGCCGGTCTCCCTCCGCCGCCGCCTTCCTTCCCGCGGGGCGGCTCCCACGAGTTGGTGGCGAGGTGGCGCGCGAGCGGAGCGCGGCGCGCGAGCAGGCGGCGCGCGAGGGAGCGCCGCGCGCGCGCGAGGGGAGCCAGGCACTGGAGGGGAAAGGGACGCGCGGGAGAGCGGGGCGCGCGGCGCTCCCCGCGGACCCGACGCAGCTCGGGCGGGTTTTCGGTTGAGGCTGGGGTTGCGCCGCGGTTTGGTGTCCGTTACGAGCGTCGGCCCGGGCAGCGCCGCTTGCCAGCCATCCCGGCCCGTCTCCCCTCGGCGCCCACCAGGAAGGGCGGCGGGCAAAGGCCGGCGACCTCGTCTCCCGCCCGGGCCGCGCTGTCGGCGACGGGCATCCAGGCGCCTGCCTGGGAGCTGGAAGAGAAAGTAAAATGAAGCGCCTTTCTCCAGTCAACACCTACCCGTCCCCAGTCCAAGTGCAGCTGCCTCGCTCCTCCAGCGCCGCCGGTCCCCGCCCTCGGGCCCCTGGCTCCGTTCTTTTGACAATGGCGCGTCCCCTTTAAGGAATAATCCGATCGGAACCGATCTGTGGTTAAACCTCCCTCCGACTCTGATTTTAACCGGATTTCTCTCTCGCTCTCTCCCTGAGCCGGACGGGCGCCCGGCGGTGCTGCGAGCTCTGCCCACCCCCTTCCCTGCCCCGCCCACCCCCTGGCCTTCATGATTGGTGAGAAACACTACAACAGGAACAGCGGTACTCGCCCTCCAATGGACAGGCCAGCCGCCGCTCAATGTTGCTCCCGCCTTCTCCCCGCCCCTTTTCCCGGGTTGGTCCTCCCGCTAATCATTCTCTGTCCTCGCCTCTAACGTCGCTTTGGAGAATTGGCAGTCAAGCCTCACCCTCCCGCCTCCGGAAAGCGAACTTTATTTTTATTGGTGAATGGACATCTTCCTGTATACCTGATTGGGCAAGGAAGGAACTAGTCTGCACGCCCCCCTACCATTATTACCCTCCCTTTACGGGCTTGGGAAACACAGCCGCAAAGTCCTCCCCACCTTTGCTCTCTAGGAGTGCCTTTCCCTTGAAATGTTGTTGGGGGTCGAGGACAAACTCATATCCTATGTTGTAGAAAGCTGGAAAGGGACAAGAGAAAAATTCAAAATTTTCTCCCGATGAGTAATGCATCCAGAGCTGGCGCTCGGATCCTGCGGAACCTTATCCTGTGGTCCAGTGAATGGAATGGTTAGAATTGAGTTAGAATACCTGAAAGTCCAGTGCTAATTCTTCCTGAGATTTACTCAACAAGTTTCATCCACTGTCCGCTCTATTCATACCATTGATGCACTGGCATTTTGCCACCCGGAAGAGCTTTAATCAAGGTATCTGAAAACCTGGAGGTTTCCTTGCTTGTCTAGTAATTCTTCATTTAGAAAAGCATTTAAATTATTTCCATTACAAGTTCCGTTTAAGTCACGTCCTCTGTGACGTTCCGGCGTTTGCATGAGACCCGTTACTTTTTCGAAAAAATTAAGTAGACGGTACCCTTATGTCATCCTCAAAGTGTAGGACTTCTTTCCCCACACCGCAGGTCAGCTGAACCCAAGTGGGTACCATAAAGCTGATTCTTGAACGGCTGAGGTGCCTCTCAGGAGAAAACGCATCCCTCTAAGAGAAAGAGGGAGTCTGATACCAAAAGCTTGACCCTGGAGCGGAACAGCACACATTGAAAAGAGAAGAACTTACGGGAAAGCTTAGTGTGGGGTCTGCATTAGAATTTCCCCAGTTTCCCAGGGAAGCTGCAAGAACCAAAAGGTTTGTTGCCACTAAAATCGAGCACAGGTGCAGCTTCGGTACCCATCTAAGAATGTTAGGGGAAAATGGTTATGTGTTCTCTCCCTCTTTGCCAATGAACTTTGGAAGACTGTACCCCAGGGTACATTTGCAGTGATACCCCCAGCAAAATTTAATGGTGCCAAGGAAGTGTCAGTGCTCAGCAATACCCTAGAAAAGGGGCTTAATGACAGAAGGGTAAGTAAACATCAGTAGTTGGGAATCCACAGGACTTTTCCCCAAGTTCAGGTGAAAAATTTCATGAGGCTACCCAGAAATAAGGAAGAGCAGGAGACAAAAGGGAACGTTGTGGGAAGGTGTCACTACTTGGGGCAAGAGACAATGAACTATCTAGGTTGCATTTACATGGCCTTCACGGATACATACTTTCTCCCTATTAAGTCCCTATAACTAAACCCCTATGTTTAGCCTATTCTGATTTTACTGTATATTAAAACTGCAGTCAAGCCAAACTGATACTTCTGGTTTACTCATTTACTACTCTCAAACTTTGAGACTGCTTCTGGGTTCTAATATTCTACATTAGAATATAAGAAGAGGCCAGGCGCGGTGGCTCATGCCTGTAATCCCAGCACTTTGGGAGGCTGAAGCAGGGATCACCTGAGGTCAGGAGTTCAAGGCCAGCCCACCCAACATGGCGAAACCTGTCTGTACTAAAAATACAAAAATTAGCCAGGCGGGGTGGTGGATCCCTGTAATCCCAGCTACTAGGGTGGCTGAGGCAAGAGAATCGCTTGAATCTGGGGGGCGGAGGTTGCAGTGAGCCGAGATCACACCACTGCACTCCAGCCTGGGTGACAGAGCAAGACTCCATCTCAAAAAAAAAAAAAAAAAAAAGAATATAAGAATAATATTCAGAATATTCTATGCACTGATATCTAGGATGATTTTCTGGAGATATCCAGCATTTCAGGCATGTTCACACCTGCAGCTTTTGTTCAAGGTCTAGGTGATGTTTTCATGTTTTTTCTAAAACACCTGTCCTGTGATATCCAGCTTGCTACTGCCCTGTTTTGCTGCACTGGCAGACTGGGCGTATAACTAGAGAAGGCAGTCTACAGTAACCTCTAGATTCTCTTACTTGTATTGAACCAACTATGCTGAGATCATCATCTTTCAAATATAATTTGTATTATTCTTTTCTCTAAATTTTTCATATTTGCCCACAAGAGGATGATTTATCACTTTTTAGCCCACACACGCAACTTCCTGGTACTAATACTCCTACTGGTATTTTACAGCAAAGAAGAATTATAAAAATCTACAAACCTAGAGCTTACAATGTCAGGTTATTCTTGAGAATGTGCAGTGTTGCTGAAAGCAGCCCCAGTTCTAACCCTGGAGAACTTTACAAGTTGTGCTTTATCTCCCTCTGTTAGTTTCCCATTCTAAGCCCAATCCCTACTATAAAAAAAGAATATTTCTCAGCTGGGTTCAGTGGCTCACACTTGTAATCCCAGCACTTTGGGAGGCCAAGGCAGGTGGATCATGTGAGGCCAGGAGTTCAAGGCCAGCCTGGGCAACACAGTGAAACCCCTTCTCTACAAAAAATAGAAAAATTAGCTGATGGGAGTGGTCATGGGCCTGTAATCCCAGCTACTGAGGAGGCTGAGGCAGGAGAATCACTTGAACCCAGGAGGCAGAGGTTGTAGTGAGCCAAGATTGCACCACTGCCCTCCAGCCTGGGCAGCAGTCTCACTCTGTCTCACGCGCGCGCGCGCACGCACACACACACACACACACACACACACACACACACACACGTGCGCGCTAATGCAAATAAAGCTTTTTAAATTCTTGCATATAGATGTTTGTTAAAGTATTTTAAATGGTGAAATATGGCCACGCATGGTGGCTCGTGCCTGTAATCTCAGCACTTTGAGAGGAGAGGTGGGCAGATCATCTGAGGTCAGGAGTTCAAGACCAGCCTGACCAACATGATGAAACCCCATCTCTACTAAATATACAAAAATTACCAGACATGGTGGCATGTGCCTGTAATCCCAGCTACTCGGGAGGCTGAGTCAAGAGAATTGCTTGAACCCAGGAGGCAGAGGTTGCAGTAAGCCAAGATCACACCACTATACTCCAGCCTGGGCGACAGAGAAGTAAAAGGCACTGTACAAATAGACACCTATAGTCAGTTTAACCCCCTCTGTCTAACTATTACTAAAAATACCTTTGAATTCAGGACCCAAGAGCATATAAAGTGGTTTTCAGATTAGACTTTTAAATTATTTAGAGGAATAAGCAGTTCATCTCTCACTTCTTTCTTTTTCTTTCTTGCTTTCTTTCTCTCTCTCTCTTTCTTTTTTTCAGGGGGCTTTGAGATAGGGTCTTTCGATGTTGCCCAGGCTAATCTAAACTCTTGGCCTCAAGCTACCCTCCCAGCTTGGTCTCTTTGAGTAGCTGGGATTACAAGCATAAGCCACTGAGTTCAGCTTGTCTGCCACTGTTTGAATGGTTATCTAGTACTATGGTGAAATCATTCTGGAACAGTCTTAAAATCCGTTATATTTATGTGTGCCTTAAAATATTGCTCTAGTAAGTATGAATTTCTAACTTTAAAAGATGACAGCAGTTTTAAATCTGTTCCTAGTTTATGGGATGATGGAAAATAGATGGAAAAAAAGTAGACATTCTATTTAAATGTATTGCCACCACCTATATCAACTCATTATCTCATTTGAGAAATTCGTGAATTATCCAAAGACCTGGGAAATTTTTTGGTTGGGGGTAAATCAGTTACATGAGCATACCTCTGGCAAAGCAGTATACCATATGACTGATCGCCTTTGGGGGGCTTCTGTCTGTTGATAGAGAAGCAGAAAAACAAAGGACAAAGGAAACCCTCATTAATTAATCCTACCAACTAAGCAAAATAAATGGACCACTTGTTTCAGCAACAGAAGCAAACTGTTGACAATTGAGAAAAGCCACCTGCAGGTGCTTTTGAACACAAGCTGCCCCAGAGACCCAAAATGCTATTGTCTAACACAGGGGTCAGCAAACTTTCCCTGTTAAGGGCCAGATAGTAAATATTTTTGGCTTCGCAGGCCATATGGTCTCTGTTACAGCTACTCAGCTGTGCTGCTGCAGCCTGAAAGTGGCCAAGGACGATATATTATAAATTAATATGTAGGGTTATATTCCAATAAACTTTATTTATGGACATTGAAATTGAATTTCTTCCCTTTTTCATGTGTCAAGAAATATCACGATTCTTTTGATGTTTTTTTCAACCACTAAGAAATGTAGAAACCATTCTTAGCTTGCCAACCATAGAAAAATAGATGGTGCACTGGATTTGGCCCATGAGCTGTAGTGTAAGGCTCTCTGATTTAATGTAAGTCTAATTCATTTAGAAAAAAAAAAAACTTTTTTTTTTTTTTTTGGTTGAGTATCTAGCATGTGTCAGGCACTATGCTAGGGTTGGGACTATAATGGTTAACAAGATAGACATGGTCCCTGCCCTCGTGGAGCTTATAGTGTAATAATTAGAACTATAATAAATGGCTCTGAGGGAAAAGTACAGGGTATCTACACCATGAATTGTAATCTAGACCAGGCAATCTGAAAAGGCTTCCCTGAGGAAGAATTCTTTGACAAGGACTGAAAAATGAGTGAAGTGAGAGATGGGAAAGAGGAAAGTATTTCAGGCAGAAGGCACAGCATGTGTGGCACCCTGATGGCGTTGAAATAAGGCCTGTGTGCCTGGGAAGTGCAAAGTGCCTGAAGGCCAGGGAGGAAGGCAGTGAAGTTGGAGAAATAGGTAAAAGCAAAGGCTTTAGCACCCATATGTCTTTATTCAGAGTAGTAGAGAGCCATTGAAGGCTTTATATCAAGGCCATGACATGTTCAGATTTTCATTTTTTAATTTTTATTTTATTTTTCAGAAAAAAAGGTCTAGCTCTGTCACACAAGCTGGAGTGCAGAGGAACAATTATTGCTCACGGCAGCCTCAAACTCCTGGGCTCAAGGAATCCTCCCACCTCAGCCTCCTGAGGAGCTAGGACTATAGGCACACACCGTCACACCCAGCTAATTTTAAAATTTTTTGTAGAGATAAGGTCCCACCATGTTTCCCAGACTGCTCTTGAACTCCTGGGCTCAAATGATCCTCTTACCTCAGCCTCCCAAAGTGCTAGATTATAGGTGTGAGCCACCGTGCCTGGTCTGCATTTTCTTTTTCTTTTTTGAGACAGAGTTTCACATTTGTTGCCCAGACAGGAGGGCAGTGGTGTGATCTCAGCTCACTGCAATCTCTGCCTCCCAGGTTCAAGCTATTCTCCTGCCTCAGCCTCCCGAGTAGCTGGGATTATAGGCACCCAGCACCACGCCCGGCTAATTTTGTATTTTTAGTAGAAATGGGGTTTTACCATGTTGGTCAGGCTGGTCTTGAACTCCTGACCTCAAATGATCCACCCACCTCGGCCTCCCAAAGTGCTGGGATTACAGGGGTGAGCCACTGTGCCTGGTCTGCATTTTGATTTTTATTAATTTTTTTTTAATGAGATGAAATCTCCCTGCATTGCTTGGGCTGGTCTCAAACTGCTGGAATCAAGCCGCTCCTCCTGCCTCAGCCTTCCAAGTAGCTGAGATTACAGGTACATGCCACACACGGGGTTCAGATTTGCATTTTGAAAAGATCACTAGCTACAGTGTGGAGAATGGATTAGTGAGGGAGCAAGAGTAGTGATTACAATAGTCAAAGGCCAGTAGGCCCTACACACTAGACTTCTAGACAGTGCGCTCTAGACTCTAGACCCTAGAATCACTAGTATTTTACCTATGCCAGTTACTGTCCTTAATGCTTTAATTATACCAATTCATTGAAAGTTCACAATTCCATAGAAAGGAACTATTACCCCCCACTTTACAGAGGATGAAACTTAACTACAGGCTGCCTTTCAATTTTTTCTCTTAGTACAGCCCCAGTTGCCTCTAGTTTAAAGAATTACAAGAAATAATTGCAGGAGAAAGATAAGAGTGAAGTAGGAAGAGAGGCAGAAAGAAAAGAAGATGTATTCTATGGAACCACAGCCTTGGCTCAGATCCTAGTCTCTTTTCCAAGACATTATATTGTTTACTGGGAAGGAAGCTCAAATTCAACAAGGTAGCTGCCTTGGGTATCAGAAGAAGCCCTTATGAGAGTACAGATGCTCTTTGATTTGCGATGTGGTTACATCCCAATAACCCATCATAAATTGAAAATACCATAAATAGAAAATGCATTTAATACACCCAACCTACCAAACATTATAACCTAGCCTACCTGAAACATTCTCAGAGTACTTACATTAGCCTACAGTTGGGCAAAATCACCTAACGCAAAGCCTACTTTATAAAAAAAAGTGTTGGATATGTCTTGTAATTTATTGAACACTGTACTGAAAGTGAGAAACAGAATGGTTGTGTTGGTCCTTGAAGTACAGCTTCTACTGATTGCCTATTGCTAGTAAAGTTGAAAAGTCATAAATCGAATTATCAATATTCAGGGACTATCTGCAGTCCCTGCAAAAATATATCCAATGCAATACACAGAACATAATTACCCTAAAACAGTACTCCAACATTCAAATTTAACTGAGTGTCCTGTATTTTATCTGGCAGTTGTAAGGAAACACATTCCTTCCCATATTCCTAGATGCAAGCTGGAGACACCTGGCCCCTTAAGATTTAGAAAATCAGCCTGAATGTGTACCTTAAACAACTCTAAAAGCCCTCTGGAGAGTGTTTGTGAATTACCAGGACAGGAATGTGGTAGTGAGGAATTATGTTTTCACTTTTGCGTCCAGGCTCAGTCTCTCTCTCCTCAGGACTCTCTCCTGAGACTCTTCCAATGTACAGAAACACTGTGAGTGTGGCAGATTTCATGGGAGAACTAGGAGTTAAAGACAGCTGTCACATCAGGCATAGCCTGGAAAGCAACTCAAATTAGGATTTTTCTTTCTGCCTGTTTTTTTCTTTTTTTTTTTTTTTTTTTTTTTTGGGGCAGTATCTCGATCTACTTTTGGGCTGGAGTACAGTGACACAATCACAGCTCACTGCAACCTCAACCTCCCAGGCTCAAGCCATCCTCCCTCCTCAGCCTCCCTAGTAGCTAGGATTACAGGCGCATGCCACCAAGCCTGGCTAATTGTTTAATTTTTTTTGTAGAAGTCTCCCTTTGTGTCCAGGCTGGTCTCAAACTCCTGGGCTCAAGTGATCTTCCCATTGTGGCATCCCAAAGTGCTGGGATTACAGTCGTAAGCCACTGTCCGGGTAGGATTTAACATACTCTCTTTTTTAGAGTCCTTTCAGCCACCTAGCACCAATGGTTTCTCACGGTTCTCTGCCATAACCCCTGGGTCATGCTCACTCTGTTGACACACCCTTTTCCCTCCTCTGTCATCTTCCCAACATTCTCTCAGTAGCCAAAAATGTCTCTCCTCCTAGAGAACTAAACAATCTTGACTGCCTCTCTCAAGTTTTGCAACCAGCTGATAGCCAAGACCTCAGGGTCTCAATCATTTGTTGAGACATTCTTCCAAACAAAAACAGTTTGAAATTTTTGCTGAGAAGAATTCTGATGCCAGCAGTTAAGACAATAACATTTTTTATTAAATTATTGCAATTTTTTTTTGCCAGCATATAGGAAAAAGAAGGATATCTCTTTTAGTTGTATCCAATGGGACCCATTTGTACTAGTTACATCATCACTCTCCTGGAGGAAATTCAATTGCTTTTTGCCCTGTGACTAGGTACAATAAAAGTTCAGAAATAACTCTAATGGGCAGCATTTTGGATTCCACTATAGATTCTGGATAAGCCTGTTTGTTCGTCTTTCTGCCTTAAAATCTAATTCAGAATTAAAGTTGATTATACTTTTTAAGGTAAAGAAAGAAAGTTTTGGTAAATATGCCACAATTTTTTATAGCTGAAAGAATCACCTGATCTTTTTGGAAAAGAAAGAACGAAAGGTACTGTTAGGTAATTATATGGTTTGGGTGTGTCCCCACCCAAGTTTTATCCTGAATTGTAGTTCTCATAATTCTCACGTGTTGTGGGAGGGACCTGGTGGCACGTAACTGAATCATGGATTCCCCCATACTGTTCTCATGGTACTGAATAAGTCTCACAAGAGCTGGTGATTTTATAAGCGGTTTCCCCTTTCATTTGGCTCTCATTCTCTCTTGTGTGCTGCCATGTAAGACGTGCCTTTCACCTTCCGCCATGATTGTGAGGCCTCCCCAGCCACATGGAACTGTGAGTCCATTAAACCTCTTTTTCTTTATAAATTACCCCATCCCAGATATGTCTTTATCAGAAGCATGAGAACAGACTAATACAGGTAAACTCAGATAACAGTGAGGAGGAAAGAGGAGGCAGGAGATATGAAGAAGTTGGGCTCTCTGGGACCAGAGGCTTGGCTCAGACCCTAGTCCATTATCTTTTCCAAAGTTTATCTTCTAAATTTAGCTTTACTCATCAGCACTTTCCAGGTAGCTCCTAGATAATGCAAAAGCTACATAAATGTATACAGACATAGTAATCTTGCTAGTCAATTAGCATAACAACAAAGAGCTATAAATAAATATATCTGCCATGCCATCTATCACAGATACAGTGAAAAAAATAATTCATTCAGATACTCCTCTTAAAAACAGCTTTGCCATAATTATCTCAGAATTATTAATAATAGATTCATCCATTGAGTAGTGTTTGGGTTCTTTTTTGTTTGTTTGAACCATCCAAATAAAAGCCTTAATGTTTTACTACCTTTCTGCAAGTGTAAATCTGGCCTGAATTTTAGGCCGGACTTTGAGACAACATGTATGTATGAAACTAACTTATTAAGTACGTAAATAACAAGCAAATTAGTAATAAACTAGCCACACTGGTAAAATGATCATAGAGAAGCAGAGGCTCAAGTTCATGTTGCAAAACAACATGCAATTAATTTGTCATTTTTTTCTTGATGTTTATCACACCAGAAATTTTTTATCTGCTACATATGATAAAGTGACAACATACTAAAACTAAAAAGAGAAAATCCTCTTTCAGTAAATTAGCCTTTTAACATAGAAAAAAATCCACAGTAACTGCACAATAATCTAAACTGTCCTTCAAAGAGATACCTCACCTTTAAATCTACTTCAGAATGAAAACTGACTACACTTTTCAAGGTAAAGAAAGAAGGTTTTGGTAAACATGCCATAATTTGTTACCGCTGAAAGAATCACTTGATCTTTTTAGAAAAAAAAAAAAAAAAAGAGTGAAAGGTACTATTAGGTAAACTCAGGTAAACAGTAAAGAGGAAAGAAGAGGCAGGAGGATATGTTTTCAGAGAATTTTGCTCTTTCCCTCAATCAGTGAAGCAATGTACGTCTTTAACTGTGAGGGTTTTTTCCCCCCTGCACAGGAAAATTCTCAACTTTACATGCCCCAGTATTTTGGCAGGTCACATTTTCCATAGACAAGTTTTACAAACCATATGTAGATATCTGGTGGCTGTTGTGAAATCCCACTTAACACAATTCAGTATTTTGGATCTATTTATAGAAGTCCTGCTATGTGAACATTTTTAGCCTGTACGATGTCAGCCTGGTAATTTTCATGCAAGTAAGAAAACAATTTGTTCTAGCCTCCAAAATGGTACTAACATCAAAAATGTCCTTCATATCAGGGAGCTTATGACTAAAGAATTTCCACAAAAATCAGTAAAAATGGTGGCCAAGCACTTAAGTGGCAGTGCCAGTGAGACAGCAGTAACTTCATGGCCAAGATAGCAGAGGCAGAAGTCGTTGTTGAGTGATTGTGAGAGAGAAAGTATCTGGGTTTCAGGTTTCAATCTCTCTCTCTCTGGATATGAACGCTTTTTTTTTTGGAAACAAATTCTACTCGCTCTGTTGCCCAGGCTGCAGTGCAGTGGCACAATCTCAGCTCACTGCAACCTCCACCTCCTGGGATCAAGCGGTTTTGTGCCTCAGCCTCCTGAGTAGCTGGGATTACAGGTGCTAGCCACCACATCCAGCTAATTTTTGTATTTTTAGTAGAGAAGGAATTTTGCCACGTTGACCAGTCTGGTCTCAAACTCCTGAGCTCAGGTGATCCACTCACCTCGGCATCCCAAAGTGCTGGGATTAGAGGCATGAGCCATCGCACCCAGCTGGATATGAAGGTTCTGCCAGTCTCAGGGAATCTTGGTTGTTGTTGTGCTTGTTTGTTTGCTTGAATGACAATTACATTACAGAACCCAACCTGTTTTTCTAGCGCCATCTCCCACTATTCTGATATTTTAACCAAATTGGCCTATATACTATTCCCCAGATATCTTACTGCCCTTGCCTACATCACAGAGAAAGGTCTCAGGAGACTGCCATCTAAGAAGGTTAACAGAAAATTGGAGAAAGCAAGGGTATCATATTTTATCATTGGCATTCTGGTTCATACACCATTGTTACAAGTTTGGATAATGTCAGTCCAGTTCATTGATAGCAGCTGGGAGATGGAGCAGTCTGGCTGTATTCCCTGTGAGTGGCCCTAAGAAACCTGTAAAAGAAGGCCAGGTGCAGTGACTCATGGCTGTAATCCTAGCACTTTGGGAGGCCTAGGCAGGTGGATCGCCTGAGGCCAGGAGTTCGAGACCAGCCTGGCCAACATGGTAAAATTCCATCTTTACTAAAAATACAAAAATTAGCCAGGCGTGGTGGTGGGTGCCTGTATTCCCAGTTAATTGGGAGTCTAAGGCAGGAGAATCGCTGAACCTGGGAGGTGGAGGTTGCAGTGAGCTGACATTTCACCACTGCACTCCAATCCGGGTGACAAAGCATGGCCCCCTCTCAAAAAAAAAAAAAGAAATCTGTAAATGAATCTGAGGTGGGTAGACTAGGATAAACAACAGAGTCCTTTTAGTGTATTCAGTATTTATCAATGGACAGGCCCGGGGGGGCGCAAACTGTTATCAGTGTTTACAGACCACATATAAGTATCCTTAAGGAATCTGGAAATGAGAAAGGTCTAAAGGTCATCTTGGAATTTATTTTAAAGACAACAGGTAATGAATCAGAGAAGTCCAGAATCACCATAAAGAGACAGAATGGCTCCTAATCCTATGCACTTCAGAAAAGGATAAAATGTGCCATTGTATCTAAAAAGATAAGCATGTCCATCAGAATGGGAATGGTTAGCCACAGAGGTATACACCTTGAGGAGTCACAGAAAACTGCTGGCAGCCTTCATTCAAGCCCTTATGGAGAGAGGATACCTTGATTGAAGGCCTCAGTTTGTCAATCCGAGTGGTAAGAATTTTATTATTACATGTGTTTTACATATGTTCACTTGCTGACTTCTTAAAATATCATGTAGTGCTGTATTGGTCAGGGTTCCTTTTTTTTTTGAGACAGAGTCTTACTCTGCTGCCCAGGCTGGAGTGCAGTAGCATGATCTTGGCTCACTGCAACCTCTGTCTCCCAGGTTCAAGCCATTCTCGTGCCTCAGCCTCTCAAGCAGCTGGGATTCCAGGCACACACTACCACAACTTCCTGAATTTTGTATTTTTAGTTTCACTGCATTGACCAGGCTGATCTGGAACTCCTGACCTCAAGTGATCTGCCTGCCTAGGCCTTCCAAGGTGCTGGGATTACAGGCATGAGCCACCATGCCCTGCTGGTGAAGGTTCTTCTGTTGCAAATGAGAAAAGCCAACCCTGACTAGCTACAGCAAGAAGGGGAGCTTTAGGAGAGGACACAGGGACTTCTTAAGACAGGGGAAGGCTGCTGAGCCTCAGAAGGGCCTGGAATAGGGAGGTGGCGGGCATTACTCCAGGCTCTCTCTCCGGTGCTTATGGTCCCAGTCTCTGCTTCTCTGGGCAAGCCTGCTTCCTTCCCCTCTCCTTTTTTTCTGCAGACCCAGTCAACTCACTCCGGCAGCACATGGACAGGCCTCATTAACTCCACAGAGGCAGCCTCCAATCCCAAGTTTACATGACTTCATTCAAGCAAACAGACCAGACTGGATATCTCTGAGTCTAAATTGCAAATTCCTATGAAAGAGAACCTGATTGGCCCCACGTAAATAAGGAGTTCACCCCTTATTCATTTCCCTGTGAACAGTGGTGCAAGGTCACAATATAAAAATAGGGTTCCTAGAAGTCCACATAGAGGGAGGACATGAGAAAGGGAGGAAAAGTGGTTATTGTTAGAGAAGTAAGCCAGTGTGTCCTGTGAAGACGTCCCCAAAAGTATGTAGTACACGGAGGGACTATTTTTTTTTTTTGAGACAGAGTCTTGCTCTGATGCCTAGGTTGGAGTGCAGTGGCACTGTCTAGGCTCACTGCAACCTCCACCTCCTGGGTTCAAGCCATTCTCCTGCCTCAGCCTACCAAGTAGCTGGGACAACAGGTATGTACCACCATGCCTGGCTAACTTCTGTATTTTTAGTATAGAAGGGGTTTCACCATGTTGGCCAGGCTGTTCTCCAATTCCTGACCTCAAGTGATCCACCTGCCTCAGCCTCCCAAAGTGCTGGGATTACAGGCATGAGCCACCGTGCCCAGCTGGTAGGGACTATTATTATCACCATTTTACAGTTAAGAAAATGAAGGCATTCAGAGCTTAAGTAACTTGCCTGAGGCCACAGAGCTAGTCAGTGGCAGACTCAGGATCTAAAATCAAGTCTGTCTGAGTCCTAATCATTATGCCAGAATGCGTCTCCAAATTCCTGCTCAGCAGGCAATCTTCTTAGTTGATATGGCTTTTTATAAAGGGTTACCTACAGGCACGAAATGATTATACAGACTTCATATATTCCAATTCCTATAATCATTATACTTCTCCTTATAAAGTAATATATTGGCATTCTGGTTTATACACCATTATTGCAAGTTTGGATAATGCCAGTCCAGTTCTAAGAAGTGGATCTGTTCTTAGTATGTAGACAATATTGGGTTCCAGAGCTTGTAAAGCTAAGCTAATGTTTAATGGTTGTAAATTTCACCATCGTGGCCATCGTCAAGGGTCTTGGCCTTAGCCTTACAGGAGTAATGTATGTTCCTAGGAAGTTTCTTAAAGGACAGTTGCTGGAGTTTCTGACATGACCATACCTTTCTTACTTCATGAAACATTTTGATTTCTACAAAGATTAGATCTTTTTTGCTATTAGCTCCTAACCCAGAAAAGCTAGATTTCTGCCTGTACCCTTAGCAATTTCCATTTTCCTTTCACATGCTCATTCCGCAATTATTTTTAGTGCCAATTATATGCCAAGTATGTGGTAGGCACTGTGAATGCAGCAAATAACACAAGAACAGTCTCTGCCCTCAGGTTGTTTATTGCCTAATCTAGCTTAGAATTTGAGGCAAGCTGAATTCTCCTAACAGGTTTTGAGAGGAGCATGAGAATAAAGGGAAGAGAAAAGAAAGGAGAAAAGTGATTCGTGGGCCTTTTTCCACAGGAGGGATGAATAAAAAGGGAGTAGAGAAGAAATTGAATTTTGGGTTTATTCAAAAATAACCCAGGGATAGAGTTCGTGAATGCTTATTAATATATTAATCATGACAGCAATATCTTCCATCTCACATCCCACTATTAAAAAAAGAAGTGCATTGTGACATGAATAACCCAAATCAAGGCCGACTTGGCTAAAGAGCATCTAGCATCAGCAACAACCAAAGCAGGATATGATTATGAGTCTTCTGACATGTCCATGGAGTTCACTGCCTCATCACCTTAACAATCAATCCACAAATATATATATGAGATTACAAATGCAATTTTCATCAGCTGATAGATTAATCTGGGCCTCAGCATGCTTAATTAACCAAAACACTGCTAAGTTTTTGTCTATCCTAAAAGGAAAATCAGATTTTTTTTATGCGCCTTGTTTTTCCTCTGTGACAGGAGCAAGGCTGGTATGTTCAAAGAAGGGCAGGAAAAGAGAAAGAGTTATAGGGATGAGGTCAGAGAGGTAGGTCAAGACATTAGGGCCTTGTAAACTTGGGTAAAGACTGGGTGTGGGCCGGGTACATTGTTTCATGCCTGTAATCCCAGCATTTTGGGAGGATAAGGCTGGGGGAATGCTTGAGCCCAGGAGTTTGTGACTAGCCTGGACAACAAAGTGAGACACTGTACCTACAAAAAATAGAAAAAATCAGCCATGTGTGGTCATGTATACTTGTGGTCCCAGATGCTCAGGAGGTTGAGGTAAGAAGATTATTTGAGCCCTGGGTGGTTGAGGCTGAAGTGAGCTATGATCATGCCATTGGACTCCAGCCTGACAGAGGTGCGCACGATCCTGTCTCAAAAAGAAAGGGAGGGAGGGAGGGAAGGAAGGAAGGAAGGAAGGAAGGAAGGAAGGAAGGAGGGAAAGAGAGAGAGAGAGAGAGAGAGAAGATCTTATGAGATTTGGTTGTAATAAAAGAAAAAAGAGAGAAAGAAAAGAAAAGAAAAAGGGGGAGGGAGGGAAAGACACAAAAGAAAGAGAGAAAGAGAGAGAGGGAGGGAGGGAGGAAGGAAGAAAGAAGAAAAAAAGAAAGAAAGAAAGAAAGAAAGAGAGAGAGAGAGAAAGAAAGAAAGGGAAAGAAGAAAGAAAGAAAGAAAGAAAGAAAGAAAGAAGGTCTTTAGAAGGAGTGACTAGTGAAGCAGGAGAAGCAAGAAGAGACCCTGAAAGCCAAGTAAAGATATGTTTAAGGAAGGAATGAATGATTATCAAATCAAATGCTGTTAAGAGGCCAAGCAAGATGAGAACTGATAATGCGACCTCTGGGTTTAGCAAGATACAGGTCACTATTGGATTTTTAAAATAATTTTAATTTTTTTTTTTTTAGAGGCAGGGTCTTGTTATGTTGCCTAGGCTGGCCTTGAACTTCTGGGCTCAAGCAATCCTCCCATATTCAAGTAGCTGGGATTACAGGAATGAGCCATTGTGCCCAGCTTGCTATTGAACTCGACAAGAGTAGTCTTAGAGAAATAGTCCATTCCAGCTTTCTAGGGTAATGCTGCCATGGAGTAGTTAGAATGCTGTAATACTAGAAAAGAAGTGATTCAAGTTGAAAATGCAAGGTGACAAAGTAAAGACAGTAAAAATAGACATTTTTGAATGGACCATTTCTATAAAAGGAAGTAGGAAAACGTGCCACATTTGAAGAAAGATGTGCCACGTAGTTGAAAAAAGATGAGGATACTAGAGAGAATTTATATCTTGCTGTATCCTGATGGGAGTGATCAAGAAGAGAAGAAAAAATTGTGGATGCAAGGGATATTGAAATCGTTGGTGGACCCAAAGGATGGGATCTGATGCACATGTGGAAATGCTGGCTTCAGATGCGAGCACTGATGGTTTATGCAAGGTAGCAGAAGGGAAAGCAAAGTGCATAGCTATAGATCCTGGCAGGCTGATAGATTTAGTGAAGAAAAAATGAGGGGTTTTTTTCTTATTGCTTCTATTTTTTCTAGTTCAAAGGGCGGTCATTATCTAAGGGCAAGAAATGGAGTAAGAATGTTTGTAGTTTAAAGGAAGAAGAGAAGGTGTGAAATAATTATCTAGGAGAGTGGAAAAGGCCAGGAAAAATGTAACAAGATTGTTAAACAGAGTCAGAGCTGATTTGAGATGTATGGTTAAAACATTTTTGAAGGAAGACCAGTCAACATAGTTACATATTTTTTTCTAACAACGTTCAACTGTTCAGTGCTGATGTGAAGTGGATAGAGAATTATATTTCAGGCAGAGTTAGGTTTCTCTAGCAAGATTGGAGAGTGAGAGGAACAAGGCAGTTGCATGTCCATAAGGAGAAAAGAAAGTAATGTGCATGGAATGGTGGATGGTGAAGAAGTGGTAGGTCACTGGATTGGCTGCTCCAAAGGTTATGGTAGAGCGTGGTGATAGGGGTAGAGCTAGAAAGAGAAGGATGATTGATCATAAGAATATAGGATTCTAGAAATCAAGATTTTTGTTCTTGCCCATTAGGTCATGAACAATAAAAAAGTTAAATAAATAAACAATATTTGGTGTATGATATGGTAATAATAAATTCTCATTTATCAAGGCATATGACCATGATGTTTTGTTGAAATGGAGTGGAAGAAAATAATATTGGACATGAGAAGGCCACATGTGGTGGCTTACACCTGTAATCCCAGCACTTTGGTAGGCTGAGGCGGGAGGACTGCTTGAGCTCAGGAGTTTGAGACCAGCCTAGGCAACAAAATGAGACCCTGTCTCTACAAAAAATAGAAAAAATTAGCTGGGTGCAGTGGTATACACCTGTGGCTGCAGCTAATCAGGAGGCTGAGGTAAGAGGATCACTTGAGCCTGGAAGGTCAAGGCTGCAGTGAGCTGTGATCACACCACTGTACTCCAGCCTGAGTGACAGAGCAACACCTTGTGAAAGAAATAAAGAGAGAGAGAAAGAAGAAGAGAAAGAGGAAGAGGAAGAGGAAGGGGAAGGGGAAGGGAGGGGGGAAGGAAGGAAGGAAGGAAGGAAGGAAGGAAGGAGGGAGGGAGGGAGGGAGGGAGGGAGGGAGGGAGGGAGGGAAGGAAGGAAGGAAGGAAGGAAAGAAGGAAGGAAGGAATGAAAAAGATTAAGGAACCGAGAGGCTAGGGTGTTTACAAGTATTATTTTTTTGTGGATGCCAAAGTCACCAATCATAGGAGTATGGGATAGTGATAGACAGAGAGAGAAAAAAATAGATGCTAGAATCTTTGTTGAATAAGCAAAAGTTAGTAAGTGGCTGGTGGATGACTCAATAAAGAAGAGTATTGGTCTGTTGACATGTGCTTCAAAAAAGTTAAGGCGTTTTGTTTATTTTGTTTTTAGGGAGAAGGAACCATACAAATATCTAAAAGCAATGATAAGAAACAAGGATATCACCTCTAGGTCCTGTGAAAATGAGATGTAGGAGAAAACAGTGACAACTGAGAGAGCTGAGAGTGTAGTTTCTTCAAAGGTGAGACAAACTTCAGTTCAAGAAAGAGGAACCATGAATTCCAAAGCACATAGTGGAAGAATTTGTTTGGTGGGGAAGAGTGGGAAATTGACTCAGATTCATGAATATACTAAACTGTCTCAATGATAATGAATGAAGCAGCTGTTTTGAAGTCTGTTTGCCTGAAGTATACAACATTTGGCATAATGGGATTAATGCTGGTTGTCACTTAAGGGAAGGTGAGTATCAGTCTTCCTTTCTTAAAAAATTACAATGTGGCTGGGCGCGGTGGCTCACGCCTGTAATACCAGCACTTTGGGAGGCCAAGGTGGGTGGATCATGAGGTCAAGAAATCGAGACCATCCTGGCCAACACAGTGAAACCCCGTGTCTACTAAAAATACAAAAATTAGCCAGGTGTGGTGGCATGTGCCTGTAAGTCCCAGCTACTCAGGAGGCTGAGGCAGGAGAATTGCTTGAACCTGGGAGTCAGATGTTGCAGTGAGCTGAGATCACGCCCAGTGTGCTCCAACCTGGTGACAAAGCGAGACTGCGTCTTAAAAAAAAAAATTACAACATGTTTCTTTCTTTATTGGTTCATACTACATGGGTTTACAGCTATAAAAGACAAATGTAAGCATGCTTTATTTTTATATAGATTTAAAGGGGTACAAGTGCAGTTTTGCTATATGGATTTATTGCATAGTGAGGTCTGGGCTTTTAGTGTAACCATCACCTGAATAGTATATACTGTATACATTAGGTAATTTTTCATCCCCTCCCCGCCCCCTCTCCGCTCCTTCACCCTTCTGAGTCTCCATTGTCTATTATTTCACTTTCTATGTCCATGTGAACACATTATTTAGCTCTCACTTACAAGTAAGAACATGTGGTATTTGACTTTCTAAGTTATTTCACTTAAGGCAATGGTCTCCAGTTCCACCCATGTTACTGCAAAAGACATGAATTCAATCTTTTATATGGCTGAGTAGTATTCTATGGTGTATATGTACCACACATTCTTTATCCAATCCTTTTTGGGTTTTTTTTTTATGGAGTCTTCCTCTGTCATCTGGGCTGGGGTGCAGTGGCACAATCTCAGCTCACTGCAACCTCTGCCTCTCGGGTTCAGGTGATTCTTCTGCCTGAGCCTCCTAAGTAGCTGGGATTACAGGTGCCTGCCACCACACCGGGCTAATTTTTTATATTTTTAGTAGAGATGGGGTTTCACCATGTTGGCCTGGCTAGTCTCAAACTTCTGACTTCAAGTGATCACCTGCCTTGGCCTCCCAAAGTGCTGAGATTACAGACATGAGCCACAGCACCAGGTCTACCCAAACATTTGCTGATGTCCACTTAGGTTGATCTGTGACTTCACTGTTGTGAATAGAGCTGCAATAAACATATGAGCAGCTATCTTTTGTATATAATGATTTATTTCCCTTTTGGTAGAGGTATCAGTTTTCTTTATAGCCTCTGATTTGTGCCTGATTTCTTAGCACTTAGTAAGAGACAGCGAGGTGGCAGCCTTGCCAGCTGTGCAGCCATCCCTTCTATCCTGCTGAAGATAGTATGACAGGCAGTAGGGAGAGGGCTGATTTTACCAGGGCCAATGAGCTTCTCATGGCCTTGTTTAAATATTTCTGAATTTAGCCATCAAGAACACATTCCTTTAGAAAATCCCTTCCTTCAGTGTCCAAAGGTGTAGGACTAGCTATGGCTCCCAGATTAGGAGATGAGATTGACCTTTCCTAGATTTATACCAATGAAAGTTGATGTGATGTGATGGCTCAGTCTCTAAGGAAACCAAGTCACTAAGAAAAAAAATGTTGTTTCATCTGGGCACAGTGGCTCATGCCTGTAATCCCAGCACTTTGGGAGGCCAAGGCAGATAGATCACGAGGTCAGGAGTTCAAGACCAGCCTAGCCAACATGGTGAAACCCTGTCTCTACTAAAAATACAAAAAATTAGCTGGGCGTGGTGGCAGGTGCCTGTAATCTCAGCTACTTGGGAGGCTGAGGCAGGAGAATTGCTTGAACCCAGGAGGTAGAAGTTGCAGTGAGCCAAGATCGTGCCATTGTACTGCAATCTGGGCAAGAGAACAAGACTCTCTGTCTTGAAAAAAAAAAAAAAAAGGCAAAGAAAAAAGTGTTTCATAATTGATGTTTGTTAACATCCTTAAATTTCATGATACATAAATAGTAGATATAAAAATAATAATTGGCTGGGTGCAGTGTCTCACACCTGTAATCTTAGCTTTTTTTTTTTTTTTTTTTTTTGAGACAGAGTCTGACTCTGTCACCCAGGCTGGAGAGCAGTGGCACAATCTTGGCTCACTGCAACCTCCGCCTCCCAGGTTCAAGTGATTCTCCTGCCTCAGCCTCCCAAGTAGCTGGGATTACAGGTGTCCACCACCACGCCCAGCTAATTTTTGTATTTTCAGTAGAGACAGAGACAGAGTTTCACCATATTGGCCAGGCTGGTCTGAAACTTCTGACCGCAGGTGATCTGCCCGCCTTGGCCTCCCAAAGTGCTGGGATTACAGGTGTGAGCCACTGTGCCTGGTCTAATCGTAGGATTTTGGGAGGGGATTGCTTGAGGCCAGGAGTTTGATATCAGCCTAGGCAACACAGGGAGACACCCCATTTCTACAAAAAAAATTTTTTAAATTAGCTAGGTATGGTGGCATATGCTTGTCGTCCTATGCTGGAGGTTGAGGTGGGAGGAATGCTTGAGTGCAGTCTGCGGTGTGCCATGATCACACACGCCACTGTACTCTAGCCTGGGCAACAACAACAAAAAAAAGAAATAAGAGAAAAGAATAATTGTTGCTTGTATTATTTTCTTTTAGGCGGTTGCAATGTTAATTCCTAGCATCACTGTTAAACATTCAACATTCACCATTTATCGGGATATAGTTTAAAAATTCAAAGCAGCTCAAAGCAAATGAAATTAGCAACAGTTTAAAACAAAACAAAACCAAGTGAAAACTGACAGGCTGCCAAGTGTTTATCCAATAATGAAGTGTGCTATATAACTAGGAGGAGGACTACAGTTCAAAGAATTGAAACTCATGTCCCAACAAGCTAAAAGCTACTAAAAGAGTCTGAATATAATAGCCTTTTACCCACCTTCCAACACTCTTAACAAAAATTCATAACACAGAGTGATGTTTGAAACAATGGGTGTTTTATTTTAACATTTCAAGTCCAAGGCGTTAATGTTGTCATTACTGGAGTTCGGAATGCCCAGATGGCTGCACTAGGAAACTGATCAAACATCCTTGAGTCTTGTTGGAATGCAACATACGGTTAATACATATAGCCTCTGCTTTGTGTCTGATTTCTTAGCACTTAGTAGGAGAGAGGCAGGCGGCAGCGTTGCCAGCTGTGGGCCTTCCCTTCTATCCTACTAAAGTGGCATGACAGTAGGGAGAGGGCTGATTTGACCAGTGCAGGTGGCCCAAGCAATTTTAAAATGCACTATTATTATAATGATTTTGAGTAAGTCTTAATGAAAGCTAAATTCAAAGTATAGTGGAGAGATAGATGATAAATAAGATTTGATTAAAAGGATTTAAAAAACAGAACATTTCCATAAAAGTTTGAAATAGGGGCCGGGTGCGGTGGCTCAGGCCTGTAATCCCAGCACTTTGGGAGGCCAAGGCGGGTGGATCACGAGGTCAAGAGATCGAGACCATCCTGGTCAACATGGTGAAACCCCGTCTCTACTAAAAATACAAAAAATTAGCTGGGCATGGTGGCGCGTGCCTGTAATCCCAGCTACTCCTCAGGAGGCTGAGGCAGGAGAATTGCCTGAACCCAGGAAGTGGAGGTTGCGGTGAGCCGAGATCGCGCCATTGCACTCCAGCCTGGGTAACATGAGTGAAACTCTGTCTCAAAAAAAAAAAAAAAAAAAAAGTTTGAAATAGATGGCTCTTGTGTGCTCAATCTTTTCCATCTTTACAACTTCACCTATGTGCACTTACAGTTATTACTCCCCTTGAGAAAAGCCTCCTTTCCAGATATTTTTCCTCCTCAAGTCCTTTCCCAAAGCTGCTGCCAAAATCAACTTCCTCTGTTGCCATTCTGACAATGTCGCTCCCTTCCTAAAATTCCCTTTAATGGCCTCTGTTGGTCTTTATTTGAGAGGCAGACTTCTTGCGCTGCCTTTAGGACAAACACACTATTTATTTACTTAAGACTCAGATTTATTTAAGGCTCCTGCCTATTTTTACAAATCCACATGTCACTTCCCTCTCTATGTAGACTGATTACCTTTCAATGCCTTCTTTATATTTATTGATGTTTAGATTGTAAATATTTTCTCTAGTTTTGGCCAATAAGAGTTCCTTATTTTACTGCTATCTTTTTTCATCTCTACCTCAGTGCAAATCTATACACACTAAAAGTCTCTGGAGCTATTTTCCCAAAATTTGATTATTTTTGAAGAATTACACAAGAAATCATGCACTAAAAATTTGTCTGCTTAGAAACTAAAAAACATCAAAAACAAAGTACTTTTAAAGAATAAAAATAATATTGTGGAATTTCCCTAACGCATGAAAAGATCTTTCAAAATGAGTCACATGGCCAGGTGTGGTGGCTCAGGCCTGTAATCCCAGCACTTTGGGAGGCCGAGGCAGGTGAATCACCTGAGGTCAGGAGTGCAAAACCAGCCTGGCTAACATAATGGAACCCCATCTCTACTAAAATAAGTACAAAAATGAGCTGGGCATGGTGGCAGATGCCTGTAATCCCAGCTACTGGAGAGGATGAGATAGGAGACTCGCTTGAACTTGGGAGGTAGAGGTTGCAGGGAGCCAAGATCGTGCCATTGCACTCTAGTCTGAGTGACAAGGGTGAAACTCCATCTCAAAATTTAAAAAAGAATAATAATAAGTCGGCTGCATCCTCATCCCGCAGCCATGGCCGCCTACAAACTGGTGCTGATCCGGCACGGTGAGAGAGCATGGAACCGGATGGAGAACCGCTTCAGCGGCTGGTAAGACACCGACCTGAGGCCAGCGAGCCACAAGAAGGCGAAGCGCGGCAGGCAGGCGCTGCTAAATGCTGGCTATGAGTTTGACCTCTGCTTCACCTCAGAGCAGAAGAGAGCAATCCGGACCCTCTGGACAGTGCTAGATGCCATCAATCAGATGTGGCTGCCAGTAGTGAGGACCTGGCGCCTCAATGAGCGGCACTGTGGGGGTCTAACCGATCTCAATAAAGCAGAAACTGCTGCAAAGCATGGTGAGGCCCAGGTGAAGATCTGGAGGCACTCCTATGATGTTCCATCACCTCCGATGGAGCCTGACCATCCTTTCTACAGCAACATCAGTAAGGATCGCAGGTATACAAACCTCACAGAAGATCAGCTACCCTCCTGTGAGAGTCTGAAGGACACCACCGCTTCAGCTCTGCCCTTCTGGAATGAAGAAGTAGTTCCCCAGATCAAGGAGGAAAAACAGGTACTGATTGCAGTCCATGGCAACAGCCTCCAGGGCATTGCCAAGCATCTGGAGGGTCTCTCTGAAGAGGCTATCATGGAGCTGAACCTGCCAACTGGTATTTCCGTTGTCTATGAATTGGACAAGAACTTGAAGCCCATCAAGCCCATACAGTTCCTAGGGGATGAAAAGACCATGGGTAAAGCCATGGAAGCTGTGGCTGCCCAGGGCAAGGCCAAGAAGTGAAGGCCAGTGGGCAGGCTGCTGTCCCCAGGAACACCCTCCCTGCCTGTTGCATCCCTCTACCCCTCCTACCTACACATGTCACACTGACCACGTCTGTAGACATCTTGAGTTGTAGCTGCAGATGGGGACTGGTGGCTTTCATTTTCATTTTAGCCATTTTGTCTCCTGTACCCACTCCCTTCATACATTCTTGTCAGAATAGCACTTCTAGGGCACAGGTTCTCAGTCCAAGCTGTGGAAAGGCTCCCCTTATCCAAGAGAGTTTAAAGGTAGTGACCTGGGTTTTTGCAAGTGCTTTGTTTACTAAGGACTTGTAGGGAGGAACCATGCTAAGCCGTGACCAATGAGGAGAAGAAAGAGAGCCCGTCTGGCCCCAGGAGCCAGTCTTCTGCTGCCTGCAGTCAGGCCACTGCCTGGGGACTCTAGTCATTCCAGTGGAAGATGAATGTAACCTGCATGGTGATGTGACAATTTTTCCTCCCTGACCCCAGAGGAGCTGCCTCTAGAAGGTTGGATCAATCCTGAATTTAGTTCAGGTGTTACATTTACTTTTATGTATATTTTTTAAAGTATAGTATATATAAATAATACAAAACAGTAACCCTTCTGGGGTTTCTTGTGGCGGTTGAAATAGTATCACATGTGGCCATCAGAAAATAAGCCACTCCTCATACGAATATGGGATCAGCTCCTTGACCTCTGAGGGGCAGGAGTGCTTCCTGCTGTGTGTTTTTGAATCCCTCCCCAGCTTGTTTTGTGGCAGTGAAATGCCTCTTGGTTCTGTCCAAGTGTCTCTTTCACTGATTTCTGAACCATGTTCTAGTTGCTTGGCCCTGCCACACAGGTCCAGTGTTCATTTGAGCATAACTGTACTAAATCCTTTTTCCAGATCAGTATAATAAAGGAGTGATGTGCAATAAACAACAACAAAAAAGTCACAGGAAAAGATATCTAATATGATCATGGGCAACTTCCAGGAAAAGGTTCTCTGGATTCTGAAACACACTAATGCTATGTTCTTGTATTTCATCTTTTTGTTTTTCTTTTTAACCTAGAAAACCTGAATTCAAGACCCAGTTTGGTTATTTGCAAATCGTGGATTTTTGTCATTTAATCTCTTTGAGCATCAGTTTCTTGTTGGTAAAATGGAAATAACAATGTCTATATGGGCTTTTTGGACAATTCAATGGCATTTGTAATGTAAAAAGCAGTTATACAAATACAAGAGATTATTATTACTTCCTTCAAGTGTTCCCTTTTTGTTGTGAACTTTCCCAGGATTTCCCCTTTTCATACATTTTTATTTATTTTTATTTTTTAGAGACAGTGTTGCTCAAAGGCTGGAATGCAGTGGTACCGCAATAGCTCACTGCAGCCCCAAATTCCTGGGCTCAAGCGATCCTCCTGCCTCAGCCCCCAAAGCTAGGACTGCAGGTGTGCACTACCATGCCCGGCTAATTTTTTATGTTTTACTTTATAGAGGTGGGGGGGGGGGGTCTCACTGTGTTGCCCAGGCTGGTCTCGAATTCCTGGCTTCAAGCAGTCCTCTTGCCTTGGCCTCCCAAAGTCCTGGAATTAGAGGCATGAGCCACCCCCTGGCCGCACACATTTTATCTGGTGATAAGTCTAGTAGTGTTGTTATAGACCTACCATCTAAATGGGAAACTGTGCTAAAGCTCTCTGAGGTACTGATAGTATTGCTAATATTTTTTTCTCTCAATCATTACTGTATTTTACAGGACACCAGACATACTAATTTTATTTTTTTCTGATTATAATTTTTAAAATATAGAAAGCTTATAGGAGAAAATAAAATTTATTGGTAACTTCACCATCCCCTCCAAGAAAAACCCAACTGTTAAAATTTTGGTGTATTTTTTTTCATATATTTTCCAGGCACCTTAAATGAATTAGCTAATTTGTTCTTCAAAACAACCTTGTGACCTAGGTGCTATTACCAGGTGTTCTACCTTTCACAGAAGAAAAAAATCTGTTCAGAGACATGAACTTGCTGAAAGTCATATATGTCAGGTGATCAGGTTAGGAGTTGAGTGCTGGCTGCCTGATGCTAGAGTCCTTACTGTTAAGCACTTGGTTCTTTATCTTTATTCTGTCTACAATGCTGTAATTCCATTGTGCCATTTGTGCACCACTTTTTCATTTACCATAAAATAGTGATCATTTTACTATGCTATTATATGTTCACTTAAAATATGAATTTTAATAGTCTTTGTGGCATGGATATCATGATTTATCTAATTCTCCCCTATTATGAGATACTTATTTTCATTATTTTTAAAGTGATAATTATATATATGTTCAATATTAAAATTTTTTTAAATAAGGAAATATATAGAAAGCAAAAATCCCCTGTATGCCATTCTCCAAAGAGAAACTCCATCCTCTTTCTCTCTCTATTTTTCACTTGAACACTCCTAACAGTTTAGTATATATTCTTCTAGGATTATTATTTTATTTTATTAAAAATATTTTTACCTTAATTTTGGGAGTGCATACTAGGTATAATTTTTATTTTATTTTTTGACCAAAAAAATGAATTCATCTATATGTGTCTTGCATCTTGCCTTTTTGGCTTTGCTGTATTTTACAGACATCTTTCATGTTGGTTCATGTATTTATCAAGACTCTTTGTAGCAAAAATTAGACATCAGTTTAAACTAGATTAAAAAGGATTTTTTTTTTCTGCAAAGTCCAGAGGTAGATATGTACCCCATGTGCAGCTGGATCCAACTACTCTCAAGACAGCGTCAAGAAGCCTTTCTCTCTTCCATTCTGGTCTCTGCTTTCCTTTGCAGTGACTTCCTTCCCAGGCAGGCGCCAACAGTTGAGCAATCCCAGTGGAAGAAATATGCCTTTTGCCAATACTTTCAGCTGAGATCTCAGTGTGACAACAGCCTAGCTTGAGACGTGAGCGCATAGCTAGAACCAAGGAGTGGAATCAGCCTCAACCTCACCACACTGACTGAAAGGGAAGAATGCTTTGTTTTGCAAAAGAAAATCAAGGCATCGCTACCAAATGAAGGAAAAGAGGCATCTGGGAAGCTGCAACAATGAGCATTTGCTATGCTACATATGGATCTACTTATGATGTGAGCTAGGCGTTTTTGGCAATTGGATTATAGTTTAGTTGAACTATTATTTTCAGAGATTGGGTCTTGCTCTGTTGACCAGGCTGGAGTACAGTGGTGTGACTGTAGCTCACTGCAAATAAATATGGAGGAAGTGACAGTGTGTGATCTCTGACACTAGGTCATACAGGGCATTGCAGCTTCCTCCTGTCCTTCTCACATCACTCACTCTGCAGAAGCCTGATGCCTGATCATGAGGATACTCAACCAGCACAAAGGAGAGGAACTAAGGCCCCTGCCAGCAACCGTGTCAGTAAGCTGCCTTGGAAGTGGATACTGTAGCCCCAAGAGAGCCTTCAGATGATTGCAACCCCAGCCTGCGTATTCATCACAGCCTTGTAAGAGATCCTGAGGCAGAACCACACAGCTAACCTACTCCCAAATTTCTGAGCCACAAAAACTGCCAGATAATAAACGTGTGTTGTTTTGAGCTGCTAAATCTTGAGATAATTTATTACACAACAATGGATAACTAATACAGGGACTATACAGAAGGTAAGCAATTTGAATCCTTATTTGGTCAATTCTACAACTTACTTTGGGTAAATGTGAAAAAAGACATAAGATTTATGATGTGGTAATAATCCCAGCTACTCAGGAGAGGATCACTTGAGCCCAGGAGTTCAAGGCTGCCATGAGTTGTGATCATGCCATCGTACTCCACCCTGGGTGATAGAGCGAGACCCCCATCTCTTAAAAAAAGAAAATTATCAGTTCTCTCTTCCCGCCGCCCAAGATGCCGAAAGGAAAGAAGGCCAAGGGGAAGAAGGTGGCTCCAGCCCCTGCTGTCGTGAAGAAGCAGGAGGCCAAGAAAGTGGTGAATCCACTATTTGAGAAAAGGCCTAAAAATTTTGGCATTGGACAAGACATCCGGCCCAAAAGAGACCTCACCCGCTTTGTGAAATGGCCCCGCTATATCAGGTTGCAGCGACAGAGAGCCATCCTCTATAAGCGGCTGAAAGTGCCCCCTGCAATTAACCAGTTCACCCAGGCCCTGGACCGCCAAACAGCTACTCAGCTGCTTAGGCTGGCCCACGAGTATAGACCAGAGACAAAGCAAGAAAAGAAGCAGAGGCTGTTGGCCCGGGGCCGAGAAGAAAGCGGCTGGCAAAGGGGACGTCCCCAGTAAGAGACCACCTGTCCTTCGAGCAGGAGTTAACACCATCACTGCCTTGGTGGAGAACAAGAAAGCTCGGCTGGTGGTGATTGCATACGACGTGGATCCCATTGAGCTGGTTGTCTTTTTGCCTGCCCTCTGCTGTAAAATGGGAGTCCCCTACTGCATCATCAAGGGGAAGGTAAGACTGGGACGTCTAGTGCACAGGGCGACCTGCACCACTGTCGCCTTCACACACGTTAACTCAAAAGACAAAGGTGCTTTGGCTAAGCTGGTGGAAGCTATCCGCACCAGCTATAATGACAGATACGATGAGATCCGCCGTCACTGGGGAGGCAATGTCCTGGGTCCCAAGTCTGTGGCTTGCATCGCCAAGCTAGAAAAGGCAAAGGCTAAAGAACTTGCCACAAAACTGGGTTAAATGTACACTGTTTCTGTAAATAAAAATAATTAATGCAAAAAAAATTATCAGAAATCTCTCTTGTCCTTTTTATGCAAATTTTTCTTTGTATTTTATATTCCAGTCTGTTTAGTTAACAGTTGTTTAGAAAAAAATTCAATGCTGAGCAATTTTACTTTTGTATTTTGTATGGATTTTACAGTTACATGCTGGCTTTATAAATTAATGATCTCTAGAAAAGGAAATATTCATACTCTGTTTTCTAAAATTAAAGCCATCCCAAATTTATTCATTCAGTTTCATGTCTGGCTTCTTTTGCATTTGTCATTTAAATTTCGAAAAACAAGCCAGGCACTGGTAGTGGCTCATACTTGTAATCCCAGCACTTTGGGAGGCTGAGGCGGGTGGATCACCTGAGGCCAGGAGTTTGAGACCAGCCTGGCTAACATGGTGAAACCCCATCTCTACTAAAAGTACAAAAATTAGCCACATGTAGTGGCAGGCGCCTGTAGTCCCAGCTACTGGGGAGGCTGAGGCAGGAGAATCACTTGAACCAGGGAGGCAGGCAGAGGTTGCAGTGAGCCGAGATCATGCCCCTGCGCTACAGTGAAACCCTGTCTCAAATAAATAATAAATAAATAAATAAATAAATTTGGAAAAACGTTTTAAAGAAAAGATTTCAGTTTTTTGCTTTCATTAGAACACTTTTTTGGGGGAACTTTGGAAAAGGACTTAGCATTTTGTTAGTTTTCATTATTTTCCTAAATCACTTTTATGAATTTTTTTTCTTTTTTCTATTCAGGAATACTACTTTTTTCTTTAGATTATATTATAGAGAATGTTCAAAACTCATTTCAAATTCTGGATTTTAAAAATTAGACCACAGATAAACAGAATAAGATTGATTTGACTAATGATACTCTGGTTGATAGCCCAGAATTATCCCTGCCGTTGCCCTTTTAAATTAACTTTAGTCCCTCCCTTCCTTCCTTCCCTTCTTCCTTCCTTCCTTCCTTCCTTCCCTTCTTCCTTCCTTCCTTCCTTCCTTCCTTCCTCCCTTCCTCCCTCCCTCCCTCCCTCTCTCCCTCCTTCTCTCCTTTCCTCCCTCCCTCCCTCCCTTTCTTTCTCTCTCTCTCTCTCTTTCTTTTTTTGAGATGGAGTCTCCCTCTGTCGCCCAGGCGGGAGTGCAGTAGTGCAATCTTGGCTCACTGCAAACTCTGCCTCCCAAGTTCAAGTGATTCTCTTGCCTCAGCCTCCCAAGTAGCTGGGACTATAGGCACAGACCACCACACCTGGATGATTTTTGTGTTTTTAGTAGAGACGGCTTTCACCATGTTGGCCAGGTTGGTCTCAATCTCTTGACCTCATGATCCACCCACCTCGGCCTCCCAAGTGCTGGGATTACAGGTGTAAGCTACTGTGCCCAGCTTTCTTTCCTTTTCTTTGAGGTAGGATCTCACTCTGTTGCCCAGGTGCAGTGCAGTGGTGCCACCACAGCACACTGCAACCTCAAACTTTTGGGCTTAAGTGATTCTCCTGCCTCAGCTTCCAGGGTAGCTGGGACTACAGGCACATACCACCAACAGGTGGCTATTTAAAAATTTTTTTGTGTGTAGAGACAGGGTCTTGATATGTTACCCAGGCTGATCTCAAACTTCTAGCCTCAAATGATCCTCTTGCCTGAACCTCCTGAATAGCTGGAACTACAGTGCTTATGAATTTGTTTATAATGCAGATTCTGACTGAGTAGGTCTGAGCAGGAGCTCAAAATTATAGTGAGCCATGATTGAGCCACTGCACTCTAGCCTGGGTGAAGGCAAGATCCCGTCTCAAAAAATGAAAATAAAAAAATATGAGTGGCACTGATCTAGAGCATGGACTAGATCTAAATCCTGGATCTACCACTTATTAGCAATTTGACTTCAATAAATTACATGACATCCTTGTATCTCAAATTCCTCATGTATAGAGTGGGGATAATAGTACCAAGTACCTGGGTTGTTATAAGGATTCATATGAGATTGCTCTACAGTGTTTAGAATAGTACCTGACTCACACTAAGTGTGTAATCAATGTTAGGCATTATTATTTATTCCCTTTCTTGCCTCTTTTTAAAAGTATGTTTCTTGATCTCTTCCCATCATTTTAATCACTGGTTTCCAGTTGCAGGCTGGCCCAGGCAAAATTAACTGAGAGCTCTTAAAAATTTAGATTCCTCCTTCTCTCATCTCTGAAGATTCTGCTTCAGTAGATTTGGGGAGGGGCTCCAGAGAATCTGTATTTTTAAAAACTTCCCAAGGTGATTTGATGCTCAAACTCACTGCTTTAAATGTGGGTGTTTCCCAGTGTTCATTTTACTCTTTCGCTACTATGACATCAACTTCATCTATGGCCTGATGTCTCTAGCCCAGATGTTTTCCTGAGCCCTACATCAGGCACTGTTACTTTGTACCAGGTACTGTTCTAAGAATTTTACATGTATCATTTCATTTAGTTCTCAAAATAAGAGGTGGATACTATTAAAATACTATTTTTACAAACCAGGGGACCTAAGCACACTCAATGTCATAGAGCTAGTAGCTCCAGACCAATACATCCAACCACTCACTACAGCTCTCCACTAGAGTATTCTGCTATGTTTTGTATAGGTTCTCTCCAAAACTCAGGTGTTGCAAATATGATGATATTAAGAGGTGGGGCTAGCCAAATGCAGTGGCTCAAGTGTATAAACCCAGCATTTTGGGAGGCCAAGACAGAAGGATCATTTAGCCCGGGAGTTCAAGACCAGATTGGACAAGGTGGTGAAACCTCATCTCTACAATTAGCTGGGTGTGGTGGTGTGCATCTGTAATCCCAGCTACTCAGGAAGCTGAGGTGGTTCAATTACCTAAGCCTGAGAGTTTGAGGCCACTGCAAGTGGTGACTGCGCCACTGTACTCCAGGCTGGGTGACAGAGTGAGATCCTATTTCCAAAAAAGAAAAAAAAAAAAAAAAAAAGATGGTGCCTTTAAGAGGTAATTAGGCCTTGAGGGCTGCTCTCCTTCCACTCCCCCAACTTTTTTTTTTTTTTTTTTTAAGACAGAGTTTCATTCTTGTTGCCCAGGCTGGAGTGCAATGGCACAATCTCGGCTCACCACAATCTCTGCCTCTGGGGTTTAAGTGATTGTCCTGCCTCAGCCTCCTAACTAGCTGGAATTATGCATGCCACACCACACCCTGCTAATTGTGTATTTTTAGTAGAGATGGGGTTTCTCCATGTTGGTCAGGCTGGTCTCGAATTCCCGACTTCAGGTGATCCGCCTACCTCAACCTCCCAAAATGCTGGGATTACAGGCATGAGCCACCATGCCCGGATGGCTTCTCCCTTATTGATGGGGTTAAGGACCTTATAAAAGAGGCATTGCAGCATTTGGCTGACTTGCCCTAACCCCTTCCTCCACATGAGGACATAGTGTTCCTCCCCTCTGAAAAACAAAGCCCTCACCATACAGTTGAACCTGCTGATGCATTAATCTTGGACTTCCCAGCCTCCAGAACTATAAGAAATAAACTTCTGTTCTTGGTAAATTACCCAGCCTGTGGTATTCTATTATAGCAGCACAAAGGAACTAAGATAATTGTAAACTCAGCAAGTCCAACACTCAGCTGATAAACTTTTCTCCCTCAATCAAATTTTTCTCCCTCTAGTATTCTCTATGGCAGTCAGTGGTTCTACCACCCAGTACTGTTACCAAACCTGAGAGTCATTCTTGTCCTCTTCCTCTTTAACAACTCTCCTTAGTTGGTAACTGCATCCCTTTGATTATATGTTTTTATTATTTCTTAAATCTGTTCACCTGTCTTTATCACCACTTCAACCATCTTAGTTCAAGTCTTCATTCTTTTTCTTTGTATTACTAAAACAACCTTAATTAAATATAGCTGTTCTCCTTGTCTTTAATTTAATCTGTTACCTACACAGCTCAGAGTGATTTTCCTGCAATTCAAATCTGATTGTATTTCCATTTCCTTGTTTAAAATCCATCTGTGGCTTTCCCTATTGCCTTCAAGATAAAATGTAAAGACCAGGTGCGGTGGCTCATGCCTATAATCCCAGCACTTTGGGAGGCCGAGGCAGGCAGATCACCTGAGGTCAGGAGTTCGAGACCAGGCTGGCCAACATGGCGATAACCCATCTCTGCTTCAAATACCAACAAATTAACCGGGCATGGTGGTGGGTGCTTGTAATCCCAACTATTTGGGAGGCTGAGGCAGGGAGAATTGCTTGAACCTGGGAGGTGGAGGTTGCAGAGAGTTGAGATTGCAGCCTGGGCGACAGAGTGAGACACTGTCTCAAAAGAAAAAAAATTTTTTTAAAAGATAAAATGTAAAATCCTAATTATGACATTTAAGGCCCTTCATGATATGGCCTCTGTGTACCTTATCTGCTCTTATCACCTTCTCTCTGCCACTTTATTCTCTAGCTATTACTAATAACATTTGTAGAATGCCCAAGCACCCACTCTTTCACCTGTTATTGCATATGCTGCACTTTCTGCCCTAGGCATCCATTCCCTTGTTCTTCCCTTGGCTAACTAATTGCAGTCCCTCACAATCACCTCTCCCAGAAAGTCTGGCTTGCTATGTTTTCCTCTAATGACCTACGCTCCCTTTAATCACAGTAGTGACTTCATTGCATTATAAACTGCAAACTTAAGTCCTTAGCCATACGGGTTCCAAAGTCAGACTGTATGGATTTGAATCCTACTATCACTGGTTACTAGCTCTGTGACATTGAGTATGCTTCTTCATTTCAGTGCTTTGGTCCCCTTGTTTGTAAAATATTATTTAATAGTATCCACCTCTTATTTTGAGAACTAAATGAAACGATACATGCAAAATTCTTAGAACAGTGCCTGGTGCTTGACAAATATTAGATATTCTTACTATCTCTGCCAAAAATATCTAGACTTTCAGGAGCGGAGTATGTGTGAGTGTGTTTTGAGACAGAGTCTCACCCTTTGAGACAGAGCCTCTGTCACCCAGGCTGGAGTGCAATGGCGTGATCTCGGCTCACTGCAACCTCCATCTCCCGGGTTCAAGCAATTCTCCTGCCTCAGCCTCTTGAGTAGCTGGGATTACAGGTGCTTGCCACTACACCTGGCTAACTTTTGTATTTTTAGTAGAGATGGGGTGTTTCACCATGTTGGTCAGGCTGGTCTCAAACTCCTGACACTGTGATCCGCCTGCCTCGGCTTCCCAAAGTGCTGGGATTACAGATGTGAGCCATGGCGCCTGGCTGTTTTTAAGAGATGAGATCTTACTACGTTGTCCAGGCAGGCCTCGAACTTCCTAGGCTTAAGGGATTCTCTTATCCAGTCCCTGGCATATGATATATGCTCATCAATGACTATAACTTATTTATTTATTTAGTCTTTTAAAAAATATTATTTAAGCACCTAAGTGCCAGGCACTGTTCTAGGCACTAGGAATACATCAGTGAAAAAATTAAAATTCTGCCTCATGGTGCTTACCTATAGACAGACAAGGAATAAGTAAAACAATAGGTTGGGTTGTAGTAAGTGCTACCAAAGGTGGGGAAAAACAGGGAATAGGAGAGGGATAGGAAATGCCTGCAATGGGTAGTGATTGAGGATGGGAGAAAAAGAAGGGAGGAATTGCATTTTTTTTTTTTTTTTTTTGAGATGGAATCTCACTCTGTCACCCAGGCTGGAGTGCACTGGCGTGATCCTCCCACCTCAGCCTTCCAAGTAGTTGGGACCACAGGCACACACTACCATACCTGGCTAATTTTTCATATTTTTAATAGAAACAGTTTTGCCATGTTATTCAGGCTGGTCTCGAACTCTTGAGCTCAGGCCATCCATCCACCTTGGACTCCCCAAGTGTTGGGATTACAGGCATGAACAACTGCACCCGGCCTGATCCCTTCTCATTAGATCTCCGGCTACCACCTTGATTCACATCATCATGATCTCTTGCCTAAATTATTGCAGAAGTCCCCGAACTGGCCTCCAGGTCTTGCTTCACTTTACTCTTAACACAGTAGCCAGAGTGATCTTATTAAAATCCAAGCAGATGGCCACTTCTTTACTCAGAATCCTCCAAATGGCTTCCCATCTCTCCAATAAGAGCCAAAGTCTTTACAATGGCATAGGAGGCCCTTCAGTCTTTCTCCCCTTTTCCTCCGGACTTTATACTCCACCATGCTTTCCCTCATTAATTACACTCCAGCAACACTGCTCTTGCATTTTCTCAAACATGCCAAGCAGGTACCCAACTTAGGCTCTATGTAATTGCCCTCAGATATCTGCATAATACAATTCACCACTCCTGAGCCTGGGAGGCAGAGGTTCCAGTGAGCCAAGATTGTGCCACTGTACTCCAACCTGGATGACAGAGTGAGATCCTGTCTCAAAATAATAATAATAATAATAAAGAGGGATCAGATTATGGATATACTTTAAAGGTAAATCCAATAAAAGTCACAAAGAAATTTTATGTAGAGTGAGAGAGAAAGAAGCGTCAAGAATGCCTCCACAGATTTTAGTCAAATAAAATGGAAAAAGGAATTGCCTTCAAATGAGATGGAAAAGACTGAAAAGAAGAGTTTCATTTTTTTCTGTTGTAAAGACCAGAAATTTGGTTTCAGCTATGTAAAGTTTGAGATGCAAATTAGATACATGTAGACAGACATATGCAGCTGAAGCTCCAGAGTGAGGCCTATACTCGTAAACCAAATTTAAGGCTGGGCACAGTGGCTCATGCCTGTAATCCCAGCACTCTGGGAGGCCAAGGTGGGTCATTTGAGGTCAGGAGTTCAAGACCAGACTGGCCAACGGGGTGAAACCTTGTCTCTACTAAAAATACAAAAAATTAGCCAGGCATGGTGGTACATGCCTGTATTCCCAGCTACTTGGGAAGCTGAGGCTTGAACCCAGGAGGTAGAGGCTGCAGTGATTCCAGATCATAATACTCCACTCCAGACTGGGCAACAGAAAGAGACTTGGTTAAAAAAAGAAAACATCTAAATTTGGCATTTATCATATGGTATTTAAAGCCTTGAAACCAATGGAGGTTACCAAGAAAGTGACTACCAAGATGTCCAAGGTCTGCCTGAGTCAAAGCCACCCCCAAATTTGGAAATCAGAGAGACAAGAAAGAACCAGCAAAGGAAACTGAAAAAGAGTGGTCAGTGAGATAGAGGGAAAAAAGGAAAAGGGGGCCAAATTTTTGAACAAAGTGAAGAGAATAAAGGAGTGATTGACTGTGTCAAAAATTTAGAATAGGTCATATAATACAACGATTGAGAATTGAAAGACTAAAAGACTGATTTAGTAAAACAAAGGTCATGGAGACTTCGATGAGGACATTTGCCATGGAAGGGCTAGGGTAAAAGTGTTTGGAGTGAGCCCAAGAGAGACTGGGAAGAGAGGAATTAGACACAGGAAGCAGAGATAATTCTTTCAAAGAGTTTTGTCATAAAAGAGCAAATAAATGAGGATATGAAGTCAAGAAAAGCTTTGGGATTTTTGTTGTTAAAGGTGAGAATCATAACTCGTTTATAAGCTGACGGGAGTTTTCTTACAGTGAAGAGAAATCAGGGATGGGAGACGGAGTGGGTAGAACTGTTGGGGGTGAGTGCCTTGAGTAGGTGCTCAACCTTGAGTAGGTGAAAGAGGATGCAATCTACCTCATAAGTACAGGGCTGGTCCTGGATAGGAGCACAGGCAGAAGAGCTGTGTGTGTCATGGAGCAAAGACACTATACGGGTATAGGTGCAGAATAATTTCACAAACTCTTGTCATGACATCTATCCTGCATGACGTGGAATTCCGATTGCATCTTTCAAGAAATATAACAACACTTTTTCTATTACATACTATGATTTTTCACTTAACATTTTTAAAAGAGCCTGGTATACGTGACATTGTTAATATGGTGGGAGGTCCCTTTACTTATAGGATCAGTATTGTGGGCGAAACAGGTAGACAAACAATTATGATGTAGTAAGCGTTATCCTAAAGGCATGTGAAAATGCTGCAGGAACTGGCTAGGTGCAGCGGCTCACACCTGTAATCCCAGCACCTTGGGAAGAGGAGGTGGGTAGATTGCCTGAGCCCAAGAGTTTGAGATCAGCCTGGACAACATGGTGAAACTCCGCCTCTACAAAAAATACAAAAATTAGTTGGGCATAGTGGCATGTGCCTGTAGTCCCAGCTACTCAGGAAGCCAAGGTGGGAGGCTTACTTGACCCAGAGAGGTGGAGGTTGCAATGAGCCGGGAATCAGCTCCACTGTGCTCCAGCCTGGGTGACAGAGTGAGACCCTGTCCCAAAGGGGAAACAAACAAACAAAAACTGACCTAAAGCTGCTAATATTTTAGATTTGTGAACTACAAACTTCTAGCATTTTCTGTAACAAGCATCAAACTTGCTTCTATATCGGAAAGTATTTGGCTCTTGAGTTAAAGTTTTAAAAACTTTTTTTCCATGTGACACTTTTTCTTAAGAGGAGCTCGTGAATAACTACTTAAATATTACCGTTGGCTAGAATTTTCAGCATTTGGTGAGAGTTGTAAAAAATATACACTTTAAACTTTCAGGAATAAAAATTTAAGACCCACTCTCTTAACAGTTATTATTATTAATAAATTATTTTGTGGTTCTAATCTCATTAAAAAAAATTTCAAGGCTGAGATTGATATGTAGGACCCAGCTGCAAAATTCAAACCAGCTCCATGCAGCTGCACTCTGGTTCCTCTAATTCATCTAACAGTTCTTAGTGTGTTCTATAAGTGGCAATAGAAAAGGCACAGCAGATGTGCAAGATGGCTTCTGAAATCTAAAGTGAGACAGATGGTTCTCTGTTTGATTGACAGCATGAGGAGCACTGTAGCAAGGGTCACCTCCTGTGGAGGGTTATTTTTTTTCTCCTTGCTTCTGCCTGAAAATGAAACTGTCATACAAGAAAGAAAAGCAGGGGATGGCTATTCAGAAAGCCTTTTTTGCCTTCAAATATTTGTTGTAGTGAAATTATAGAGTCACCAAATGTGGAAAAAACTCTCCTTCTCTAACCTTTGACTAAGACTGACTGCATATTTAAGGACAGATTGGTGTTTGAATGCAATATTCAGAATACTGGAGATAGACTTGGAATTAAGGCAAAAACAAAAATAATATAATCCATACAACAGCATTGATTAGAGCTGGAATAGTGATCACTGGAAGCCCAATTTTCCCCTTAAAACTAAACGTTGGTTTAAATTTTTTTTTTTTTTTGAGATGGAGTTTCGCTCGTTACCCAGGCTGGAGTGCAACGGTGTGATCTTGGCTCACCGCAACCTCCGCCTCCTGGGTTCAAGCAATTCTCCTGCCTCAGACTCCCAAGAAGCTGGAACTATAGGCTGTGCCACCATGCCCAGCTAATTTTTTGTATTTTTAGTAGAGACGGGGTTTCACCATGTTGACCAGGATGGTCTCGATCTCTTGACCTCGTGATCCACCCGCCTCTGCCTCCCAAAGTGCTGGGATTATAGGCGTGAGCCACCGCATCTGGCTGGTTTTAAATTTTAATTACAAAGTTAGACAAACTATTTGCAATAGTTTACCAGGAATCGTTCTAAATTAACAGTCTAGGCTGTATCACTTTTATGCTTACCTCTCTCTCTCTTTTTCAAACTCCTTTCTAGTACTTTAAATCTTCTAGAAAAACAAACACCTGAGAGTTCATCGCCTCACTCAGAACAGCGCGCTATTTAAAACTTAAGAAAAAAAAAGAAAAAGAAAAACAAACAAACGAAACCTCACATTTTCTGCATGCAAGCCAAGTCCTGGATGCTGTTAGGTGCTTTAAAACTTATAACTTTATATGATTTAGAATCTCAGAGATATTAATAGATTCTTCTTAGGTTCATATTAATACTGACACATGGGCTCCATGCTTTTATTGATGATTCTCTTCATCTCTTCTGCTGAAAAAAGGAAAGCAAGCACAAAATATGCCTCAAAAGGATAGTCCATATATTCAGATACATTCTGGTACTGCAGGATTTCTGAAGTCCTCTTAAATCATTTCTAGAAGAGGCTGGGCACGGTGGCTCATGCCTGTAATCCTAGCACTTTGGGAGGCCAAGGTGGGTGGATCACGAGGTCAGGAGTTCGAGACCAGTCTGGCCAACATAGTGAAACCCCATCTCTACTAAAAACACAAAAAATTAGCTGAGTGTGGTGGTATGCATCTATAATCCCAGCTACTTGGGAGGCTGAGGAAGGAGAATCGCATGAACCCAGGAGGCCGAGGTTGCAGTGAGCCGAGATCACACCATTGCACTCCAGCCCGGGCAACAGTGTGAGACTCCATCTAAAAAAGAAAAAATTATTTCTAGAAGAAGTTCACACAATGGCAGATGCAAGATTTCTCTGTAGACAAGACTCAGAGATTGGCAATGTGTTTGCGAGAAATAGCTGGGAGGTAATTGTCTTGAAACTTCATTTGCATTAAACTATGCTTTTTTTGGAGTGACCTGCAAAACCTGCCAGGGAATTTACATTTCTTGGTAAGCCTGCTTTTTGGAGGGTCTTTAAGAAGTGCTGCACTTTGATAAAGGTCTGAAAACTACAGTGGATCTTACATATGAAAAAATCTTCACTCCTGAGGCTCATGAACTACACTATAGGTTCTGACAACGTGGACAGGGCTGTCTCAGTTCTTGTCAAATTCTCAAATCCCTACTCTAGTGGCTAGGAGGAAATCAAACTGTTGCATTAGCCAGCAGCTGAGAACCCCCAGGGTCCCAACATTACTTTTCCTTTCATTTACCATCATCTCTGTTTTAACGACAACAAAGCTTTTTGTGTCCAAGGTGTACATTCATTGAGTATGAAATATTTACATTCCACTATCCAGTCAACATCATATTCTTTCAGCTCTCCCACATAGATAATCCACACATAACTGTTCTTTGGCATCATAGTGACGACCAGATCTTTTGATACTCTTAACTTTATCCCTATCTGATTGTCTTCATTTCATCCCTACTCAACTTCAATTCCATTGCCCATAATGGAATCATTCTCTTGCCAATATCCTCAACTACTTTGTCTTTCTGTCACAAATGCATAAAGTGGCCTGTATTCTGTAACTTTCATTACTGTCATCCTCCTAGTCACACAGGATGAGTCAGTCCTTCTCCCATTTATGCCGATTTATCCACCTGTGCATCTCTCTCTCTCTCTCGCTCTGTTTAGACATTCTATGCCAATATGTCCCAATCTTTTTTTATATTGTGGCACATACGGAAAAATGCAGTTCACTAGAATAAACCGGAGGCAACTGAAACATCTATATAGCACTTAGTTGATATATAGTAACTGCAATTAAAAATACCAAATGCAAAGGAAGATCATAAATACTGGCTTTTACTGAATAAATATTGAATTTTATAAGACTTTGAAATAGTATCTTTTAAAACTTGGGCTTGCTTCTCAAAATCCAACTTCTTACTATTTACTATTAGGCTTAAATTTGAAATGGTGGCAGGGCACAGTGGCTCACACCTGTAATCTCAGCACTTTGGGAGGCCGAGGTGGGTGGATCACCTGAGGTCAGGAGTTTGAGACCAGCCTGATCAACATGGCAAAACCCTGCCTCTACTAAAAATACAAAAATTAGCTGGGCATGGTGACACATACCTCTAATCCCAGCTACCAGGGAGGCTGAGGCAAGAGAATCCTTTGAACCCAGGAGGCAGAGTTTACAGTGAGCTGAGATCATGCCATTGCACTCCAACCTGGGTGACAGAGCGAGACTCTCTCCTCGCCAAACAAAAAGGGGGTGGAGAGGGGGCAAGATGGCCAAATAGGAACAGCTCCCAGCAAGACCAATGCAGAAAGTGTGTGATTTCTGCATTTCCAATTGAGGTTCCCAGTTTATCTCCTTGGGACTGGTTAGGCAGTGCGTCCAATTCATGGAGAACGAGCAGAAGGAGAGTGGAGTGTTGCTTCGCCCAGGAAGTGTAAGGAGCCGGGGACCTCCCTCCTCCAGAAAAGGGAAGCCATGAGGGGCTGTAGTGCCCAGCCAGGTTACTATACTTTTTCCACAGTTTTTGCCATCTGCAGATCAGGAGATTCTCACCAAAGCCCTGGGTTTCAAGCACAAAACTGGGAAGCTGTTTGGGCAGACTCCAAGCTAGCTGCAGAAGTATTTTCTCATACCACAGTGGTACCTGGAACCCCAGCAAGACAGAACGGTTCACTTCCCTGGAAAGGAGGCTGAAGCCAGGGAGCCACATGGTCTCACTCAGCGGGTCCCACTCCCACAGAGCTGAGCAAGCTAAGAACCACTGGCTTGAAATTCTTGCTGCCATCATAGGAGTCTGAAGTCAACGTGGGATGATAGAGCTTGATTCAGAGAGTGGCATCTGCCATTACTGAGGCTTTAGTAGGCTGTTTTCCCCTAACTAATGCTAAGAAGGCTGGGAGGTCTGCGCTGGGCTTGGCAAAGTGACTGGGGCCAGGCTGCTTCTCTAGATTTCTCCTCACTGGGCAGGGCATCTCCTAAGGAAAGGTAACAGCTCCAGTCAGGGGCTTACACACAAAACCCTCATCTCCCTAGGACAGAGCACTTGGGGGAAAGTGGGGCTGTAGGTACAGCTTCAGCAGATTTACTATTCCTGCCTGCCGGCTCTGAAGAGAGCAGCTGATCCTGACACAAAGGATTCTCCTAGCACAGTGCACCAGCTCAGCTAAGGGACAGACAGCCTCCTCAAGTGGGTCCCTGATCCCTGTGCCTCCTGACTGGGAGAAACCTCCCAACAAGGGTTGACAGACACCTTATACAGAAGAGATCCAGCTGACATTAGGCCAGTGCCCCTCATGGATGAAGCTTCCAGAGGAAGGAGCAGGACACAAACAAACGGAAAAACTTTCCATGCTTATGGATAGGAAGAATCAATATTGTGAAAATGGCCATACTGCCCAAAGTAATTTATAGATTCAATGCTATTCCCATCAAGCTACCAGTGACTCTTCACAGAATTAGAAAAAACTACTTTAAATTTCATATGGAACCAAAAAAGAACCCATATAGCCAAGACTATCCTAAGCAAAAAGAACAAAGCTGGGGGCATCACACTACCTGACTTCAAACTATACTACAAGGCTGTAGTAATCAAAATAGCATGGTACTGGTACCAAAACAGAGATATAAACCAATGGAACAGAAACCTCAGAAATAACACCACGCATCTAAAACCATCTGATCTTCAACAAATATGACAAAAACACACAATGGGGAAACAGCACCTATTTAATATATAGTGCTGGGAAAGCTGGCTTACTCAATGCAGAAAACAGAAACTGGACCCCTTCCTTACACCTTATACAAAAATTAACTCAAGATGGATTAAAGACTTAAATGTAAAAACCCAAAATCATTAAAACCTTAGAAGAAAACCTAGGCAATACCATTCAGGATATAGGCATGGGCAAAGACTTCATGACTAAAACACCAAAAGCAATTGCAACAAAAGCCATAATTGACAAACAGAATCTAATCAATCTAAAGAGCTTCTGCACAGCAAAATAAACTATGATCAGAGGGAACAGGCAACCTACAGAATGGGAGAAAATTTCTGCAAGCTACCCATCTGACAAAGGTCTAATATCCAGAATCTACAAGGAACTTAAACAAATTTACAAGAAAAACAACCCCATCAAAAAGTCAGCAAAGGATATAAACAGACACTTCTCAAGAGAAGACAATTATTTATGTGGCCAACAAACATATGAAGAAAAGCTCATTATGATTGATCATTAGAGAAATGCAAATCAAAACCACAATGGGATACCATCTTACACTAGTCAGAATGGTGATGATTAAAAAGTCAGGAAACAACAGAGGCTGCTGAGGATGTGGAGAAATAGGAACGTTTTTACACTGTTGGTGGGAGTGTAAATTAGTTCAACCATTGTGGAAGACAGTGTGGTGATTCCTCAAGGATCTAGAACCAGAAACACCATTTGACCCAATACCCTTACTGGGTATATACCCAAAGGATTATACATCATTCTACTATGAAGACACATGCATATGTATATTTACTATAGCACTATTTACAATAGCAAAGACATGGAACCAACCCAAATGCCCATCAGTGATAGACTGGATAAAGAAAATACGGCACATAGGCTGGGCGCCGTGGCTCACGCCTGCAATCCCAGCATTTTGGGAGGCAGAGGTGGGTGGATCACAAGGTCAACAGATCAAGACCATCCTGGCCAACATGATGAAACCCCTCTACTAAAAATACAAAAAAAATTAGCTGGGCATGGTGGCACACGCCTGTAGTCCCAGCTACTCGGGAGGCTGAGGCAGAAGAATTGCTTGAACCTGGGAGGCGGAAGTTGCAGTGAGCCGAGGTTGTGCCACTGCACTCCAGCCTGGCACCTGGTGACAGAATGAGACTCTGTCTCAAAGGAAAAAAAGGAAAAGAAAAGAAAAATATGGCACATATATACCATGGAATACTATGCAGCCATAAAAAAGTATAAGTTCATGTCCTCTGCAGGATGAAGCTGTAAACCATCATTCTCAGCAAACTAACATAGGGACAGAAAACTAAACATCACATGTTCTCACTCATAAGTGGGAATTGAACAATGAGAACACATGTACACAGGGAGGGGAACATCATACACTGGGGCCTGTTGGGGGGTGGAGAGCAAGCAGGGGGAGAGCATTAGGACAAACACATAATCCATATGGGGCGTAAAACCTAAATGGCAGGTTGATAGGTGCGGCAAACCACCATGGCACCTGTATACCTATGTAACAAACATACATGTTCTCCACATGTATACCAGAATTTAAAGTAAAATTTAGAAAAAGAAATATTGTAATGCTTAAAAAAAATAGAAATGGCTATATATAGTTCCTTTTTAAAGTGATGATCTCTTTGAATTTGTTTTTATTTTTATTTAATTTTTTTAGAAAAGGTCTTGTTCTGTTGCCCAGGCTGGAGTGCAGTGGCATTATCATGGCTTACCGGAGCCTCAAATCCCTGGGCATAAGTGATCCTCTTGCTTCACACTCTCGATTAGCTAGGACTACAGGGGTGCCACAATGCCTGGCCTTTTTTTTTTTTTTTTTTTTTCTTTCTTTCTTGTAGAGACGGAGTCTTGCTATGTTGCCCAGGCTGGTCTCAAACTCCTGGCCTCGTGTGATCCTTCTGCTTTGGCTTCCCAAAGTACTCAGATAACAGGAGTGAGCCACTACGCCTGGCCTTCTTTGAATTTTTGTTTTGTTTTGTTTTGTTTTGAAGATATGGCCTCACTCTTGTTGCCCAGGAGCGTCTCCCAGGCTCAAGTGTTCCTCCCACCTCAGCCTCCTAAGTAGCTGGGACTACAGACGAGCACCGTCATGCCTGGCTAACTTTTCGTATTTTTTGTAGAGATGGGTTTTTGCCATGTTGCCCACACTGGTCTTGAACTCCTAAGCTCAAGGCTATCCACTTGCCTTGGCCTCCCAAAGTGCTGGGATTGCAGGTGTGAGCCACTGAGCCTGGCCTGAATTTTTAATCGTTTCCATTAACAATAAATTTTGAATGCAATAACCATTCAGTATTTACAATTGAAATTACAACAATGACTCTAAAACTTTTTTTTTCTTTTTTTCAGATGGGATCTCACTCTGTTGCTCAGGCTGGAGTGTACGGGCACAATCATAGCTCATTGCAACCTTGAACTTTCGGGCTCAAGTGATCCTATTGCCTCCACCTCCTGGATAGTTAGGATTACAGGCATGCACTACCACATCCAGCTAATTATTGTTATTATTATTTTAGAGATGGGGTCTTGCTATGCTGCCCAGGCTAGTCTCAAACTCCTGGACTCAAGCGATCCTCTTGCCTTGGCCAGGTGTGAACTACTGCACTGGCCTCTTTTCTTTCATTAAGACATGTAACAGAAATGTCATGAATGACATTTCAGGTGAATTTTCAATTCAAATGAACTTTTTTCTTTTAGACAGAGTCTCGCTCTGTTGCTCAGGCTGGAGTGCAATGACACAGTCATAGCTCGCTTTAGCCTTGATCTCCTGGGCTGAAGTGGTCCTCCTACCTCAGCCTCCCAAGTAGCTGCGACTACAGGCACGCACCACTACATCTGATTAATTTTTGTAATTTTAGAAGAGACAGGGTTTTACAATGTTGCCCAGGTGGGTCTGGAACTCCTGGGCTCAAACCATCTGCACACCTTGGTTTCCCATAGTACTGGGACTTACAGGTATGAGCCCCTGTGCCTGGCCTGACTTTTTAATTTCAAATATGTCAAAATAATGATGGAACTGTAATTTGCATTGTGAGGGCAGTACCCCTGCAGCTGGTATGAACACGACAAAAAGGACATATCAACTCCAAAAGTCCAGACATGCCCAATTAATGTGAGACTGAGATATGGAGTTGCTCCTTGGGGTTACTCCCTGGAACTGCACCTGCCTGGAGGCCCTGTGCTGACTCCGTGTGCCCCCACTCCACTAGCTGCACCTTGGGATGCCTGCCATGCATCCAGGCATCTAACACATGAATATCTCCAGGAGCCCCATAGGCCCCCATGGGCAGCAGCATGCCCTTTGGCTGAATTTTCTGAGATTTTAGTATGGAGAAAGAAGAGCTGAATTTTGCTTATCATTCTCATCGCTTGTGGAGTACACAGGAATGCCATTAGACTTTGTTTTCCTCTAGCTCGCCTCAGAGGAACCCAAAGAAGGTTGCTTATGATGCAGGAAACTGGAAACTAGCTCATGGGCTCTGCCCACAGACTACTGAAAGGCTGAGTGAGTGAATCAATAGCTTGTGGCATACATGTAACACATCCATGGGAATATTTGTTAAGAAATCCACCCTGTGCTATTAATTATCCCTTCTCCTGCTTGTATTTTCCCTCCTCCCTCCCTCCCTCCCTCCCTCCCTCTCTTCCTTCCCTCCTTCCCTCCCTTCTTTCTTTCTCTTTATCTCTCTCTGTCTCTTTCTTTCTTTCTTCTTTCTTACTTTCTGACAAGAGCCTCACTCTGCTGCCCAGGCTGGAGTGCAGTGATGCCATCTCAGCTCACTTCAACCTCTGCCTCCTGGGTTCAAGCAATTCTCCTGCCTCAACCTCTGAGTCGCTGGGATTACAGGTGTGCACCACCATATCTGGCTAATTTTTGTATTTTTAGTAGAGACGGGGTTTCACCATGTTGGCCAGGCTGGTCCTGAACTCCTGACCTCAAGTGATCAGCCCACCTGGGATTACGGGCATGAGCTACTGTGTTCCACCTCTCTCCTATATTTTCAACCTTTCTCTTTACTGGCCATTTCACTTTGCAAATTACAATTAAAAGTTTATAAAATTAAAAAACAAAAACACTGAGGTGATGAATATGCTACTCTGATTTGATTATTACACACCATATACATGTTTCAAAATATCATGCTGTACCCCATAAATATGTACAATTATGTCAGTTAAAAATCATAAAAGAAAAAGCCTCAAAACAAAAAATAACTATCCATTTTTATTTTTTCCTCCAGCTACGACTCTGTCTTGCTTTCTCCAAACAGCTAAACTTCTAGAAAGAGTAATGTACACTTATTCTCACATTATCTCCAATCAGTCTTTTCTCAACCCATTGTAATCTAGATTTTAATAAAACTACACTTGAAAAGTTATAAATAACCTTCTTATTTCTGTATGTAATGGATAGTTCTCCATTCTTAACAGCATTTGATATAATCGACCATTTCTTCCTTCTTAGAAGATTCTTTTCCTTTGGCTTCTATGACATTACATTTTGAACAATAAATATGTGTTGAACTACATAGTCTGGTGAACTAATAAAACATAATCTCTGCTCTAATGAAACATAAATAGAAATATACTGAATAATAATTTATTGAATTGTTGCTTGAATAATTGCTGAATAATGATCAATTATGGAAGTTCAAGAGTTCATTTGAAATTTTTTATTGACACTGAAATCAAGTAGAAATTCACTACATTGATTTCATTTACATGAATTTATAAGTATAAATTATCCCCTTATAATTAGTTTTTTAAAAGTGATGTCTAATAAATGGAAATTTCTTATGGTGACATTTCAATAGATCTTAACTCAATGGAAGTATCATAAAGAGTGGTGATTTAATTTAATCCAGGTAGATTAATTTCTGATGATCTCACCATTCCAGATTAGAACACATGAGACTGAATTGGCTAATAAATCCTGTAGCCCATCTCTAGCAAGTATGTATCCAGTAAGTCTTTGGATCTTACCCAATTTATGTTTGAATTCTTTGATTGTTGCATTACCCAAATCACCAAAGGACTCAATAACCTCTAAATGCCAGCACAAATGCAAAATGACAGTTTACTTGAATGTTTTGGAATCCTATTTGTTCCTGCAGAAAGAGCTCATACCCTTTTATCAACAGAAACCCAATTTATTGATTAATCTGAGAAATCAGGGGGCAGCAGAAAATATACTTATCAATCTATCATGTGCTATGTGTTAGGCCTGGCTCAGTAAGTATAAAGAATATGGTAAAACTGGATTCTGGAATCTTAAAATCTAGTCAGAAAGCAAATAAAAAGACTTTGCTTTAAGGTCGGGTGCAGTGGCCCATGCCTGTAACCCCAACACTTTGGGAGGCCAAAGTGGACAAATCACTTGAGGCCAGGAATTGAAGACCAGCCTGGTCAAGTGGTGAAACCCCCTCTCTACTACAAATTTAAAAATTAGCTGGGCATGGTGGTGTGCACTTGTAGTCCCAGCTACTCAGGATGCGGAGGCACAGGAATTGCTTGAACCTGGAAGGCAGAGGTTGCAGTGAGCCAAGATGGCACCACTGTACTACAGCCTGGGCAACAGAGCAAGCAAGGCCCTGTCCAAAAAAAAAAAAAAAAAGACTTTTCTTTAACATAAAGCTCACCACCCAGAATCCCTTCTAATTTTTAAATTTTTATTTCTTCTAGAATGTCTTCTAATTTTCTCATTTTTGTTTCTTCTCTCATAAAAATGCATTCAACAAACTCATTTAAGGAATATTTGTTGACTTCATATGATGATGTGCCAATCACTATGATGCTAAGCAAATATGGCTCCTACTGTCATAGACCTTTTTAGTGAAGAGAGAGAGACAATACACAAACAAATCATTGTTTCTTATCATGACAATTACTATGAAAACAATAAGCAAGGTAACATGGAGAGTGACTGGGGTGCCATGTTAGTTGGGTGGTCAAGGAATGCCTCTCTGATGTGGTGACATCAGCTGAAGTCTGAGACAAGAAGCCATGTTGAACATCTGGAAGAACAGTGTTCTAGAAGAGGGAACATCAATTGCAAAGGCCCTGGCCCCAGAAGGAACTCAGCATGTCCCAGGAACAAAATGAGTATTAGTTACCAATACTGATTATCTCAGGGATTTATTTGGTTCTATAAAGACTTACAAGCCAAGGTCTCTGTCCTAAAGGAGCTCTGTAACAGAGACAGACATAAGTAAGAAAGATCATAATGCAGTGCAGCAGTACATTGCAGTGACAGCAGTATGGACAAGCTAAGGACTAAGAAGGAAGACTGAGTAATTCTCTGGGGTGTGTTTCAGGGTAGGCATCACAAAGGTGGTGATGTAAAAGCAGAATTTTGAAACATCAATAGAATTGACAAAGCAGGAAATAGAGTTGTGCTGAGGGAACAATGCACAGAGAACACTGAGGGCAAAGACCTCCAGGCTGCTGCTTATTAGTGAACACTGCAATAGAAGAAAGTGATGCTCAAAAGGCACAGAGGCCAAGCCATCATGGGCCTTATGTTCTGTGCATGACTGGAGCTACCAAAAGACTCTGAGGAAGGCAACTCGGGGTTGGACTTGTTTTACATGACCATCTCTCTTAATTTATGTCTGCGGGAGAGTAAATGTGAAATGATAAAATGGCAAAGGGACTCAGAAAGTGATGAGAAACCTGAGAGGCTTTTAGGGGTTGATAAAATGAGTAGGACTTGGATTGCCCACTGTTTAGTCACTAATAACTTCCAGTGCCTGGTACTAATAAATACTTGAGGAAGGAATGTATGAAAATGAGTAGTGATTGGCTGGGTGTGGCAGCACCGTGTCCGATAAGCGGAAGTTATGAGCCCCGCATTAACAGACATTGAGCGCTTAAACCCGTTTTTAGATGTGTTGTTTTAATTCTAATAACCATATACGCATTTCCACTTTTCAGATGAGAAAATTCTTAGGCTCAGAGAGATCACGGTACCCTGACAGCAGTTCTAGAACTCGTTAGAAACTTGGCTCAAGAGGATGTGACAGGCCGGGCGCGGTGGCTCACGCCTGTAATCCCAGCACTTTGGGAGGCCGAGGCGGGTGGATCACGAGGTCAAGAGATCGAGACCATCCTGGTCAACGGTGAAACCCCGTCTCTACTAAAACTACAAAAAATTAGCTGGGCATGGTGGCGCGTGCCTGTAATCCCAGCTACTCAGGAGGTTGAGGCAGGAGAATTGCCTGAACCTAGGAGGCGGAGGTTGCGGTGAGCCGAGATCGCGCCATTGCACTCCAGCCTGGGTAACAAGAGCAAAACTCTGTCTCAAAAAAAAAAAAAA
>NW_022436945.1:37966823-38155444 GCF_009761245.1 Sapajus apella
AAAAAAAAAAAAAAAAAAAAAAAAAAAAAAAAAAAAAAGAGGATGTGACAGATAACCAGGTACGTATGCTTAAAAATTACTTTCCAGCCGGGCGCGGTGGCTCACGCCTGTAATCCCAGCACTTTGGGAGGCCCAGGCGGGTGGATCACGAGGTCAAGAGATCGAGACCATCCTGGTCAACATGGTGAAACCCTGTCTCTACGAAAACTACAAAAAATCAGCTGGGCATGGTGGCGCGTGCCTGTAATCCCAGCTACTCAGGAGGCTGAGGCAGGAGAATTGCCTGAACCCAGGAGGCGGAGGTTGCGGTGAGCCGAGATCGCGCCATTGCACTCCAGCCTGGGTAACAAGAGTGAAACTCTGTCTCAAAAAAAAAAAAAAAAAATTACTTTCTACTACTTAGCCTACAGGGTTAAAGAATGAACTTATCTCATTTAAGACAAAATGTAAGAAGTCGCTAACTATCCAAAAAGGGACAACATAGGGTTCCAGAACGTTCCCGCCAGCCTGCCAAGGGAAGCCCAGAGAGGTGAGTCACAATAGCCCGAGACAAGCTTACCCGCAACCCTCCCCGTCACCCAGGGAGGGCGCGGGCGGGGTTCTTGGTCCGCCGCGGTCGCCCGCGCAGTCGCAGTGCGGCTCTTGAGCGCCGCGGCCTGGGAGAGAAGGGAGGAGGGACGAGTATACGCATGCGTCTATCCTGGGCCGCTAGCTCTAAGACCCCGCGGGGAGCTCTGACGTCATTTCCTGCCGTAGGTAGACACTGTGTCCGGGTCGCGGTCATTTAGATCCCCAGTCTGGGTGACTTCTTGCAGCTGTCCGCCCCCTCCCCCTCCCCGCGATACCTTGCACTTTTCTCCCTCCCTGTCCCTCCCTAGTCCCTTTCGAGCCTTCTGCCCCTGATCGCTTGGGCTTGCTTCGCAGTCGCCTGCTGCTGTCGAAAGGAGGTGGGTGAGGTGACGCAGACAGCCCCGTAGTTGCCCTCCCCGAAGTTGCCCTCCGTGTATTGCCTCACCACCTCTGCGGCCATCCGCGACTTTCGCACCTTCCGCCATTTTCCTGCCTGTGAAGGTGGATAGATCGCGCTCGGGTCTCGGCCTCCTTGGTGTCGGTGACCGCGGGGGCGACGGATTGCTTCTGGGGGTGTGAGGTGGGGAAGTTCGTGGTCACGGAATGCCTGTGGGGTTGTTGCTCAGTCAGTAACGGCAGGTGGGAGACGGACACACTGAGTGGAGGATGGAGTGCGGGAATCAGCGGTTATAGGCCGCTGGGGCTTCAATCCTTCTTTCTTTTGTATTAAGAGCTTAAAATGGTATTGTCTCAAGGGCCTTGTCTGCCCTGACAGTTTTCCTAGAGTTTCTAGGAAGGATGCTGTTGTGGGAAGTAAGAGAAGTTCATTTTTTTCGAATACGTTTGTAGGGTAGAAATAGATTATTCAGCAGGCTCCATCCATCCATGAATTCAGCTTACCCTTTTTATTCCTTTTCCGGATATAAGGGATTGGCATGTAGTAGGCCCTCATGGCTTATTGACTAAATGAATTAATTGTGTATGCCATTTCCTGTTTCCATGCAAATTGTTTTTAAAATGAGAATAATAATGATCCCGTGTAAATATTCTGTAAAATACAGTTACTTGATCTGTTGGTCTAAGTCCCAATATATGAGTTTTTTTTTTTTTTAAAAAAACCAAATAAAAAAAATTTACAGTCTTGGAATTTTATGCCTTTTTAAAATATACTTGGGGAGGAAGGATATTTGGAGATACGGAGTTTGCTGTTAGCTTTACATCACAGCGTGAAGGATATGACGTCTTTGTTATTCCGTAATTTTGGAGTCTTCTTTTGTGGGAGAGGTTGAATGTTTCTGATGATTATTTTGTTTTTTAATATGGAAACTCAAAAATGACTTGAGATTTTTTTCTCTTCTGTTTTGGGGAATTATCCTAATCATTGGGCATAGATTTGCGAAACGACCAAAACATAAGATAATGTGAAAGAAACAGTTTCAGGAGGAAAAAATACGTATATTATTTTATTGATATCTTTTTGTATCTTGATATTAATAAAAAACAGTATAAACTTATAAAACGCTTATGCTTTTTCAATTAAGGAACTTAACCTGAATAGCGGGTCAAATTAATTAATAGGTCTGTTACTTTTTCATCTAGCTATTTTTATGTGAAGTATTTAAGATATGGTAGTGTGTAGTAAATATTTGTTGATTGATTGCTATGTAGACTAGTAGTTTTACTATAGCCTACATCTTAATTTACTTTGACCTATCTAGTGATGGTTTCTAATACTTAATATATGATGTTTTTGATACAGGAAAGATGAACGGGAGGGCTGATTTTCAAGAGCCGAGTGCAGAAGTTCCAAGACCAATTACCCGTAACTATCTATTAAGTATTTATAATTAGAAGCGCTTTCTATCTAAAGGAAATTTCACTGGCTTGAGTAACAGTGGCAGGTGGGCTGGCTTCATGGGCATGTGCAGACAGGCCCCCGTACTTGATTTCATGTTTCTACTCTTGAAATTCTGAATAATTTGGACAAGGAGACCCACGTTTTTTTGGGATTTATTTATTTATTTATTTATTTGCAGTGGGCCCAGCACATTATGTTGCCAGTCCTGACGAGCAGATAGTAGCATTAACTGTTTGAAGTCACAGTTTGTTAAAAATGTGTAAATGGCTGGGCGAGGTGGCTCATGTAATCCCAGCACTTTGGTAGGCCAAGATGGGTGGATCACCTGAGGTCAGGAGTTGGAGACTAGTCTGGGCAACATGGTGAAAACCCATCTCTATTAAAAATACAAAAAATTATCCTGGCATGGTGGTGGGTGCCTATAATCCCAGCTACTCGGAAGGCTGAAGCAGGAGAATCGCTTGAACCTGGGAGGCGGAGGTTGCAGTGAGACGAGATAGCGTCATTGCACTCCAGCCTGGGCTACACCGGTGAAACTCTGTCTCAAAAAATAAAAGAAGAAAGAGAAAAAGAATAAAAAATAAAGAAAAAGAAAAAAAAAGAATAAAGGAAAGGAAGAAAGAGGAAGAGGAAGAGGGAGAGAGAACAGGGATGTTGCTTTCCCCCCCAATTCTGGAGCCTAGAAGTTTGAGATCAAAGTGTTAGTAATTGGGTTTCTTTTGAGGCCCCTATGCTTGGCATATAGGTAACCATTCTTTCCCTGTGTCTGCACAAGGTCTTCCTTCCGTGTTTGTGTTCTAGTTTTCTCTTATAAAGATACCAGTTACATTGCCCTTCAGAGCCCATTCTAATGACCTAATTTTCAATCTATTTACCTCTTTAAAGGCACTGTCTCCAAATACAGTCTCATTCTATGACATACTGGGGTTAGATATTTAACATATGAATTTTACTGGGATACCATTCAGGCTGTAATAAGCAGGCAGGTCTACTAGCAATTAGTTTTTCAGTTTTTATTTATCTGGGCATGTCTTATTTCTCCTTCATTTTGGAAGGATAGTTTTGTCAGATATAGAATTCTTTTTTTCTCCTCCAGTGCTTTAAATGTCATCCCACTGCCTCTGGCCTCCCTGTTTCTAATGAGAAATTAGATGTTAATATTATTGAAGATCTCTCATTTGTGATGAATTGCTTTTCTCTTACTGTTTTCAAGGCTTTCTTTTTTTGATTAACTTTAAAAAAAATGGTGTCTCGTTAATATTTAGGCTAAGATAATTTTTCAGACTTAGTTTTATTATGGGTAATTTAATGTTTTTTTTATTTTCCTTGTAAAAAGACATAGGGCCTGATTACATTCCAACAGAGGAAGAAAGGAGACTCTTCGCAGAATGCAATGATGAAAGCTTCTGGTTCAGATGTGAGTTCAATTTTCTAATTAATGTAATTTGATCCAAAATTTGTACCTGAAATTTTGGCCTGAATTTGAATCTGAAATTATAATAACTCTGTATAGAACAAATTGGCAAACTTTTTGCATAGTGTGATTGTTGTTAAAAGAGATGAAGGAAATAAAGGAATTGCATGCATTTTAAAGTAATTATTTCCAGATTTTTGTAATCAAAACGATGAGGTAATTTCGTTGATAATAGTAATAGTTAGAATTTACTGTATGTACATAAGTTATATAAAAACAACCCAACAAGCTTGATATCTATTATTGCCCTCACTTTACAGGTGAGGGAATTGAGGTTTAGAGATGTTAATTAGTAACAACACTTAGTGTTACACAGGTGATAAATTACGATGTTTGGAGTTGAGACTAGGTCTGTCTGAAACAGATTTTACTCTTAATGCTTTTAACCATAACAGGTTAGTTCCCATTTTATCATTGTGAAATGTTGTTATACTACCAGCTCTTGATTTCTGACTAGAGAATTATATATATTTGTGTATATATGTTAAGATTTTATTTTTTAAAGACAGAGATTGTTGGAAGCAATACACAAAATTTAATCTTAGTATTGAACAAAGAACTGGAAGAAAAGAAAAAAATAAAAAAAGAAAAAAACGAAAAATAAAAGAAAATGAACTGGTATTGCTTTACTTGGAAACTGTAATCCTTTCAGGTAAAGTAATTATAACAAAAAAGAAGGATGGATTTTTGTTTTTTTGAGACAGAGTTTTGCTTTTGTAGTCCAGGCTGGAGTGCAGTGGCATAATCTCTGCTCACTGCAACCTCCACCTCCTGGGTTCAAGGGATTCTCCTGCTTCAGCCTCCCAGGTAGCTGGGATTACAGGTGTGTGCAACCATGCCCAGCAAATTTTTGTATTTTTGGTAGAGATGGGTTTTCACCTTGTTGGCCAGGCTGGTCTCAAACTCCTGACCTCAGGTGATCCAGCCACCTCGGCATCCCAAAGTGCTGGGATTACAGGCATGAGTCACCTCGCCTGGCAAATTTTTTTTTTTTAAAAGGCAACTTAGCTGGTCATGGTGCCTCATGCCTATAATCACAGAACTTTGGGAGGCCGAGGCAGGAGGATCGCTTGAGCCCAGGAGTTCAAGACCAGCCTGGGCAACATAGTGAAAGAGGCCTCATCTCTACCAAAAATGAAAGAAATTAGCTGGATGTGGTGGTACATGGCTGTAGTTGCAACCACTTGGGAGGCTGAGAATGAGGCCGGAGGATCCCTTGAGCTGGGTAGATAGAGGCTGCTGCAGTGAGTTATGATCACATCACTGCATTCCAGCCTGGGTGACAGAGCCAGACCCTGTATCCAAGAAAAGAGAAAAAGGAAAAAAAGGGCAACTTAAGCCATTATGGACGATGTGCATTTTCATCAGTCAGCCTGATATGTATGCTTAAAGTGTGCAAGATGTGCAAGGTACCTGTTGGGAAGATAAGTTTTATGAAAGGACAGTCTTTGTCCTGAAGTAGTTTTCTTTTTTCTTCTTTTTTTGTTTTGTTTTTGAGACAGTGTCTCACTCTGTTGCCCAGGCTAGAGTGCAGTGGTACCATCTCTGCTCACTGCAACATCCTTCTCCTGAGTTCAAGTGATTCTTCTGCCATAGTGTCTCGAGTAGCTGGGACTACAGGTGCACGCCTCCATGCCTAGCTAATTTTTGTATTTTTAGTAGATACAGGGTTTCACCATGTTGGCGAGGCTGATCTCGAACCCCTGACCTCGGTTGATTTGCCTGCCTGGGCCTCCCAAAGGGCTGGGATTACAGGTGTGAGCCACCAGGCCTGGCCCCAAAGAAGGTTTATATGTGGCGAGACAAAGCTGTAATATGTGAAACAGAGATTAAGTGTGTAACCGCAGAAGACTTTTTAAGGAGATAAGTAGAATTGACTTACTGAAATTGAAACATTTGAATAACTTGAAATTTTAAAATTCAAAATTTTCTGAAAATTTTATTGAATTTCAATTTGTTAAAAACTGAAGCCTCTGTCAATTTTACAATTGTCTTTTTATGTAATGTAAGGTAGAATGCCTGAGTTGGAAAGAGACTTTTATTTGTTAAGTAAACAATACTGGAATAACTTTATAATAAGACTATAAGCTGGGCATCGTGGCTCACAACTATAATCCCAACACCTTGGTTTGGTTTGGTTTTTGGTTTTGTAGATACTGGGTTTCTCCATGTTGCCCAGGCTGATCTTGAACCCCTGGGCTCAAATGATCTACCTGTCTTGGCCTCTCAAAATGGTCGGATTTCAAGCATGAGCCACTGCACCTGGCCCCAGAACTTTGGGTGGCTGAGGCAGGAGGATTGCCTGAGACCAGGAGTTTGAGATCAGCCTTGGCAACATGGTGTGGCCCTGTCTCTATCCTCCCCCTACAAAAGATTAATAATAAGTAGATAAATGAAGAGGAAAGGTGGAGTAGCATTTGGATGAAAGGAGTAGTGAACAAAGGCAGAGTTTGCAATAACTTGATCTCTCCTAGAGCCATGAGCCTGAATTGATTGGAACAGAAGTCTTTCATTGAGGATAGAACATAAAACATAGTAATGAATTAAAGATTTGATTCATTATATCGTTTAGGTTCATAAGCAGAGTGGGGGTGATATGTAAGGTTTTTTTTAAGAAAGGTTAGTTAACAGTGTGCAAGATGGGTAGAAAGGTGACAAATTGTATTTGGTGAAATCTGTTATGAGCTTTTGGCAGTAACCTTAGGCATATGTATGTAGTCATTGATGAGATAAAGTTGAATATTGTGTCATTTGGACTGGAAAAGATGAGCTGGCAACGAAAGACTTTTTTAAAGGACAAATAATAGGATTTTTTAAGAAGCTCAACTAAGGCAGAATGAAGGAATGGTAAGAGGAAAGAAATAGTTTTAAGATAACCAGCTTAGGAGACTCAATAATGATGATACTACTGAATAAAGGTTCAGTTAGAAGGAGTTCTTGTTTGAAGAGGGAAATGAGTTTAGTTCAGACATTTTGAATTCATGGTGCAACATTTGATTGTGGAAGATTTGTAAGCAACTGGAGATAGAAACAAAGTAAAGTATAGATGAAAAATTAGGGTTTATTGTGGAGTTGTGTTGGTGAATTCACCTACAAATTAAGTGTAGAGATAAAAGCATAAAACTGTTAATAGTTTCTGCCATGTGATTAATACTTAGGAATGATAGAATAAAGAATAAAGTTTGGGTGGTACCATGGATAAGGGAACAAGTGATGGTGGAAGAATCAACAGAGACCAAGAGCAGTTAGGAAGATAACACGAGCTCTGATAGAATCCTTATTATTGTATCCACCAATATTCAGAGACTTGCAGATGTTTCAAGCTAAAAAGAATCTGAGTAAGAATTAGGTGATGATGTCCATCTTAATTTATGATGACTATGCAGTTGAGAATAATTGTTTTAGATGCATAGTCATCATAACTTAAGGACTTCTATAAAAGTTTCATGGCTCATAGAATGGGAATAATTTCTTTTTCTTTTCCTTTTTTTTTTTTTTTGTGACTGGGTTTCACTCTTGTCATCCAGGCTGTAGTGCAATGGCACGATCTTGGCTCACTGCAAACTCCACCTCCCGGGTTCAAGCAGTTTTCCTGCCTCAGCCTTCTGAGTAGCTGGGATTACAAGTGCCTGCCACCATGCCCAGCTAATTTTTGTATTTTTAGTAGAGACGGATGTTGGCCAGGGTGGTGTTGAATTCCCGACCTCAGGTGATCCGCCTGCCTCAGCCTCCCAAAGTGCTGGGTTTACAGGTATGAGTCACTGTGCCTGGCCAGAATGGGAGGAATTTCTTAGAGAACTTGGCTATATACTCTGGCTACAGTTTTGTTTTTTGTTTTTTTTTTTCAATCTTTGACAATTGTGTAGAGTAGATAGGATAAAATGATCTGTTTTCAAGTCTCAATGACAGAGGATTAAGAAAAAGACAAGTCTGATAGAGAGGGTTTGGGATTGTTATAATGTTGGCCTAATGGCTAGATAGATGCTAAGGTGTCCAGATTTATTTCTGGCTGATAAATGTATGCTGTTGCACATGTTTAACATTCTAAATAGCTATGACAGGATTATGCCAAAAGTACATTAAAGAGCAGTGAACAATAATCAGGATGCCCATATATACCAGACTCTTAATAGTGGGACATGTGGTGTATGAACAGTACAAAGCTAAGTAATTTCTTTGTGCATCTAAACAGATAAGTCACAAGTTGAAAAGACAAAAGCAGCCAGGCACGGTGGCTCACGCCTGTAATCCCAGCACTTTGGGAGGTTGAGGTGGGCCCATCACCTGAGGTCAGGAGTTTGAGACCAGTCTGACTAATATGGTAAAACCCCATCTCTATTAAAACTACAAAAATTAGTGGGGTGTGGTGGCAGGCACCCGTAGTCCCAGCTACTTGGGAGGCTGAGACAGGAGAATTGGTTGAACCCTGGAGATGGAGGTTGCAGTGAGCTGAGATCGTGCCATTGCATTCCAGCCTGGGTGACAGAGTGAGACTCTGTCTCCAAAAAAAAAAAAGAATATGAACTCTGCAGCCTGATTGGCTGGATTCAAATCCCAGCTCCGCACATAGTAGCTGTGAGATTTTGGGCAAGTTCCTGAGGTCTGTGTGCCTCAGTTTCCTTATCTATAAAATAGGGATAACTGCCTATCTCATGAAATTGTTATAGGGATTAATGCAATTTAATTGTCTAAGTGTTGACTATCTTTATTAAATAGCTATTAATGTTCCTGTGATTAATGAAATAAAAATTTCTGTTGACTACAGTTACGAATATAGAGTAACTTTTTGTTACTGTGAGGGGAGAAGAGTTCAAAGAATTGTAGGGGCTCTTGTACATATTGAATATAGTTTGGGACTGTGGTAATAATGTGCACTAGGCTTTGGTCAGCAGTTACTGATTTGCCTATGGAAACAGATTATTTAACAAAATAGAAGTTACATACTGCAGTGGAAAAGGCCACTGACCGAGGGGAGTCAGGAGACTTGGGTTCTGATCCCAGCACTACCACAACCTAACCAGCTGTGTTGCTTAGTCTTTTCTGGCTATCAATGTACTCTGTCTTTTCTGGGTATCAATGACTTGTCTTTTCTGGGTATCAATGTACTCTGATTGGAATGAGGACTGGATAATCTCTGAAGCCTCTTTCAGTCTTACCATTGTCTTTTTCTATGACATAAAGTAGAATACCTGAGTTGGAATAAGACCTTAGGTCTAATCCATTATCCCTGTATAGCATGAGAAGCTATGCAAAGACATTGTGGTGAATGGCAGAACTAGTATCTCCTCAAGCAGACTCTTATTCTGCATTAAATGGGGAAAGCATTATCCATTGTAGAAATGGCCAACTAACTCATTGCCTTTTATCCTTATATGATTCTTCAGTGCTTCATGTTGCAATCCTTGAGTGAAGCTGAAGGAGAAAAATGATTGCAAATTGTACTGGTGCTGTAATTAAAAGGGATTTGTCCTTTGCAAAACCTTAAATGATAATACATGAAGGCATTCTAACCAGCCAACATTAAAGAAACCGTATTTCCAGCAAAGGTAAAATCTGTTAGTAAGTAGGATAGCATGAATTCGAACCTTAGCATTTGTACAGTTTATGTCTGATGGCAAAGTTAATGCCCTGTTCCAAAGTGATAGATTTTAATCATGAAATCTGTCTAATAATTCAAATGTTTTACTTACTTTCGTTCTTAAATTGTCCATATATGGTTTAGACCACAGTTGAATGAACTAGCCTGTGGATCAAATCTGTTTTTGTATGTGTGAGAATTGTTTTTATATTTTAAAATGGTTAAGAGGCTGGATGCAGTGGCTCACGCCTGTAATCCCAACACTTTGGGAGGCTAAGGTGGGCTGATTGCTTGAGCCCAGGAGTTCAAGACCAGCCTGGGCAACATCTTGAAACCCCATCTCTACAGAAACAAAACAAAACAAAAACCAATGAAAAATTAGCCAGGCATGGTGGCGCATGCCTGCAGTCCCAGCCACATGGGACACTGAAGCAGGAGGATCATCTGAGCCCGAGGTGTGGTGAGATGAGGTTGCACAACTGCACTCCAGCCCTGGTGATAGAGTAAGACCCTGTCTAAAAAAATAAAAAATAATGGTTAAGAAAAAAAATAAAAGGAGAAGAATATTTCATTACATGTGAAAAGTACTTAACGCAATTCGTATTTTTGCATTTATAAATAAAGTTTTCTTGGAACACTGCTGTGTTCATGTGTTTTTGGATTGTCTCTGGATTATTTTGCATTAAAATGGCAGTTGGGTAACTGGGACAGAGATTGTCCCACAAAACCCAAAATATTTGCCATCTGGCTCTTCATAGAACTTGTTTGTCAACCTCAGGTCTGGAACAGCACCTGTCCATTGTGGCAGCCAGTAGCCAAATGTAGCAATTTAACTTTAAAATAACTTACAGTGAAAGGATATAAAGCAAAATCATCAAGAGAAAAGGGAGCATGGAGTGAAGTCCAGAGGAAACCAAGTAGTAACAAGACTTCTCTCCCCAGGGAGAGAATTCCTGGGAAGGGTTGATTTCTCTAACAGCCAGTGGTAACAATGTGTGAAGTTTTATCTACCAGGGAAATTCTTTAGAGACTCAGTGCCCTTGGTTTTTATTGAAGACTAGTCACTTATGTACCCTCTGCCTAACAGGTACCAAAATTCGAGACTCCCAGAATGAAAGCAGGTGTTTGGCATGAACTGTCTTTGTACAAACACTTTGGGCACAGTGAGCTACTTACACATATTCAATGTGGGGAACTGCTTACCAGTCAATTACCTAGACCAAATTCATCACAGGGTTGGTCACTCAAAAATCAGCTTACATCATCACAAAAATTCCATTAGTGCTAATGAAGAAAACAGTGATGGATAGCTGTTTTTAAGTTATAACCCTCTTTGAGATTACAAGAGTTCTGGATTTTTTACTTTCAGTTGTAGGCATATATAGATGTAATATTTTAATATTCTTTAATAAGTTCACTAGTTTAGAACAAAGAACATTAAGGCCAGGCAGAGTGACTCACGTCTGTAATCCCAGCACTTTGGGAGGCCAAGGAGGGCGGATCACAAGGTCAGGATTTCGAGACCAGCCTGGCCAATATGGTGAAACTCCGTCTCTACTAAAAATACAAAAAAATTAGCTGGGCATGGTAGTGCATGCCTGTAATCCCAGCTGGGGAGGCTGAGGCGGGAGAATTGTTTGAACTTGGGAGGCAGAGGTTGCAGTGAGCTGAGATAGCGCCACTGCACTGCAGCCTGGGTGATAAAGCAAGACTCCACGTCAAAAACAAAAAACGTTAGTGTTTAAAATAGGTGCTTTTTAATTTTTGCCTCAGCCACCTTGATTACGGTCAAATATATTTTGTATTTTGGTTCACAGGGCGTAACACAGAGCTTAAAAGCTTGAGATCTGGTATCAGGCAGATTTTATTAGAATCTGCAAACCGACCATTCAACTAGTTTGGCCTTGAGCAAATTAATTAACATCTCTAAGCTTCAGTTTCCTTATCTTTAAAAGGGTGGTAATAACATAAGCTACCTTATAGAAATATGATAAAAAGTATAATAAATGAGATAATGCACATAAAGTCCTTAGCATGATGCACAGAATTTAGTCATTATTCAGTAGTGGCTCTTATTTGTAACTTGTTTCTTGCCTCTCCCTCATTAACTTTTTCCCCTTCTCTAACTTTTCCCCCTCCTCTAACTTCTTCCCCCTTCTCTAACTTCAGAAGTAACTTTTAGTCAGTTCTGCTGTTGTTGTCTTAGTTGATGCTATTAATGAACAGCTGGCTATTTGGAACCTAAGCCTAAATGGTTCATTAATTATATTGTTTAATATTTTGTGATGTTTCCTTAAATTTAAAATGCTCCTTTAATTTTTCTACTATGTATACAATAAAGATCTTAGTTTTGCAGTATACTTCCTAGATGGTTTTACTGATACTCATTTATTTAATGAACTGAAGACAAAATCTTTTCCTTTCTTTGATGTTGACAAGGTCTTTTTCCTCCTATAGCTGTGCCTTTGGCTGCAACAAGTATGTTGATTACTCAAGGATTAATTAGTAAAGGTAAATATTTAAACTTTGAATTTATTTAGCATTTTGGATACCATGTTTGTTTTGTGATATTTTCTAGATTTTTAGAAGAAGTAAAGATAACAGTGTATTATATTAAACATTACATAAAAATTCATTGATTAATTTCTACAGAGCATTTTTAAACGTTTTGTCTCTATGGATCCACTGACCCAAATATTGTGACTTGAGAATTTCTACTGCACTGATAGCATCATTAACAACCTACAAGAGCAAGAAAGTAACTAAACACCAGCATTAGCAGGACAGACCTGGTCTAGGTGGGCCAGTAGCAACATTATCACCTAGGAGCTTGTTAGAATGCACATTCATGGGGACCTGGAGTCTGTGTTATTGTTTTTTTATTGTTTGTTTTTTTTGGTTTGTTTTTTGAGATGGAGTCCCGCTGTGTAGCCCAGGCTGGAGTGCAGTGGTGCGATCTTGGCTCACTGCAACCTCTGCCTCCCGGGTCTCGGTTCAAGCAGTTCTCCAGCCTCAGCCTCCCAAGTAGCTGGGATTGCAGGCATGAGTCACCATGCCCAGCTGATTTTTGTATTTTTTAGTAGAGACAGGGTTTCATCACGTTGGCCAGTCTGATCTTGAACTCCTGACCTCGTGATCCATCCGCCTCGGCCTCCCAAAGTGCTGGGATTACAGGCATAAGCCACCAAGCCCGGCCTGGACTCTGTGTTTTAACAAACTCCAAATGACTATTATATAATGATTTAAAGGTCAGTAAACCAGCTTTCTAGACCAGCTTTGATCACCTAGGGAGATGAGTCGAGGTGAGTTAGTATTATTTAAAAAATTAGAACCTCAGGGATCTGGCAGGTGATCTATTTTTATACAAGCCCCTGAGGAGACCTTCTTGTCCTAAAGTCTGTTGGCTCAAATAGTACAGTGTATTCATGTGGAATTGAGTTTAGATTGAGTATGAAATGTCTCGAGTCCTGCATGTAAAATTTAGTGGAGTAAGCAGTAGAGTTGCTCATTTTATTTACTTCATGAACTATCTACCTGGTAATGGGAAGGTGTCCCAGAAAAGGATGGTGACCTTAGGTTGGCCTGGAGGCCTATTGTTTTAATTAACTGGCTTCTTCAAAAATGTGACTATGATTGGAAGTTTTAGCCTCTTTACCTTAGGATATGAGGTATGGTACTTAGTAGTTTTGGCACAATTAGTTGATAGAAATAGTTTTGGAGGGAAATGAGAGGATTTTTGGGGTAAATAATTATTTAAAGAACTTCTGATGGACTTTATTACAATATAGTACCATGACAAAAATCTTAAACATGGAAGCAAGTCAAGATATCTATGCATTTATATGTCCTTAAGACCAAACTGTTTTATAGACTGAGATTGGTTCTGTATTGTGAAACAAAATCAAAACAAAACTTTGAATTACATTTCTTTATAGGGAAAATTGGCACAGGGATGAAATTAGTGTTTATTATTGTTCTGCTTCTTTTATCTATTTTAAGCCAGTGTGTTATTTAATAATGATTGGAGCTAGGTATGCAGAAGGTTATACAAAAGAAATTTACGAGCTCCTAGTAGGTCATTGAAGGAAACAAATGATGTGAACATATGTTGAAGCAAATAGAAAATTGAATTACATACTTAATCAGCTACTAAATTGCAGAGTAGGGACCCTAAGAGTTGTAGGTGTTCAAAGAAGAAAGATCTTTGTAGGGCTGCTGTAATCAAGGAAGGTTTCTTGAAAGAAGTGGATTTGGAAAGATGGGCAGGATTTACATTAAAAGAGAAGAAAGAACCTGCCAGGAAGGAGGGACCTGATGATCAAGACAAATAGGCATGACTTTTGGGAGAGGTAATCAGGACTGAGCTGAAGAGGCAAAATCACGCAGGGAGGAGTGAAAACTCCATTAAATAGCTGAAGTAGAGCTAGGAGAAATTATAATTTGGATTAGGTTATGAAGAGGGGAAAGTGTTTTTAGAGATTATGGATTTAGGTGCAGTTGAAGACTTTGTACTACTGAAGGTAAGGTAGAAGTGGTAAAAATTGGGAGAGACTTTAAGACAAGAATTCAGTATCCACCAAGACATTTTGCATTTAATTAGAATCCCTGACATTTTGTTCATTGGTCCTTTTGTATCTGTGGGTTGGTTCCAGGACCCTCCAGAGGATACCAAAATCCACAAAAGCTTAAGTCTCTGATGTAAAATGGCCTAGTAAAGTATACATGCATATCTGCCTGTATACTTTAAATCATCTCTAGATTTCTTATAATACCTAAGAGTATGTAAACACTACATAAACAGTTGTCATACTGTATTGTTTAGGGAATAATGACAAGATAAAAGTCTGTGCATATTTAGTATAGATGCAGTTTTTTTTCCTGAATATTTTTTATCTGCAGTTGGTTGCAGAACGCACGCAAACAGAGGGCTGCTTGTGTCTGCTTTCATCCACAGTGCATCATACTCCACATGGTCTTAGCTGCTCCCTCTGTTTCTTCCTGATCTGTTTATAAAAAAACCATTTATACATGTTCAGGTCTCCTCTAACTTGAGAACATTAAAAAAAAAAAAAACAAAACTTCCCTCATTTATTTTTCCAGCTACTCCCAACTGCTTCATATTTGAAGCCAGACTTCATGAATGAACACTTCACTTTTTACTTCTTTTAACCCATTGCAGTCCTTGTGAGACTATCCATATATTCTACCATTTATTGGGACTTTTCAAAAGGTTACCAACACAACCTCTTTACTGCTTAAATATGATGGTTAGTTTTTGTTACTGACCGGCGTTAAAGACCTTTAACCAGTTTTTCTTGAAATAATTCTATTCTCTTGGCTTTCATGATGTCATATTCCTAAGATTTTTTTCCCACCTCAGGCGATTCCTTTGTTGTTTCATGTTTTTTGAGTGTCTGATATGTACTATACATCGTTATATAGCACTAAACAACAAAAAGTCATGACCTCTTGGTGCTTACATTCTTGTATGAGTTTTCTTTATCTGCTTGTTTTGGAAATGCTGGTGTTACTGTATTATTCTGGATATAGTATATAATATAGATGGCCCTTCTATAGGCCCCTCAAACTGAACTCATCATTTTCCCCAAAACAAATTCCTCTTTTCTTTTCGTGACTGAGTGGCATTAGTACTATCCAGAAAACTGGGACATTTTCCTTCACTTCTATCTCTTATCTGCCTTGTCCAATTAATGTCTTTTAGCTCTTAAATGTCTTTATTAACTACCTCCATCTGTACTGCCACTATAATTAATGCAACCATATGTCACAAAGAGTATTGTAGGAACCTTCAACAAATCTGTTTGCCTCCATTCTTGCTGCTACTTAGGAAGATAAGCTGTTTCTAGTACCTGACAGAAGGCATAGTTAGCGCACATAGTACTCAAATATTTGAGGGGATGAGTAGCAACCATCACACTATTCTCTTTGTCTTAACACTCTCTCTAGACTGTAAATTCCATGAGAGTAAACAGCATGTCTTGTTTCCTGTTAATATCCAGCATTTAGTGTCTTTATGTTGTAAGTAGTCTATAACTAGTTGATGACAGAATGAAGGAACAACTTTATTTGTTTTATTTTATTTTTCTTTTCTTTTTTGGATTCTCCTCAGAAGTGAGACTTTCAAATATTTTATTTTATTTTTGAGATGGAGTCTTGCTCTGTCACCAGGCTGGAGTGCAGTGGTGCAATCTCGGCTCACTACAATCTCCGCCTCCCAGGTTCAAGTGATTTTTCTGCCTCAGCTTCCCGAGTAGCAGGGACTACAGGCATGTGTCACCACGCCCAGCTAATTTTTGTATTTTTAGTACAGACAGGGTTTCACCATGTTGGCCAGGATGGTCTCGATTTCTTGACCTCGTGATCCACCCGCCTCGGCCTCCCAGGCAAGCTGATTTTTAAAGTGTTGGGGTCTTTATACCATGGAAACTGATAGACCTTAAAATTAGAGCTTTTTGAGCTTTTTTTTTTTTTTGAGATGGAGTTTCGCTCTTGTTACCCGGGCTGGAGTGCAATGGCGCGATCTTGGCTCACCGCAACCTCCGCCTCCTGGGTTCAGGCAATTCTCCTGCCTCAGCCTCCTGAGTAGCCAGGACTACAGGCATGCGCCACCATGCCCAGCTAATTTTTTGTATTTTTGTTAGAGACGGGGTTTCACCATGTTGACCAGGATGGTCTCGATCTCTTGACCTCGTGATCCACCCGCCTCGGCCTCCCAAAGTGCTGGGATTACAGGCGTGAGCCACCGCGCCCGGCTCAAAATTAGAGCTTATTATAGGGAGTTTACCAGCACATCACTGCATTTGTCCACCTTGTTGCCATATAGGTTTCCTCCATGTAAATACACCAGTTTATCTGTATTAACTGTACATTGATAATTGGTAGCTTTCAGTTTTGACTATTACAATTAGTTCTGCGAAAAATGTGGTACTTTTGATAGACATTTTGCTGGATCATAGATTTTGTATATATTTATTTAGCTTTAGTCGATATTGCTAAACTATTTAGACCGATTTATACTCCTACATTCTCACCAACACTAGCTATTTTTATGTCTTTTATATTTTAGCCATTGTGATAAATGAACACTATTATTGATTACATTGTGGTTTGAATTTGTGTTTCCCTGTGACTAATGAAGTTGAAGACCTCTTCATTTGCTTATACCTCATTTCAGTATATCATTGTTTGTGAATTATCTGTTGAAGTCTGTTTACCAGTTTTTTCATTGAATTGTCTTTTTTCCTACTGGTTTTGTGAGACTTCTCTCTATATTTTGGAAGTAAGTCTTTTGTCAGATATGTATATTGTGGGTTTTTTTTCTCCACTCTGTTTAACTGTAGTTTTCAGTGTTAATAGACTCCAATTTATCAGGTTTCTTCTTCCTGATGAGTGCATTTTGTTGACTCTTTAAGATCTTTGTCTACTCCAAGGACACAAACATGGTTTCTTATGCTTTCTTCTATAAGCTTTTTTTTTTTTTGTTCCTGCCTCAGGTTTATTTGTACAAATAGCACAGGAGGACCCCAGCCCTGTGCAGATGGTAGCCTGGGGCGGGGGTTGCACCAGTCCTTCTGTCCTCACATTGGCAGACAGAGATGCCTACTCTGAAGCCTTTGTAGGGATCTGGGCACCTTTGGGAGCCTGAGCTGGAACTGAAACTGGAGCTGCATCCTGGGCCTTGGTTTGATCCTTGGCCTTGGCCTTTAGCTGGCAGAGCCTGAGCCCCTTGGCAATGCGGGCATGAGCTCGCTCTCCAATCTTGGAGTGGGCAATGTAGGCAAGTCGATCCAGCTTGCGGCTGACACCCTTTGGGATCTTGGGCTTAACCTTGGGCTTTACAAGGGCCTTGATAGCATTGGCTCATGCACTCATGGGCCTTGGTGTTGTTGGCCTGCATCTTCTTTAGGCCCTTCTTGTTGTGCTTCTTGGCAAAGCTCATGTTCCTCAGAAACTTGAGTCCACCCCCTTAAGAGATTTGTGTCTTTGTGATCAGGGTTTCTTGTACTTAAGTACAAGATTGTCTTGTACTTATTAAGTACCTTTTCTTGTACTTAATACCAGATTGTCTTAATTACTGCAGCTTTATCAGACAGGTTTTGCTATGTGGTGGTAGTCAGTTCTATAATACTGTTCTTCAGTGTTGCCTTGGCCCTTTATGTTCCACATGACTTATAAAGCTTTTCAATTTTGGCAAAACTTTTGATTTTAATTGGGATTACATTGAATTTATAGGTGAAGTTATGGAGAATTGCCATCTTTAAATATTGAGTCAATTCTCAGTAAGTTGTAACTTCGAGTGTAGAGATCTTTCATATCTTTCATTACATTTGTTCCTGGGTTTTCAGTGTTTTTTGGGTGCTATAATTAATTTTGTCTTTTAAAAAATGTTTGATTTTTTTGTTTATTGTTGGTATAAACAGTTTTTCATATATACATATATGTATATTTTTGGTCTATAGAAAGATCAAGTGATCTTTCTAAATTCACCTTTTCTAATACTTTACAGAGTCTTTTGGATTTTCGTCATATTCCTCTTGATATTGAAGTCATTTGATTTTCCCTATTAAACAGCCTAGGGTTCTCTAGGGCCATGGAAGGAGCTAATATTGTCAGATTATATTTAAAAATAGTCTTTACTGGTTTTTCTTTCTTTAACAATGTTACTCAGAAATACTTAACTCTTTTCTTTAGGAATACTTTCAAGTCATCCCAAATATGGTTCAATCCCTAAACTTATATGTAAGTATGAACAACATTGCAGTTTTCATAGCTTTTTAAAATTTAAATACAATTATTTTTATCAAATGTTTTATCATATCTTACTCATATTAGTTATATGGTTACATACTCTGATAAATCAGTTTGTTAAAGCATTTCATTAAGTGGATTACTTGGATATTTTGTTGTTAGCATAAAAAATTTGTTGAAATAGGTATTTTTTATATCTTTATAATGTAATAGAACTCTTAATTTGAAATTATTTTGTAAGGATAAAGTATTTGAAAATAAATTTTTGGTCTGTCTATGGGGAAAGAAAGTTGTGCAGATATTCTGATTAATCAAAATAAAGTATATTTAAAATTAAGCTTAATTTTTAAAAGAAATCTCTAATGTGCATTTTAAAATGTAAATAACTGTAACTTATTTACATGTTGCAATATAGTTAATAGAAAAAGAAGCTACATTGCTCTCCAAAAGAAGTACCTGAGGCTTTTCATGAGTCTTTCAGGTTAGCCTTTCTGTTGTATTGGAAACTCATGTGATGCAGTAATTGCCACATTTAGGTTATGCTTCGTAATTTATTACTTTAAGAGATTTGTTGTACCTAATTTTATTTTAAAAACAGTCTTGTGAAAATGGCTGTACAAATGATTTCCTGTTTTATATGAAGATAATGGACTAAATCCTTGTCATGAGAACAGAACTAGAAATAAATAAATGTTTTGATGTTTTGATTTTTTATCCATTTCTCTTCCCATTATACCTTTACTAAATCTTTCCTGTATATATTATAAAGTAGTATATTATAATTTACTTATAGCTACTTTATTTTGGCATACTATGTTTTTAGGAAACAGAATTATATCCATAGACTCTGTCTATGAACTCTGATCTGATTTAATTTTGATTCTTCTACGATTATTTCAGAAAATCTCAGCCTTTCTAAACCAAAGACATATTTAGAATCACACTTTAAAAAAATTTTTTCTTTTAGAAAATACTTTTGTCTGAAAGTAACATTCAGTTACACTTTTTGTTTGATTTTACAAATAAGTTGCTTGTATCATGGGATACTTTGCTGGAAAACTTTCTTATGTGAAAACTTGCCAAGAGAAATTCAGGAACCTTGAAAATTCCCCCCTTGGAGAAGCTTTACGATTGGCACAAGCACGACGACGATCTTCACCACCTGGGTAGGCCAGATTCTGATCTTTACTTAAGATTTTTAATTTTTAAGTCACAGCTAGATGTTTCTATAATTCAGGGCTCAAAAAAATTGCCTGAAAGGACCATTGGATACTGTAGGCTAAAAGTAATTTGCTTCAAAAATTGGATCAAGCCTTGCCACCATTTATTTATGAATGAATGAATGAATGAAGAAATGATGGGGCGTCCCTCTGTTGCCCAGGCTGGAGTACAGTGGCATGATCCTAGTGCACTCCAGCCTTGAACTCCTGGGTTCATAGGGCCCTCCTGCCTAAAGCTTCCTGAGTAAATAGGACTATAGGCGTGAGCCACTGCACACACCTAATTTTAAAAGAATGTTGTTTTAGATATGGGGGACTCACTTTGTTGCCCAGGCTGGTCTTGAACTACTGGGTTCAATCGATCCACCTGCTTCAGCTTCCCACATTGTTGGGATTATAGGTGTGAGCCACTGTGTCTGGTTCCTCATTTTTGTTTTGTTTTGTTTTGAAACAGAATCTCACCTTGGCTCCCAGGCTGGGAGTACAGTAATGCAATCTCAGCTCATTGCAACCTCTGCCTCCTGGGCTCAAGTGATCCTCCTCCTTCAGCCTCCAGAGTAGCTGAGGCCACACGCGTACACCACCATGCCTAGCTAATTTTCGTATTTTGTAATAGAGACTGGCTTTACCATGTTGTCCAGTCTCGTCTCAAATCCTGAGCTCAAGCGATCTGCCCCACTTGGCCTTCCAAAGTGCTGGGATTACAGAAGTGAGCCACTGCCAGACTTCATTGTTTTAAATATAGAGTTGTATCCTATTGGGAGTACATGTCCTAGAATAAAGGAGTTTATCTTGATTCAATTTTGCAAACACCTTTGGTTACTATAGTTTGGACTTTTCTTTTGAACTCCCAAATGTTATCAATTCCATCTCTTAACAGATTTTAACTTAATTTTAGTGCTTCTTAAACAGATAGGCAAGCAATGTAATCCTCATGAGAGAGAATTACTTGTATCTGCTTTAGCAAATTAGTGTTTATATAGATTCTTGGCTGTGACATTACCTTCTCAATTGACATGGGAAATGGACATGGTTATTGAAATTAGACCTGATTTGAAGTGCTTTTTCTTTCCAAGAACTTTCAAACATACTAAAATTATCTTGAAAGGGCAATGTTAGAAAGTTGGGTATACATTTCCTATTTTTCTGTGTTGACAGTGACCACTTTTAAGATGTATAAGTGGGTCAGGACTTCTTAAAAGTGTTTTGTTGGCAGAAAGAAACAGACCTCATTTTACTGCTTATAAATAACTGTGTTAAAAATTATTTTGAGGCCAGATATGGTGGCTTATGCCAGTAATCCCAGCACCCAAGGCAAAAGGATTGCCTGAGCCCAGGAGTTTGAGACCAGCCAGGGCAATATAGTGAGACCTTATCTCTACAAAAAACCAAATGGTGGTGCATGCCTGTAGTCCCAGCTACTTGAGAAGCTGAGGTGGAAGGATCGCTTGAGCCTAGGAGATGGAGATTGCAATAAGCCAAGACTGTGCCACTGCACCGTAGCCTGGGTGACAGAGCAAGACCCTGTCTCAAAAAAGAAAACCTATGTCTATAGATATATCTATAGATATATCTATATCTATAGATATATCTATATCTATATATAGATATAGATATAGATAGATATAATTTTGGAAATAAGATATATAAAAGAAGTTATTTTAACACTTTAAGATACAGGCAATGACTCATTTCTTAACACAATATGGTTTTCATTTACAGGCACTATTATCAAAAATCAAAATATGACTCAAATGTGAGTGGTCAATCATCTTTTGGGACATCCCCAGCAGCAGACAACATAGAAATGCTTCCTCATTATGAGCCAATTCCATTCAGTTCTTCTGTGAATGAATCTGCTCCCACTGGTATTACTGATCATATTGTCCAAGGTAGAAACTTCTCTTGAAATGAATTACAGCATTTTATGGTCCAACGTATGTATAAACTTTATTTGATGACTTTCTGCTGGATATCACCTGTGTACCATGAATCATCAACGTAAACACAGCATGTTTGTTTTTGTTCATTTGTTTCTTCATTCATTCAACTTTTCTTGAGGACCAGTAGGTGTCGAGTACTCTGCTAGTTGTGGAAGAAGATGAATAACACTTGGTTATTATCCCTGAAAAAGTCTCAGTCTGTTAGAAGATACAGAAATACAAGGATGAATTACTAGTATGTCCCGGTAATTGAAAATACTAAGGCAAACTTAGTGGAATAGTGAAGAAGAAATGATAAGTTGTGTTTCAGGGAGTAGAGGCTCCAGGAAAGCTTTATAAAGGTTACATTTAATAGGCTGAGTTTTAAAGGCTTTCAACTTCCTTGTCTGTAATATAAGAAAGAACTGTTGTCAAGTGAGAAAATCCATGTGAAAATGCTTTGTGAAGTTTGTAAATACTAGCTTTGAGGATCACACATATAAATGCAACAACATCAATTTTGGATTAAGACTTGGATTTGAATCATGATTGATATTTGCTAGCTATGTGACCTAGTAATACTACTACTACATAATGTAGTAGGATTATTATAACTACTTTATAATCATTTCAGTTTCTTGATCAGTTGAAGGAGGCGCAGTGGTTCATGCCTGTAATCCCAGCACTTTGGGAGGCCAAGGTGGGTGTATCACGAGGTCAGGAGTTCAAGACCAGCCTGGTCAAGATGGTCAAAATGTGTCTCTACTAAAAAATACAGAAATTAGCTGGGCATGGGTGCCAGTAATCCCAGATACTCAGGAGGCTGAGGCAGAGCATTGCTTGAACCCAGGAGGTGGAGATTGCAGTGAGCCAAGATCACACCACTCCATTCCAGCCTGGGCGACAGAGAGGGACTCCGTCTCAAAAAGAAAAACAAAACAAAACCTAACCTTTCTTAATGAACTGTTGGAATTAGATGAAATAATCAGGGACAATGCCTGGCAAATAAACTCTCAAAAAAACATTAGTTTCTTTCCTTCAGTCTAGTTTGCAGTGAAAGATGAGGAATTAGAAATAGAAAATACAGGTCTACAATTCTTTAAAATCCTGAAATTCAAAAAGCTTTGAAAACCAAGTTTTTTGTTTTTGTGTTTTTTAGTAATTAAACTGGTAATAACATCTGGCCTGAATTCATTTAGCAGCATACCCTGACCTAAACTCACATGAGTTATATAAACGTAGACTTTATGTACTTTGCCAGATAAGATTTTTCCATTATTTCATTGTAGAAATATTAACATGTTTGCTTACTCATTGCTATATCAAACCTCTGAATGGATGGATATTAAGTAATGTAAGGGGTATATACTATAGTATTTTTCTGAAATCTAAGAAACTCTGAATTGTGGAACATATCTGACCCCAAGGGTTTGGATAAGGGATTATGGACCCTTGTAGAGTATATTCTTTAAATTTTAAAAGATTAGAGGGAAAGAAGTTAAGGGGACTGGGAGGGGATACAGTGGAAAGGGAGAAGTTTATTATAGGTCAGAGAAGGTTCTAGAGAATGCAGAAGGGGGTTCTAGGTAAGTCAGAATATAAAGTAGCCACTAGTCATATGTGGCTATTTAAATTAGTTAACATTAAATAAAATTTAAAATTTGATTTCTCAGTTGCTTTGGTAGCAGCTGTCCAGTTGCTGAACAGTCATATGTGCTAGTGGCTACCATGTTAGCACCAATACAGAACATTTTCTTCATTGAAGAAAGTTATGTTGGACAGCACTACTTCAAAGCAAAAGTTGGGGCAAAGGAGTGAGTATTAGTCTTGTATAAAGGAAGAGACAGGAGAGAATGGAAGTTGAGATGATTAAAGAGTTTGGATGAAAGTTGTTAAGAGCCTCTTAATCCTCAACTCCAATTCTTTATTTTTTTCATTAGTGGTTAGAAGCAAAGGCATCAAATAAGTCAAAAAAGGAAGGAAGGGAGTGGGCAGATTAGGAGAGAATGGCTAAAGTCGCTATCTTACCTCCAAAGGCAGCTGTCCTTGTTCCTCACTGTGTCTCATTTAACCAGTCTAAAGTTCAAATCCATTTTTCTTGTACAGTAGTCCCCCCTTATCCATGGGGGATAAGTTCAAAGATGCCTGTGGATGCCTGAAACCTCAGATATTACCAAATCCTTTATATGTTTTTTCCATCTAGATGGCTACTAACAGGCATATAGTGTAGACAGCGCAGATATGCTGGACAAAGGGATGATTCAAGTCCTAGATGGACCAGAGTGGAACTCCACAAGATTTTATCACACTACTCAAGACAGGGTATAATTTAAAACTTATGAATTGTTTATTTCTGGAATGTTCCATTTAATATTTTCAGACCATGGTTGACCGCGGGTAACTGAAACCCTGGAAAGCGAAACCACAGATAAGGGGGCACTACTGTATCTAGACGTGCACTAACACTTTCCTTGTAATGACTTGCATCCATCCCACTATTTGCATTAGGAAATTCTGTTACATTGTTTCTTTTCCATACAAAAGCCAACAAACAAAAAGCCCTTTGGCATCCACCCACAGACTACAGCAAGGCCATGTCTTAATATTATTTTGTGCCTTCCACAGCAGCTATCCAGCCATCCACTGCTCTGCTTTCTGACCCCCTTCTCTAAATCAAAGTGGCCACTTTTCTACTGCTCTCCACGTGGGCCATCAGTGGCCTGCTTTTGCTTTGCCCCAAATGCTGTCCTCCCCTACCAGGGCATCTTCTTTGGTTTAAGTCCTATTTTAGTTGTGCTTTCTTTTACCAGGAATTCAGAGAGCTATTAATCTTTTAAAATAGCAAGTACTCCTTCATAGCTGTTAGGAGACTTAGAGTTTATTACAGTCAGATTTAAGTGCTGCTTTACATTTTCCTATTCCTTCCAGTTCTTTATAACCTTCCCAAAATAGTAAATCATGTTCTCTCCACAATGCAGGACATTCTCCCCAGTCTTCTTCTGTCTGATTTTTATATTCATTATTTGTTCCAGAATTTTATAACAGTAAAATACTTTTTATAAGAAAAAGTATTAGACCTGAAAGGAACTTCAGAGATCATCTAATCAAACTGCCATATTTCACAGTTGAGAAAACCAAGATTCAGAGAAGCTTAGTGATTTGCCCAAGGACATTCCCTAATTGTCAGCAGGGTGGGGTTAAGAACCCAACTCTGAAGTTGGGTTCCTGAAGTATACATGATTTCCATCAGAATTTTTAATATATGGTGAAGGGAAATGAGTTCAGTAATTACTTATCACTAATGAAATGCAAAGTGTTTTAAACCCAATATAAGATTATAATATTTTTCTTTACATTCTTTTTTCGTAAGAAATTTTAGTTTTGAACCATCATATAATACTAGAACTAATTAGAAATTTAAATCTTCTTTGCCTTTCATCAGTACAGTATATATTTATTTAGCAGAATTAAAGTTTATGGTTGAAAACAGCCTGGCGCAGTGGCTCATGCCTGTAATCCTAGCACTTTGGGAGGCCGAGGTGGATGGATCACTTGAGGTCAGAGTTCAAGACCAGCCTGACCAACATGACGAAACCCACTTTCTACTGAGAATACAAAATTAGCCAAGCATAGTGGCACATTCCTGTAATCTCAGCTACGTGGGAGGCTGAGGCAGGAGAATCACTGGAATCCAGCAGGCGGAAGTTATAGTGAGCTAAGATCGTTCCGCTACACTCCAGCCTAGGTAACAGAACGAGACCGTCTCAAAAAAAAAAAAAAGAAAAAATTATGATTGTATAGTTGTATTGCTTAGAAAATTCTAATTATTCACTGACATCTTACCTTTGAGTTCTAAATAAGTATCACAATTATGTTTTAGAAAATTATATTAACTAACATTATATTAAAATTATATGCCCAATTTGTATATCGCATTGAAAACATCTTTGAAAAATAGTACTTTTGGTGTGGTATGTAAGACTATAAGCATCTTTTTTTTTTGGATGTTCATATGGCCGTTTTTGCTGTTATAAATTTTATAAATTGTGTTCACTATTTGATCCTGTCAACCAATGTTAGAAGTAACCGCTACATTATATTTACATTTGACTCTATGATAATATGTGATATTCACACTTTGACTCTCTTTTGGAGAAATAAAGAATAAATGTTAGTTCCTAGACCAAAATAATAGTTGATACTTTCTTCTGCATCATCATTGCATCTGTTCGACCAGAGTGAAAACAATACATATTCTGATTAAAGGATATGTTTTATACTTTTCAGTATTATTTTCACTTTTTAAAATTTTGTTTTGTTTTTGGTTTTTTTTTTTGAGACAGAGTTTTGCTTTTATTGCCCAGGCTGGAATGCAATGGCGCGATCTCGGCTCACTGCAACTTCTGCCTCCTGGGTTCTAGCAATTCTCCTGCCTCAGCCTACTGAGTAGCTAGGATTACAGGCGTGTGCCACCATGCCCAGCTAAATCTGTGTTTTTAGTAGAGATGGGGTTTCATGGTGACCAGGCTGGGATTACAGGTGTGAGCCACCGCCCCTGGCCTATTTTCAGGTATTTTTGTTTAAATTTCATAATGGTAAAATAAACGATTTTTGACATAGCTGAATTTGTTTTCATAGAGTCTTTGGTTATAGGAATATTTAACTATAAAATTATGTTAAGTAAAATCTAGACTCTGTCAAGTTTTATTCAGTTGTTACTGGTAGAATATATTTCTCTTTTAATTCTATATACAGTATGAATAACTTCAGTTTAAAACACTGGTATTTTAATGAGTTTAATTTGTACTGTTCTATATTATGATATCTATTTTTCCTCTGGCTGTGGTTTAGTTTTTAAATTTTTTGATGTCCATTTTAATTTTAGTAATAAAAGCTTAAAAGCAAAAGAGGAAATAAATTTTAGTTTGATAATTATCTTGGTGAAATTATAGTACCTGTGAAACGGTGGTAATAATCTGATTCTTTTACTTTATTTCGGTTGTAGGTAAGGAGCATTAATAAAATTTAGTTGCTTAGATTTATACAAATCCTTTTATTACCATTTATTAACTGTTTGTTGTTTTAGGACCTGATCCCAACCTTGAAGAAAGTCCTAAAAGAAAAAAATTTACATATGAGGAATTAAGGAATAAGAACAGAGAGTCATATGAAGTATCTTTAACACAAAAGACTGACCCCTCAGTCAGGCCTATGCATGAAAGAGTACCAAAAAAAGAAGGTATGATAGTTTAGTCTGAATCACTTTACTGTTTAGGATTGGAAACTAAAGCATTACTTTAAAACAGTACTATAAAAAATTAATTATATTAATATGTGATTTAACTCTTTAAGCAATTAACGAAAGTAAAATATTTTTTTAAAGAGTAGTTACTTTACGATTATCTATTCTTCCATTTTTAAGGTATTCCAAAGGCTATTTTATGTTAGAAAATAAAGTCCAGGCCAGGGATGGTGTCTCATGCCTGAAATCCCAGCACTTTGGGAGGCCGAGACGGTTGGATCACTTGAGGCCAGGAATTGGAAACCATCCTGGCCAACATGGTGAAACCCCGTCTCTACTGAAAATACAAAAATTAGCTGGGCATGGTGGTACCCGCCTATAATCCTAGCTACTCAGGAGGCTGAGACAGGAGAATTGCTTGAACCCAGGAGGCGGAAGTTGCAGTGAACCGACATCATGCCTGGGTGACAAAACGAGACTCTATCTCAAAAGAATAAAGAAAATAATGAAGTCCAAATAGTAAGACTTAAGGCAGCAAGATTAACTTTGTAACACAGGGTAGAGATTATATACTCATTTGACTGTTTTCCCCTTGTAACAAGTCTCCTTGGAGATCTGATATTCTTATTTTCCTAATGATATCTCTATTACACAAATCACTGTGGTGAACTGAGGTTGGCATTGCTCTGTAATGTACCATTTGTGGCCTAAGCACAGAATGATTGAGTAATGAGATTGATTTTCTTGTACATTTGGGTTTTTTCATTCTGGCTTTTTGTTTTATTTTTCTGTTTTTTAATTTTTTTTAATTTTTTGAGATGGTTTCACTCTGTCACCCAGGCTGGAATGTAGTGATGTAATCATGGCTTACTACAAGCTTGACCTCCTGGGTTCAAGCAATCCTACCTCAGCCCCCCGAGTAGCTGGGATCACAGGTGTATGCTACCATGCCTGGCTAACGTAAAAAAATGTTTTGGTACAGTGGGTATCTCCCTATGTTGCCCAGGCTAGTCTCAAATTCCTTGGCTCAAGCAATTCTTTCACTTTAGCCACTGGAATTATAGGTGGGAGCCACTGTGCCTGACCTTTCTTGTACATTTGTGAAATTGAAAAAGCAGCTTCTAAGGCATTTCCAAAAGGGGAATTTAATCTTTTTAAAAAACAAACAAAAACTGTACTTTAAAACGTGAATTTTTAAATCCTGATTTCTTTTAAGTCTTTTTGGAATAGCTGTACATTAGCCAAAGTAAATTTTTTGATACATGTTTACCTCTAAAGGAAGAGGGTATTTGAATAGGGTTTTATAGCTATTTCAGTATAAGATTTTATGATTTTCTCTTAAGGAATTTCAGAGTATGTGTCATTGTTTCAAAGGTTTTCTATTTACTTTAAAAATAGAAGGAAAGAATAGGTCTTTGGTGCCATCTAGAAGGTCATATGCCACAAAGAATGCAAAAATACATAAAAGTCCTTAGTATGGCCAGGTGCAATGGCTCACTCGTGTAATCCCAGCACTTTGGGAGGCCGAGGTGAATGGATCATGAGGTCAGGAGTTCAGAACCAGCCTGGCCAAGATGGGGAAACCCCATCTCTACTGAAAATACAAAAATTAGCTGAGCGTGGTGGTAGGTGCATGTAATCCCAGCTACTCAGGAGGCTGAGGCAGGGAATTGCTTGAACCCAGGAGGTGGAGATTGCAGTGAGCCAAGATCAAGTCACTTTACTACAGCCTGTGCGACAGAGTGAGACTTTGTCTCCAAAAAAAAAAAAAAAAAAAAAAGTCCTTAGTATTTGTTGTTTTGGTCAATTTTTAGAGCTAATTTTATTTTTAATTATTCGCGGTTGCTTCATTTGGAGTTCTGTTTTTATAACAATGATAGATAATATCTGTGTCATATTACTGATGTAAAAAAAATCTAGCTTTGAAATAAATTAGTAGTCTGCGATACTTTTGAATGTTTGTCATCAAACGATGTTTAGTGTAAACTATGCATCTAGTGGCCGTTGCTCTATAATACGTAAAGACTTTGGTACTTTGTTCTACTTATTAATTTGAGGATTTAGATTGTAAGCTCTGTGAAGACAGAGAGTTATATTTTTCTCATTTTTGTAATTTTTTCTGTTATTGTCCGAATAGCATAGTACCTGCACTGTATCAGAAATTGAGTATTTTGGTTTAGGCTTCTGTAGTAATAGAGGTTAAGAAAGGGAAATTTGGTAGACCTTTAGCATTTGCTGGATTTTGACGTTTGTGAATTTTGACTGTGAAGTCTTTAAGTTGTATTACATGACAAAAATAATGTGAAATGATACTTTTTTGGTAAAAGCTGGTTTTATATAGTGTGCTTTATATAATAAGTAATTGTGCTTTATATAATTTAAAGACTTATTTTGAAATAGTTTCAGTGATTTTCTAAAATATAATTGAAATTAGTACAGGGTAGATTCACAGGGTCAGAAATTGTTACTTAAAGTTTCACCTTTAGCTTTTGTGGTTGATATTTATCTAATTAGAAATTAAGATTCAGAAATTTACAAATTCAAGCACATCTAATTAGAAATTAAGATTCAGAAATTAAAAAAATTCAAGCACATATTCCATTAGCTGCCAGAGCAGTGTCACCACACATCCTTTACCTTCTAGAAAACCACATACCATATACTTAGGAGGGAATGAGGAGCAAGGGGAAAAGGCAAAATGTGAAGGATAAGGATATGTAATGTCTTAGTAGAATAATGAAATAATTTTCACTTCATGTATTCCCTGAAAAGGGTCCACACTGTGATAACTGCTGCTTTATATGGTTATGATTACTCACAGACAGGCTATGTAGAAGAAGAGCCAAAAGGCAAAGGAGTAGAAAAGACAGTGGAGCATGTTTCAAAATGTAAAATGTAGAGTACTAGTGAAATGTAGTAGTATTTTCTTCTCATAGTAGTGTGAACAGCTCTGAGAGAGAAGATTGAATTAATCACAACTTGAAGACTTGACCATTTCTACTGCTGTATTTTTTGTGAAAAACAAAAATTTAAATGTTTGTTTTATTATTTCCCACCTTTTTTTTTTTTTTTTTTTTGCATATAGCTTAATATGTGCCACACTTACTTAGGTAGTATGGTGAAGATGTAAAGGTACCCAGGCTTTGGATCTAAACAGACCTGTACTCAAACTTCAGTTCTTCTCATTAGGGCTTGTACCTTGGGCAAGTTACTAATCTGTTTTCCCACCATTAAAATGAGGATTGTGTTTAGAAGTTTGTTATGAGGATCAACTATTTATGTAAAATTCTAGTTACAATGCATTTGTCCATCCCCAAGTTCACAAAAGTCTGGCCATCCCCTTTTTGTAATTATAATTTGACTCTCATCTGCTTTTATTCAGATGAGAGAGAAACATAACTTTTCATCATAGCAACAAACTTAATGTTTTTCACTTATTATTGTTGGGAATCATCAATTATTTGTGCTTTTTCCTAGTCAAAGTAAACAAATATGGAGATACTTGGGATGAGTGAAAAATTACATCATTGGACCCACTGAAGAAGTTTCAATATCCAGCTTCGTCTAGGTGGTCATGAATGCCTGCATGCTTTGAGCTCAGCAGCAGTCTTCATAAACACATTTAAAACAAAATCCTGGGTTTTTTGTGGTTTGACTTCTGTGGTGTTTTTAAAAAACACAGATTTTTAGTGTTAATGTTGTGTAAATGTACTCACCTTGGGGATTCATTTGAATGATGGTATTACACCATGATTGTATATAGTTTGTGAAATTGTTGCAAGGGCAAAGATACTCTTATAAAACCATCAAGAGATTATAATGCTCTAGAATCAGCATATATGAATATAAATGATAGCTGCATGTTGAGTTGGGGTGGGGGGGGAAGCAAGCATAATTTTTAAGTCTGAAGCTTTACATCAAGAAATTATTAAAAAGCTTTATTTCTCCAGTATTTGCTGTATTATCTTAATGTTTATGACAAATAAAATGTAAAGGAACATGCAACAGCCCTCATCTTCTTTGATTTTATGGTTTTATTGTTTGCAATTATTGATGTAGTTTTTAAGTTAGTTAAAATTAGTTATAGGAAATAAAAGTCATCTATAATATTTAACAATATATGCCTGTAATCCCAGCACTTTGGGAGGCTGAAGTGGGAGAATTGCTTGAGTCCAAGAGTTCGAGACCAGCCTGAGCAACAGAGTGAGACCCTGTGTTTACAAAAAATAAAAATTAGCTGGTGATGGTGTCGCGTGCCTGTAGTCCTAGTTACTTAGGAGGCTGAGTTGGGAGGGTCACTTGAGCCCATCGGTTCTAGGTTTCAGTGAGCTATGATCACACAACTGTACTCCAGCCTATGCGACAGAGTGAGACCCTGTGTCTAAAAAAATATAATGAATGTGATTTATGTAGATAAATTGATACATAGTAAATACACCTATTTACTTGCCAAATGGCACCAGACTCAACATTGCTGGGAAATCTTAGCTGGATCACTAGACACATTTTCTATTTTTGGTCACTACAGGTAACAGTATTGCTAAACTTTACTGCTTATAAAGGGTCTCTTCCAGCTTCCAATAACATTTTCCTCCTTCTGACATCTTACTTGGAAGCCCTTTGGGCTTCTGCTACCGTTGCCCTCAAGGCCCTTTATGATTTTACTAGCAATCTCAAAATCCTGGCAACTTGATCTGCTACTCAATCCCAAAGTTAATGCCATATGTTTTAGGTTCTTGCTATGGCAGGACCTCACTTTCAGCTATGAAATTTCTTTCTAAAAATTTAGTTTGCGGGGTACACAGGAATATATATGGGTTACACGAAATTTTTGATATAGGCATGCAATGCGTAATCACATCAGGATAAATGGGATATCCATGTGTTACAAACAATCCAATTATACTCTTAGTTGCTTTAAAATGTATGTAGATATTTTTTCACTATAGTCACCCTGTTGTGCTAGCAAATACTAGATCTTACTCTATTTTTTTGTACCAATTAACCATACCCACTGCACCCATCTGTCTCACTCCCTACCCCACTACCCTTCCCAGACTCTGGTAACCATCCTATGTTACCATGACTTCAATTATTTTAATTTTTAGCCCCCACAAATAAGTGAGAACATGTAAAGTTTGTCTTTCTGTGCCTGGCTTATTTCATTTAACATAATGACCTCGAGTGTCACCATGTTGTTGCAAGTGACAAGATCTTATCCTTTTTTCTGGCTGAATAGTACTCCATTGAGTACATGTACCACATTTTCTTTATCCATTCATCTGTTGTTAGATACTTAGGTTGTTTCCAAATCTTGGCTATTGTGAATAGTGTTGCAGTAAACATGGGAGTGCAGATATCTCTGACATACTGATTTCCTTTCTTTTGGGTGTATACCTAGCATTAGGATTGCTGGATTATATGATAGTGCTCTCTTTTTTTTTTTTTTTTTAGTTTTTCAAGGACCTCCAAACTGTTCTCCATCATAGTTGTAATAATTTGCATTCCCACCAACAGTATATGAAGGTTCCCTTTTCTCCACATCCTTGCCAGCATTTGTTATTGCCTGTCTTTTGGATAAAAGCCATTTTAACTGACAGGAGAGGATATGTCATTATAGTTCTGATTTGCATTTCACTAATAATAATGTTGAGCACTTTTTCATATACCTATTTGCCATTTGTATGTCTTCTTTTGAGAAATGTCTCTTCCGAGCTTTTGCCCATTCTAATATTATCACTTTTTTTTTTTTCCTTCTTTTTATTGAAACAGGGTCTCACTATGTTGCCCAGGCTGGTCTCAAACTCTTGAGCTCAAGTGATCTGCCCACCTCGGCCTCCTAAAGTTCTGGGGTTACAGATGTGAGTCACTGCACCTGGCCTATTATTTCAAACCTCAGCATCCACGAGAGGATGCCCATTTTTTAATGGGATTATTAGATTTTTTCCTATTGTTCGTGTTCCTTTTATGTTCTGGTTATTAATCCTTTGTCAGATGGATAGTTTGCAAATATTTTCTCCCATTCTATGGGTTGTCTTTTCACTTTGTTGATTATTTCCTTGCTATGGAGAAGCTTTTTAACTTAATGTGATACCGTTTGTCCATTTCACGTTGGTTGCCTGTACCTGTGGGATATTACTGAAGAAATCTTTACTTAGTCCAATGTCCTAGAGTGTTTCTTCAATGTTTTAATAGTTTCATAGGCTGAGGCCTTAGATTTAACTCTTTGATTCCTATTGATCTGACTTCTGTGTATGTGAGACACGGGTCTAGTGTCATTCTTCTGCATATGGATATCCAGTTTTCCCAGCACCATTTGTTGAAGAGACTGTCCTTTCCACATTATATGTTCTTGGCACCTTTGCTGAAAATTGAGTGGACTGTAGATGTATGCATTTGTTTTGGGGTTATCTGTTATGTTCTACTGGTGTATGTGTCTGTTTTTATGCCAGCACTGTGCTGTTTTGGTTACTATAGCTCTGTAGTATAACTTGAAGTCAGGCAATGTGATTCCTCCAGTATTGTTTTTTTGTTTTGGTTTGGTTTGTTTTGTTTTTAGGATAGCTTTGGCTATTCTGGGTCTTTTGTGGTTCTATATAAACTTTAGGATTTTTTTTTCTATTTCTGTGAAGAATGTCACTGGTATTTTGATAGAGATTGCATTGAATCTGTAGATTGTTTTGGAAAGTATGGACATTTTAACAATGTTGATTGTCTAATCCATGAACATTGGAATATTTTTCTGTATTTTTATGTCCTCTTCAATTTCTTTTTCCTTTTTAAATTTTTTATTATTTATTTATTTATTGAGATAGAGTCTTGCTCTGTTTCTCAGGCTGGAGTGCAGTGGCATGGTCTTGGCTCATTGCAACTTCCACCTCCCAAGTTCAAGCAATTCTCATGCCTCAACCACTAGAGTAGCTGGGATTACAGGCATTTGCCACCAAGCCTAATTTTTGTGTTTTTAGTAGAGACAGGGTTTCACCACATTGGCCAGGCTGGTCTTAGAGTCCTGCTTAAGTGATCTGTCCACCTCGACCTTCCAAAGTGCTGGGATTATAGGTGTGAGCCACCACACCAAGCCCTGTTCAGTTTCTTGCATTAATGTTTTCCTTGTAGAGATCTGTCACTGTTTTTTTTTCCTTCTTCTTTTGAGACAGCATCTCACTGTCATCCAGGCTGGAGTGCAGTGAAACAATCATATTGTACTGCAGCCTCAAACTCCAAGGCTCAAGTGATCCTCTCACCTCCAGCCTCCCAAATAGCTAGAACTACAGGTATACACCACCATGCCCAGCTAATTTTCAAATTTTTTCCAGGGATAGGTTCTCACCACGTTGTCCAGGCTGGTCTCAAACTTCTGGCCTCAAACGATCCTCCTGCCTCCATCTCCCAAAATGCTAAGATTATAGATGTGAGCCACCATGCCTGACCCCCTTTCACTTCTTTGATTAATTCTTAGGTATTTTGCTTTCTTTGTAGTTATCATAAGTGGGATTACTTTTTTTTCCAGATTATTTTCTGTCAGAATGTAAAAATGCTACTGATTTTTGTATGTTGATTTCATATCCTGCAACTTTACTGAATTCATTTATCAGTTCTAATAGTGTTTTGGTTGAGTCTTGATTTTTCCAAATATAAGATCATATCATCTGCAAACAAGGATAATTTGACTTCTTCCTTTCCAATTTGGATACTCTTTATTTCTTTATCCTGTCCAGTTGCTCTAGTGAGGGCTTCCAGTACTACACTGAATAACAGTGATGAAAGTGAACATCCTTGTCATGTTCCAGATCTTAGAGGAAAGGCTTTCAGCTTTTCCCATTCTATATGATACTAATTATATGTCTGTGTATATGGCTTTTAATGTGTGGAGGTACATTCCTTCTATTCCCAGTTTTTTGGGGTCTTTGTCACGAAGGGATGTTGAATTTTGACCAACACTTTTTCAGCATGAGTTGAAATGATCATTATGGTTTTATCCTTCATTTTATTGATATATGATGTATCACATTGATCTGCTGAACTATCCTTGTATCCCTGGGATAAATCCCATTTGATCATAATGATTGTTTTAATGTGTTGTTAAATTCGGTTTGCTAGTATTTTTTCATTAATATTTATCAGCAATACTTTCATGTAGGTTTTTTTTATGTGTCTTTGTCTGGTTTTGGTATCATGGCAATACTGGCCTCACAGAATGAGTTTGGAAGTATTTCTTCCTCTATTTTTTGGAGTATTTTGAGTAAGATGGGTATTAGTTCTTCTTTAGGTGTTTGGCAGAATCCCCCAGATGTTTTCTTGTTCCACATCACCTGCTGTTTGAGCCTGAGGGGGGAAGCCAGTGGAATGTATTTCTATCTGGCAAAAAAGAAGAAAAAAGGTTTGGCAGAATTCAGCAGTGAAGCCCTTGGGTCTTGGGCTTTTTTTTCCTGGGAGGTTTTTATTACAGCTTCAGTCTCATTGCTTGTTATCCCTGTGTTCAGGTCTTGGATTTCTTCATGGTTCAGTCTTGGTAGTTGTGTATGTGTCTAGAAATTTATCCATATCCTCTAGATTTTCCAGTGTATTGACATACAGTTGCTCATAGTAGCCACTAATTATCCTTTGAGTTTCTACAGTGTCAGTTGTAATGTCTCCTTTTTCATCTCTGATTTTGTTTGAGCCTTCTCTCTTGTTTTTTTTTTAGTCTGGCTAAAGGTATGTCAATTTTGTTTTTCACCAAAATATTTTTGTTTCATTGATGTTTGTATTGTTTTATTTGTTTCAGTTTCATTTACCTCTGTTTCTGCTGTGATCCTATTATTTCTTCTACTAATTTTGGGTTTGGTTTTCTCTTGCTTTTCTAGTTCTTTAAGATGAATCATTAGGTTGTTTTTTATTATATATATATAAGATAAGTGTAGTTTACACATCACAGCTCCAGTATTGCGTGCATATATAATATATACATATTTTGTTTGTTTGTTTTTGAGGTAGCTACTTAATAGCTATAAACTTCCCTCTTAGTGCTGCTTTTGCTGTGTTTCATAGGTTTTGGTGTGTTGTGTTTCCGTTATCATTTGTTTCAAGAAATTTTTCAATTTCTTTCTTGATTTCTTAATTGATCCACTGGTTATTCAGGAGCATATAGTTTAATTTCCATGTGTTTATATAGTCTGCAAAATTCCTCATTATTGATTTCTAGTTTTATTCCATTGTGGTCAGAGCAGATACTTGATATTTATTTTTTAAAAATGCTTTATGACTTGTTTTGTGGCCTAACACATATCTTATACTTGAGAATGATCCATGTGCTGAGAAAAAGAATGTGTATTTTTCAGCCGTTGGATGAAACAGCCTGTAAATATCTATTTGGTTCATTTGTTCTATAGTGCAGATAAAGTCTGATGTTTCTTTGTTTATTTTCTGTTTGGAAGATCTGTCCAATGCTGAAAGTAGGGTATTGAAGTCTCCAGCTTTTATGGTATTATAGTTTCTCTGTCTAGTTCTAATAATGTGTGTTTTATATATCTGGGTGCTCTAGCATCGGGTGCATATATATTTATAATTGTTACATCCTCCTGCTGAATTGACCTCATTATCATTATATAATGATCCTCTCTGTTTCTTCTTATAGTTTTTGTCTTGAAATCTATTTTGTCTGATATGAGTATGGCTACTCCTGCTTTTTCTGGCTTCCATTGGCATGGAATATCTTTTTCCATCCCTTTATTTTAAGTCTACATGTGTCTTTATATTAAGTGTGTTTCTTATAGGCAACAGATCATTGGGTTGTTTTTTTTTTTTTAAATCAATTTAGCTATTCTGTGTCTTTTGGCTGGAGTGTTTATTCCACTTATATTCAATGTTATTACTGGTGAATAAAGACTCACTCTTTCCATTTGTAATTTGCTTCATGGTTGGTTGTGGCATTTTCTTCCTTCTTTCCTTCCTGTCGGCCTTTTAGTGAAGGTGATTTTCTCTGGTGGCATGATTTAATTTCTTGCTTTTTATTTTTTGTGTATCTGTTGTATGTTTTTTAAAATTAATCCAGATCTTAGCAGCTTAACATATGTTTTTTGATTTACAGTTACCATGAAGTTTGCAAATACTATCTTATAGCCCATTATTTTGAGTGTATAACAACACTCATTGCGTAAACTAAAAATGAAAAAGAAAACTAATAAAAACTCTACACTTTAACTTCGTCCCCCTGCTTTTTAAATTTTGATTGTTTTGCTGGGTGTGGTGGCTTATGCTTGTAATCCCACCACTTTGGGAGGCAAAGGTGGAAGGACAACTTGAGCCCAGGAGTTTGAGACCAGCCTGGGAAACATGGTGGGACTCCAGCCGTACAAAAGAAAAAGAAAAAATTAGCTGAGCATAGTGGTGTGTGCCTGTAGTCCCAGTTACTTGGGGTGCTGACAGGGGAAGATCACTTGAGCCTGAAAGGTTGAGTCTGCAGTGAGCCATTGATCACACCACTTCCCTTTAGCCTGGGCAGCAAAGTGAGACTGTCTCAAAAAATATACAGATGTATATATAAAAAATAAGTTTTTGTTGTTTCTATTTATATTTTATTACACTATGTCTTGAAAAGTTGTTATTTTTGATTGATTCATCTTTTAGTCTATCTACATAAGTGTAGTTTACACATCACAGTTAGAGTGTTATAAAATTTTGTGTTTTTCTGTGTCCTTACTATTACCAGGGAGTTTTGTACCTTCAGATGATTTCTTATTGCTCATTAACATCCTTTTCTTTCTGATTGAAGTACTCCCTCTAATATTTCTTGTAGGTCAGGTCTGCTGTTGATGAAATCCCTCAGCTTTTGTTTGTCAGGAAAAGTCTTTATTTATTTCTTTTTCATATTTGAAGGATATTTGCACCAGACATACTAATCTAGGCTAAAATATTTTTCTTTTTTCTTTTTCTTTTTTTCTTTTTTTTTGAGACGGAGTTTTGCTCTGTCACCCAGGCTGGAGGGCAGTGGTGTGATCTTGGCTCACTGCAACCTCTACCTCCCAGGTTCAAGGAATTCTCCTGCCTCAGCCTCCTGAGTAGCTGGGATTACAGGCATCTGCCACCACACCCGGCTAATTTTTGTATTTTTAGTAAAGATGGAGTTTTCCACCGTGTTGGCCAGGCTGGTCTCAAACTCCTGACCACAGGTGATCCACCCGCCTCAGCCTCCCAAAGTGTTGGTATTACAGGCATGAGCCACCACTCTCGGCCCCGAATATTTTTCCTTCAGCACTTTAAATATGTCATGCCACTGTCTCCTGGCCTGTATGTTTTACACTGAAAAGTCTGCTTCTAGATGTATTGGAGCTTCGTTGTATGTTGTTTCTTTTCTCCTGCTGCTTTTAGGATCCTTTCTTTATCCCTGACCTTTGAAAGTTTGGTTATTAAATGCCTTGAGGTAGTCTTCTTTGGATTAAATCTGCTTGGTATGTATATATAAAACGTAAGTTTTTGTTGGGATACTAGCAAAACTGTTTGGTGTACTATAACCTTCTTGGATATTGATATCTTTCTTTAGGTTTGAGAAATTCTGTTATTACATCTTCATATAAACATTCTACCTCTATCTTTTTCTCTACTTCCTCTCTAAGACCAATATCTCATAGATTTCCCCTTTGAGGCTACTCTAGATCTTGTAGGCACGCTTCATTGTTTTTTATTTTTTCTTGTCTCTTTTCACTGTGTGTTTTCAAATAATCTGTCTTCAAGCTCACTAATTCTTTCTTCTGTTTTATTATTTCTGGTATCAAGAGACTCTGACGTATTCTTCATATGTCAAAATTTGCATTTTTCACCATCAGAATTTCTGCTTGATTCTTTTAAATTATTTTAATTTCTTTGTTAAATTTATTTGATACAATTCTGAATTCCTTCTCTGGGTTATCTTGAATTTCACTGTGTTTCCTCAAACCACCATTTTGTATTCTCTCTGTGAAAGGTCACATATCTCTGTTTCTCCAAGATTGGTCCCTGGTGCCTTATTTAGTTCATTTGGATGGTTTCGATGCTTGTGGTTACTCAATGGTCTCTAGACATTGATGAGTTATGTATTTATTGTAGTCTTTACAATCCGCGTTTGTTTGTACCCATCCTTCTTGGGAAGGCTTTCTAGGTATTCAAAAGGGCTTGGGGGTTGTGATCTAAGCCATGTCTGCATTAAGCCCAGTTATGCTATGGTTCTTGCAGACTCATTAAAGGTACTGCTTTGGTGGGCTCGGATAAGACCCTGAAGGATTCTCTGGATTACCATGTAGATACCCTTGTTCTTTTCCCTTACTTTATCCCAAATGGAGTCTTTCTCCCTGTGCTGAACCTCCTGGGGCTGGGGATGAGATAATACAAGCACCCCTGTGGCCACCACCACTGGGTCTGTGGGTTATATCTAAAGCCAGCACAGCCCTGGGTGTCATCCAAGGCTTACTCTAACCGCTACCTAGCTACTGCCCCTGTTTGCTCAAGGCCTTAGGACCCTGCAATCAACAGGTGGTGAAGCCAACCAGATGTGTATCCTTCCCTTCAGGGTGGCAAGTTACTCCAGGACCTAGGCAGGTCCAGAGATCCTGTCCAGGAACCAGGGACTGCAGTTAAAAATGTTGAAAGTCTACCTGTGTTCTACAGCAGCTAAGCTGGCCGTTAATCCATGAGACACAGTTCTTTCCACTCTTCTCTCCCATTTCCACAAGCAGAGGACCTCACTTGTGGCCACCACCACCAAAGGCACATAAGAGATACTGCCAGACCATCGCCGATGGTCCCTTAAGACCTAAAGCCTTCTCAGTCAGCTTGTGGTGAATGCTGCCAGCCCTGGGAGTCCCTCTTCAGGGCAGTGGGCTCCCCTATGGTCCCAGGGAAGGTCCAGAAATTATGTCCAAGAGCCAAGTCCTAGCCCAGGCATGGTGGCTCACGCCTGTAATCCATCCCTACACTTTGGGAGGCTGAGCTGGGTGAATCATGAGATCAGGAGTTCATCAAGACCAGCCTGACCAACATGGTGAAACCCTGTCTCTACTGAAAATGCAAAAATTAGCTGGGCATGGTGGTGCATGCCTGTATCCCAGCTACTCAGAAGGCTGAGGCAGGAGGCTCTCTTGAACACAGGAGGCGGAGGTTGCAGTGAGCTGAGATTGTGCCACTAAAAAAAGGGCCACGTCCTGGAATTGGGGATCCAAAGAGCCTACTCAGTACTCTTTTCCACTATGGACAAGCTAGTACCTAAGGTGCAAGGCAAAGTCCCCATGACTTTTATTCTGCTTTCCTCAAGCAGGAACCTCTCACTGTAACCACAATAGCTGAGAATCTGCTGGGTATCACCTGAAGCCAGCATGTCTCAGAGTCTCACCGGAGTCTCATGGCGTACTCTCTGGGTATCACTGCTGGTTATTCAGGGCCCAAGGGCTTTTTAGTCAGCAGGTGAAGGATCCTGCCAGGACTGGGTCCTTCCCTTCAAGGCAGTGGGTTCCCTTCTGTCCCTGGGTGTGTCTAGAAATGTAATCCAGAAGCTTAGCTTATCCTGGAATGGGGGCCTCCCGACTCTGACGTCCCCTATTCTACTGTGGCTGAGCTGGTATCCAGATGCAAGACAAAAGTCCTTTTTAATCATCCCTCTCTTCTCCTCAAACAGAAGGAAGGTGTCTTTTTTGGAGCCACTAGCTGTGCTGCCTGGGGTTGGGGAAGGGTGGCAAAAACACTCTTAGCTGCTTTGCTGATACCTCAGTAGTTGCCCTTCCCCGTCATCTGCTGGCTCCAAACACAGCTTAGCACTAAGACTTGCCTTGGAGTCGCAGTCCTTGTGACTTACACTGTCTTTCAAGTTTATTTAGGATTTCAGAGCACTTCAGCCCATGGTGGTGAGGCTTGCTGGAATTCCACTAGGACGGACGATTCCCTTCTGGCTAGGGATGGTCTAAATGCTAGCTCCATGGGCAGGCATCAGCTGAGTTCAGCCAATTCCTGCTGTGACAGGGCAGCTCTGAGTTTAATGCAAAGTCTCACAATTGTACTCTCCCTCTCCCAAGCATACAGATTCTCTCTGTGTGCCATGCAGGTGGCTCAGGAGGATAGGAGACGTGGCATTAGCAATTCAAGACTATCATCCTTCTTCAGTGCCTCTTTCAGTGATTCGAAGTTAAAACAAGATACTATGAGTACTCACCTGATTTTTGGTTCTTTTGAAGGTGGTTTTTTGTGTGTAGATAGTTGTGACACTTGGTGTTCCTGTGGTGAGAGGATGATCAATGAGCCTTCTATTCTGCCATCTTGCTCTGCCCTCCTACCAAATTTTTGAATTAGGATTTTATAGAAAAGCAGAACTGCTATCAATGACCTAGAATAAGGGATTTACTACAGCGATCAGACCTTAGGCAACTGCTGATGGATCAGCCTATGGGCTATTGCTTTCGTGTCTAGTGCTGGGCATGTTTTTCTTATGCCCATGATAGAAACAGAAATGGAAACAGAACAGCCCTCTTTAAGCTTAAGTTTGGAGTTTCAGCACACCTTCGTTTTGGGCTCATCTTTTGCCTAAAATCATATCCACAAGCTGAAGGTCAAGAAGATAGGTAAGTATGCCCCCATTCACAGTAGGAAGGTAAGGCAAGATTGCATAACAAAAGGTATGGATGTAGGAGAGGTAAGTGTTAATAATGAGGGCCAGTAACAATCGACTATGCAGTCTAATTATATATTCTTCTATTTCATTAATAGTAATAAGTAGTAATAACTAACATCCATTGAGTGGTTACTTTGAGCCAGGCACTGTTCTAAATAATTTATAAGTATCAGCCCATTTAATTATCATCAGAAACCTATCGGGTAAGTCTAATATTTCCATTTGACAGATGAGGAAGCTGAGTCCTGGAGCAGATAAATAATCCAAAGTCAAGTAGGTAGTAAGTGGTAAAGCCTGGATTTGAAGCACAGGGCCAGATGCAGAGCCCCTCTTGCTAACAGTTCCAGTGACTACAACAAAAATTATAATAATCCTGCCCCTTAATGAGCTGGTCTATCTATTTTTTGGAGTCTTTGTGTATGAGGACACCACAAACCAAAAGCTGCCCCAAGACCAGGTTGTGACTGGGCTGGAAACCCACTCCAATGGTGAATAAAACTAGGGCCCTTTAGCCAAATTCCAGGAAGCAAGCTTTCCAATATTTCAAGGCTATTTTGTGAAAGAGGAATGAGAATTGTATTTTGTAGCCACAGGCAAATTGCAGATTTAAGCTGACAAGCATTTATGAAATGCCCGTATCTGCAGGTATACTGCTTGAGGATTCAGAGATAAGATAAAATGAGTACATTTTCTGTCTTGGAGGACTTTTCAGTCTAGAACAGGAGGGAAGCAAACTTGGGCTCCCTGTACAGCTTTCTGAAGACTTTAAGCTGGGCCGTGTACTGGTTACATTGTGGAGTGGTAGTCGTCCTTCCCTTGGAAGTACATATGTAGGTCCTGAAATCTCGCCTCCCAGGACAGTGCAGGGGGCACTTCCACAGTGAGTGCTGTGGGGGTTGGATTGGATCCCAAGCCAAGAGATGATGATGAGAATATAAGCTCCAGGAGAATAAGATTTTGCTGGTTATAGTCACTGCTATATTCCTAGGACCTAGGACAGTTCCTGATACAGAATGAGTGCTCAATATTTAAATATATGAAAGAATGTGAATATTTTAAAACTGGGAGATTTCACATAAAAGCGTACGTTTGCTTGCATTGAATGTTGAAAAAGTGGAAGATATGGTAACAGTGGGCCCATCTATTTTTGTGTATGGCAGTGAAGAACACACCTTTGTTTAACATACCACTAGCTCAGCTCCACTGATGACATTGTCCGTCTGGTCCTGTTCTTTGCAGGCTCTGAGTTAATCACTGAGATCTCTGTCAACTCCAGGTGTCTACAAAACTGAATTTTATAGTTGCAATTTTGGAGCAGAGTTCCAAAATGGAGAGGTTTTCTGTTGATTAACAGGTTGCATTGTTTGAATATCAAGAAAATTGCCTATATGACATTTGCATTACATTTCATTACCTAATCAAATCATTCAAGATACATTTTTATTACTTTCATGTTAAATCAGATGAACCATCTATTCTGACAGCAAAGGAAGATAATACTTTTGTTTAAATGAGAATTTTAAAATATATAATAGGCATTATATACAGTATATTATATGCTGCATATATTGTTTATGTATGTAATAATATACAGTATAATATCTATATGAGTCTTTCTGGAAACCTGATCTATTTTGATATGAGAAACAAAAAAGGATTATTCCACTATTTTTTAAATTGTAAAACACATTTCATGAGAATACAGTTTAGAGTTATAAACTTTCAACTCCAGGACCACACAAACTGAGGCAAAATTTATAACAAATGATCACCTTAGTTAATGGTGGAATGTCTGGTTAATGCCTTTGAAACTAAAAATGTCTTGAAAGCATCCTTTCTAGTCAGTGACTTGTATGTAAGCCAAGAAAGAAACACACTTCTAGGCATCACTGGAGTACCATGGGGATGCATGGAATTAAAGAAATCATTTTGATGTTTTCTGGTTAAGGAAGGATCTTCCTTATTTTCATTAGTGTCATTATCCTCTGGTAAAAATGTTTCATTAGGTTATCTAGAGGAACTTCAAATGTGTTAGACAAGGTTTTTTAATCTCAGATATCAAGTTTGTCTCCTCGTACAGGTGCATCCATGGAGAAACTACTGTTATATTTTAAATTCCATTCATCAAATTCAAAATAATGGAATGATTTTCATTTTCTTCACTGTAGAATGTCAGTTCATATCATCCTAGGGAAAGTTTGCCAATAAAATTGATTAGACATCCAACTTGTACTACCATGTAGTCTCATCAGTTCTTTCACATGAGTTTATCTACAATTTTATCTTGCTGTTCTTTTCCAAGGTTTTTGTTATGGTTTTTTATTATGAAGGTACTGCTTTCATAAGCTTGTGACCAGCGTGGTGATGAGTGTTGGTAATGGTGAAATGCCAAAAGGCAGGTGCTGTTCTTTTAACACAAGAAACAGACATTCTGCCCTAAGTACGAGCTTTCTAATATGTACAATAGAAAGGCAGCTCGATGTGGTGGCTCACGCTTGTAATCCTATCACTTTGGGAGGCCGAGGTGAACAGATCACTTGAGGTCAGGAGTTCGAGACCAGCCTGGCCAACGTGGTGAAACCCTGTCTCCACTAAAAATGCCAAAAAATTAGCTGGCCCTGGTGATGCATGCCTGTAATCTCAGCTACTGAGGAGGCTAAGGCAGGAGAATCACTTAAACCTGGGAAGTGGAGGTTGCAATGAGTTGAGATTGTGCCACTGCCCTCCAGCCTGGGTGACAGAGGTAGATTCTATCTAAAAAAAAAAAAAAAAAAAAGATAGGCAGCAGCATAATCAAAGCTTCTTGGATGAACTTCCGGTTTTTTCCTTATTGATTTTCTTTCACACTAAGATAGATCGCCATAATAAACTGTTTTAGTGAATAACTTTTCTACGTAGGAAAAGTAGAAAGCCCAAGCAATAAACCCAATTTGATTGAGAAGAACTATGAAGATGTCAGCAGTTAAAACAATGCTCCTTTCAACAAGAATAAATGTATCTTTCCCCAGTACCTTGGGACAGATTTTTTACATTGACTTGCTGTGCTAAGCAATGTGAAATGTTCTGATCCCTGGGAAATAATTTTCTGGGAAGCAGGAAATAGATGAACCCAATTCTAAATTTTTGCCAATAGCTGAGATCACAAAGAGTCACTAACTACTAGTTATCAGAGCCAAGAGTTAAACTTGCATTTAAGATGGTAGGATATTGGCTTTGCATTCTGATTTATAGAAATAAAACTTTATTGAGGGAAAAAATAGGATCCATAATATAAAAAGAGGCTTACACTTAATGTGCACATAAAAATTAAAACTTCTGAATAATTTGATGTTTAAAATCAAATATTTCATGTAAATGATTAACTTTTAATGAAGTTTCCGTTTTAACTCCCATGATACAAGTTTCAAGAATGTATTAAGTAAAACCCAAACATGTACATACACACACCATATATGTATTTTTTTATTTTTTATTTTTTTGAGACAGAGTCTTACTCTGTTGCCCAGGCTGGAGTACAGTGGCATGATCTTGCTCACTGCAACCTCCACCTCCCCGGTTCAAGTGATTCTCCTGCCAGCCTCCTGAGTAGCTGGGACTACCAGCACACGCTACCACACCCTGCTAATTTTTGTATTTTTAGTAGAGGCAGGGTATCACCATGTTGGCCAGGCTGCTCTCAAACTCCTGACCTCAAGTGATCCGCCTACCTCAGTCTCCCAAAGTGCTGAGATTACAGGCGTGAGCCACTGTGCCTGACCTATATATTGATATAAATGGTGATACATATATAAAGCATTCTCCTGAGAAGCTGCAAAGATGTAAGAGCAGTTTTTGTGTCGGGCTCACACAATCTGTCATATATAAAACAAAGGTTCCCACATGGAAGGATTTCTGGGTTTTTTTCTTTCTTATTTATTTATTTATTTTTTTTGAGACAGAGTCTCACTCTGTCACCCACAGTGGAATGCAGTGGCATGATTTCAGCTCACTGCAACCTCCGACTCTCCAGTTCAAGAGATTCTTATGCCTCAGCCTTCCCAGTAGCTGGCATTACAGGCACATGCCACCATGCCTGACTAATTTTTGTATTTTTAGTAGAGACAGAGTTTCACTATGTTGGCCAGGCTGGTCTCAAACTCCTGGTCTCCCAGTGATCTGTCCTCCTTGGCCTCCCAAAGTGCTGGGATTACAGGCATAAGCCACCAGGCCCGGCCGGATTTTTGTTGTTTTCATGCAACAAGTCTGACAGGAGAATAAGAGTCCAACCCTTGGAGTTGCATTGGCTGCCTCTGAACTCCCTAAAATTCTGTTTATCATTCCATGTATTAATTATTCCAGTGATTCTCCCATAAATAAGCTGTTCCTTGGTAGAAATGAGAGACAGTTTGCGAAGTTGTGTTTCTTGTTTCAGGCCACTAGTAGTATATAAAAGAACCCCATTCTTGAGGGCTGACCACAAGCATGGGTTAAGCAGGTAACCTAAAGACAATGAGGCCAGGCACAGTGGCTCACACCTGTAATTCCAGCACTTCAGGAGGCAGAGGTGGGCGGATTGCTTGAGCTCAGGAGTTCAATACCAGTCTGGGAAACATGGCAAAATCCTGTCTCTACAAACACTACAAAAGTAGCCAGGCATGGTGGCACACACCTGCAGTCCCAGCTACTTGGGAGGCTGAGGTGGGAGGGTGGCTTGACCTGCAGTGAGTTAATGATCATGCCTCTGCACTCCAGTCTGGGCGACACAGCAAGACCCTGTCTCAAAAAAAAAAGACAATGATGTTTATTTCTAAAACTCCACCATACTGTTGAACCGTAAGGCCACCCAGGGCACCAAAAGAACAGTTGATTCATATTGTAACCCTTTCCAATAAAACACTTGTCACTAAGTTAAAAATGTTGCCCTACATTTTAGGAAGCACTTCTCATATGTGAAAGACACATTCTTGGCCTGTTTCTATCTCCATACACATTAATTTTCTTGCAATCATGACTTCCTAACTTCTTCAACATTCACTCCTGTGCCCTACCAGAGAACGTAAAACTGGAAAAAAAAAAAAAAAAAAAAAAAAAAGCGAAGTAAAAGAAAGGATAGAGGTTAAATCTGTGATGACTTAATTTTCTCTTTTAGCTGTAAACAGGGGAGGTGAAATGTCATTTGTGTGCGTGTGGGAGGATTCCTAAAATGTTCTTTTTTTTTTTTTTTTGAGACGGAGTCTAGCTCTGCCACCCAGGCAGGAGTGCAGTGGCACAATCTCTGCTCACTGCAACTTCCACCTCCCAGGTTCAAGCAATTCTCCTGCCTCAGCCTTCCTCTCAGTAGGTGGAATTACAGGCGTGCACCATCACGCCCGGCTAATTTTTATATTTTTAGTAGAGACAGGGTTTCACCATGTTGGCCAAGCTGGTCACAAACTCCTGACCTCAAATAATCTGCCTGCCTCAGCCTCCTAAAGTGCTGGGATTATAGGTGTGAGCCACCGTGCCCAGCCCCAACATGATCTTAAAGAGCAGAAAAACATGTAATGCTCAGTTTACCTGAGAGCTTCTACCGAATATGTTTCAGTGAGTGAGAGACACAAGGTTTTTGTTCCATTAGAAGTATTTTATTTTAAAGTACACTTGAAATTTTAAATGTGTTCAAATTCAGAGGTTTAAAAAACTTTGAAAGTCAGAGACACAGAGTTTAGGAAGCTGAAGGCTGAGAGTCTCCCTTCTCACTTAATCCATGCTTTATTTTGCATTCCTCGCAGGTAAGCAGGCAGTGCCTAGAAGAGAAGCAAAAATAGACAGTGGTTTGTACTTTGACACTGGAAGCTCTAGCTTTATTATTATTATTAATTTAAAAAGTCTTTTTAAAAAAAGACTGTTGTTTCCCAGGCTGGTCTCGAACCGCTGGGATCAAGGGATCCTCCCACCCAACCCTCTCGAGTATCTGAGACTATAGGCATGAACCACTGCACCTGGCCTCAACACAACATTAGAGATATAGTTTATGCTGAAGTTCACTAGGCTTGTTTTTCCAGAAATAATAGGAGTTGTTGCTTGATTTATGACCCCAGAATTTCACACCCCTAAAAGCAAATAATGAGCTTTATATTGAAACAGATGGTTGTATTTGTGGTCAGGGTCCAGCAGAGGTTGAACATATTAATTCTTTTTTAATTTGAGTAATTTCTAACAATAGCGTAAAATTATAAATATACAGTGCATTGATCCAGGATTGGACTATATGCCTATAGAGTTAAGTATGAACAGACACACATGTGCACATATATACACACATAATTTTTTAAATTAAAAAAATGATGATACTTCCAGAATTTCTGGCTTATACTTTGCCTAACTCTCCCTTGGTATTCCCTTAGGACACCAGGGAAAATGCACAGCTTCGTTCTAGACTAATAGTAACATTTGAATACGGAATAGATGTCCTCAAGTCCCTCCTTGCATTAAAGTTTTATAATCTTACAAATTCAACAAACATTTACTGAACATCTACTACTATGAGGACTTTCCAACAGGACAACTTTATTTATACAGGGCAGTGATAGGATGTGTTTTGAATGATAGAAAACTCATTCAATCTGGCTTGGGTGGGAAGGATTACTTGAAAGGTAGCAAGGCCACAAACTGCTATTGTAAAACCCTGAACGTGGATGAGGAACCCCTTTCTCTCACTTATTTCCCCTCATTGCTTTGAGAATGAAAAAAATCCTTAAGCATGGCATAAATTCCTCCAGGAGCTGACCTCTAGGTGCCCGGACTTCCAGCTTGTTATCTGCCTTTCCCAATAGGTCTTTATGCTCCGGCCATAGGATGTATTTATGATTCCCTTTAATAATGAAAATTTCCCCTCTCTACATACTACTCCAGGACTGGAATCCCCTTCTTCAACCCTGCTATAGCTCCTACTGTAGCCATAGCTCCTGCTATATCTCCTCTTGTCATACCTTCTGCTATAATTCCTACTACTTGAATCTACTAAGATTCAAGTCAAGCATCATCACCTCCTCCAAGCAGTCCTCCTTAATGCCTATTCCTTAACTCTCTCCTCTACCTCAACTTAGTCAAGTTCCCCACTCTACTTTCCCTTAACTAGAAAATCAAGTAGCTTTGTGCATTATTGCCTTTCAAATGTGCTGGTAATGGCCCTTCACACAGCGCACAGCAATTGGTTACCAGCTACAAATGCAAGTCCAGAGTAGGGCTTCTGTGGCTGGCAGCGGGAAGGCAAATGAAACTACAGAAAGCAGAGCTTAAAGGAGCCCTTGAAACTAGTTACTTCAATTACCTCCTGTCACAATGGACATTGTCTGAAAAATGTAGATTTCAGTCCTGTGTTTATAATTACTCTGAAATCCAAAGTTGGTTAATTGCAAAAGACACTCCTGAAATTGAAGAGGAAGCAGTCAACAAAATTCTCTCCTTTACTTATGCTACTTTTTCCTACTTTCCCACACAGACCAGAATCATGTGACCAATTCCTCCCCAGCAAGCTGACTCTAAAACATAACTTTGTGAGGATGAACTATAGTTGGTGTTCTCTGTAAATACGGAATTAATGATGAACTGGTGGCCTTGCTCCTGTAATGGGAAAAGTAAGGGTTTGGAAAACAGATGATCTGAGGTGAGAGACCCTTTTCCACCCACTAATGATGTCACCTTCAGAAGGTCTCTGAAGCTCTCTGGGTCTCATGCAGCTCATCAAAAAGAGACAGTATTGAAGGTTCCATCTATCACTCCAGGACTAGGGAACATGGCTTTCCAGTCACATAATTAGAAAAGGACCTTGGGTGTTTTGACTTCTAGTCCAGTTTGTTTTCACCATATTGTGCTGCTTTTTAGATAGAACCCACTGTGACCAGCAAGGGGTCTTTAGAGAAATGTGTCCCCAACACTACTCTTGTAACTACTATGGTAGAACTAGTAGAAATAGCTAATGTTTACTGAGCACTTACTGAGAGTCATGAATAATCATTTCTATTCTTTACATCTCATAAAAACTATCCTGATTACCATTTTGTACACATAAAAAAAACTGAAGATCAGAGAGCTTAAGAAACTTGCAGGGTCACACAGCTTAGTAAGTAGTAGAACTGGTTTTCAACCTAAGTACTGTAACAGCAGAGGTGATGCCATTAACTCCAAAGTCGTACTGCCTATTTCCCCTCTAGAAAATCATGATATATACAGTATTAACATAGTAGCAGCTCCGAGGAGCCCTGCAGTAAAGGAAACGATTAAGTTTTTTTGTTTTTGTTGTTTGTTTTTTGATATGGGTTTCATTCTTTTTGCCTAGGCTGGAGCGCAACGGCGCAATCTCAGCTCACCACAACCTCTGCCTCCTGGGTTCAAGCAATTCTCCTGCCTCAGCCTCCCAAGTAGCTGGGATTACAGGCATGCACCACCATGCCCAGCTAATTTTGTATTTTTTTAGTAGAGATGGGGTTTCTCCATGTTGGTCAGGCTGATCTGGAACTCGCGATCTCAGATGATCCACCTGCCTTGGCCTCCCAAAGTGCTGGGATTACAGGCGTGAGCCACTGCACCCGGCCTAGAAACTGTTAAAGTTTTGTGTGACTCTGTGATGGTGAAAGCCATATCTGCTCATTGAGGAATTCCTTTTTTGTTTGTTTTTTTTTGAGATGGAGTCTCACTCTGTTGCCCAGGCTGGAGTGCAGTGGCATGATCTCAGCTTACTGCAACGTCTGCCTCCCAGGTTCAGGCGATCCTCCTGCCTCAGCCCCGCTAGTAGCTGGGATGGCAGGCATGTGCCACCATGCCAGGCTTCTTTTTGTATTTTTAGTGGAGATGGCGTTTCACCATGTTTGCAAGGCTGACCTCGAACTCCTGACCTCAGGTGATCGACCTGCCTTGGCCTCCCAAAGTGCTGGGATTACAGGTGTAAGCCACAACACCTGGCCGGGAAATTCTTTAGAAACTTGCACAATGCTTTGAACACAGTAGGCACCCATTAAATATTTATTGAACAAATGAAATAGGTAAGTAAGTGTAATAACAAAGTTATTATTGAAGTTGGGCAGCAACAACTTTAAACCTGGGAGTTAAAACTTTTTTAACATATGAATTTTAAAAATTGTGTTTAATATTATAGTGAGTAATCTTTCATTTAATTTTTGTAATTACATTACAATCCCTCAATCAAACAGATTACAAACCTGTTATGCTGTGGACCAAAGCCAGCCCCACGAAGTTGATCTTCAAAAAAATGGAATTTACTCTGGCATGCTCCTATGTATGACACCTTTCCAAGGCCAAATCCCAAGAGACCAGCAACTGTAAAAGCAGGTTGGGAGAGATCATTTAAAGGTTGAGAATCCTCTCCATTAGTTATCTTCTAGAGCTTTAAAAGTTAATGCTAGCAATTTTAAAATTAAAAGGACCATGCTAAATCAATGAATGAAGACTCTGAGAATGAAGTCTCTATTTAAAATGAGCAGGATTGGGAACTGGAGACTTCCTGATCTGAGCTTTGAACTGGTGGTAGAAGGGCCAGGACAGAGCAAGCCACAGTGCTGTCCTGGAGACAGCCAGCCAGAAGAGGGCCCACCTGTCAAGCAAATGGTTGAGATCACCGGGGCAGGGGAAGGTGGGGTCTGGGTTGTGGCTATATACAGCCTCCCAATCACTGGGTAGAAACACCCCTAATCTTCCTTATGGCCTTGGAGTAGTGGAGAGCTTCAGTCCATCTTGCCTATAGGAGAGAGGTCAGAGGGAGAGGGACCCTCCTATGGAAGAGATCTCGAACCTCTTTCTCCTGCTGGGAATAAATGCAGTTTCAGACTCTCAACTGGAATGTGTCCCTTTTATACATAAAAGATCTATTGATACAGGTGGAAGAAGATGAAACCCCAAGTTTGTAGTAAATCTATTATTAGAAATCCCTCAATTCTTAAAAATTACTCCTTTTTTATATGTATTGTAGAAAATATTTTGAGAAGAGTGGCCAGGCCAAAAGAAGAAAATAAAAATCCCTAAAGGATGTATCATTCAGAGACTCTGCTATTGATAATCTCATTGTATATCCTGCCAGTCCCTCTTAGTCCGTGCTTTAAGGATGGTCTAAGGAGAAGTCTCTACTGCTAAGCCGTATATCAGAAAGTGTTGAATGAATTAAGAAATGCAGAGTGGCAGAAAATAGAGGCTGATTTTTCAAAAAGACAATACAGGCAGTTTACTTAGGCTGGAAATTCACATCTCCAGTTGCTAGTAATGTCTTTCCCCCCGCTCCCAAAATGAATCTGCTTTTAAAATTTTTATTTATTATTATTTTTAAAAATAGATACAAGGTTTCACCATGTTGTCCAGGCTGGTCTTGAACTCCTGGACTCAAGCAACCCACCCGCCTCAGCCTCCCAAAGAGCTGAGATTACAGATGTGAGCCACCACGCCTGGCTTGCCTTTTCATTTCTGTGACTTACAGGCAACTTTGGGCAATGATCCAAATCTAGGATTAGCTGCCAAATAACCTAAGGAGTAATACAGAAATACAGTATTATTTCATTTTATAACTTATCTAAGTTATAAGTTATAAATTATGTTATTCTTAAAGTATAAAGAAACTTCCAAAATTTAAGATATAAAATTTCTTAAATGTATACATACTCTGACTTTAAAAAGATGATCTTAAAAGAGCTATGATTCAATTCTCAGTTGACTTTAACTCCCAGATAGTCATTTTAGGTAAATTACAAATATCAGCTTTAATGTGTAGAAAAATAATATGAAACAGAAAATTCAAGACTGATTCAAAGACATCAAGCAAAGGTAGGGCTAACAACAGTGTTCAAAGACATTAGTCATCCTCTTTCCCTTTTAAACAACTCAACATAGAAAGTTTCCATGTGCACATTCACATATCACTATTTTACAATGCAAACAGTACAACTCATGGTAGTTAGAACAATGGCCTTCTAGAGATACCCAAGTCCGAATTCCTGGAAAAGGTGATATATTATGTCACAAAATGGGGATTAGGTGGAAAATGGAACTAATGTTGCTAATCAGATAACTTTAGAGAGAGGATCCGGGTGGGTCCAATGTGATCCTTCAGTGTGGAAGAGGAAACTGGTGATGGAACAGAGAGATGGCAGCAAGAGAAGAACTTGGCTCAATGTTGTGGACTTTACGGTCATAGGAAGGGGCCATCGGTTAAGAAATATGGGTGGGTCTAGAAGCTGGAAAGGAAAAGTAAGCCCAAGAGCCTTCAGAAGGAACACAGCTGGACCGATGCCTTGATTTTGGCCCTGTGAGACCCATTTCAGAATTCTGACTTCCAAAAACTGTAGGATGATACATTCATGTTGTTCTAAGCTGCTGTGTTTGTGGTAATTTGTTAGAGAAGTTGTAGAAAACTGATACCAAGCCCCGAAAAAATATATTAGCATAGATGCAAAAGATGGTAGATGTCTTGGTCTGTTTTCTGCTGCTATAGCAGACTACCACAGGCTGGATAATTTATAAAAAACAGAAGTTCACTTGGCTCACAGTTCTGGAGGCTGGGAAGTCCAAGAGCAGAGAGCCGGCATCTAGTCAGGGTTATCCCATGGCAAGGAAGTGCAGGAAACAGACAGCAAGAGGCTGAATACATCCTTTTTATCAGGAAATACTCCCATGATGATAGTATTAATCAATTTATGAGGATGGAGCCCTCATAGCTTAACCTCTTAAAGGCCCCATCTCTTAATACTGTTACAATAGTAGTTAAATTTCAACCTGAGTTTTGAAGGGGACATTCACACCACAAGCAGTAGAATTGAAGTTGTTTAATACTTATAAAACATAATTCTGGCTGGGTGCAGTGGCTCATGCCTGTAATCCCAGCACTTTGGGAGGCTAAAGTGGCCAGATCGCTTGAGGTCAGGAGCATGAGACCAGCCTGGCCAATATGGTGAAACTCCGTCTCTACTAAAAACACAAAAATTAGCCAGATGTGGTAGTGCATGCCTGCAATTCCAGCTACTAGGGAGGTTATGGCAAGAGAATTGCTTGAACCAGCTGGTGGAAGTTGCAGTGAGCCAAAATCAGGCCACTGCACTCCAGCCTGAGCAACAGAGCAAGACTCCATCTCAAAAAACACCCCAAAAAACCCCCATAATCTCCATATATGTCCCAGCTCCCATATTTTTATTTGTGTAAAAAATGATCTAAAAATGCTTGTTACTTCTACAAAAAGCTATCTTCAAGTTATAAAAATAAAATCATATTTAATACATGACCTTTATGAACAAGAATGGTATTGGTCAAAGTGGGATTCTCCTAGATACTTCGTGTGGTTTTTAAGACCCAGAAAAGAATGAGGATTTCTTCCTTCATAGTTATTGAGCACAAATGTTCCTTTTAAGATCCCGGTAATCAAGTCTGGGTGTGGCGGCTTACCCATGTAATTCCAGCACTTTGGGAGGCTGAGGCGGGAGGATCACTTGAGCTCAGGAGTTCAAGACCAGCCTGGGCAATATAGTGAGACACTGTCTCTGCAGAAATTTTTTAAAAAATTATCTGGGTGTGGTGGCATGTGTCTATAGACCCAGCTACTTGGAAAACTCAGGTGGGAGCATCACTTGAGCCTCGGAGGTTGAGACTTCAGGTAGCCACTATTGTATCACTGCACTGGATGACAGAGTGAGACCCTGTCTCAAAAATGAATAAGTAAACAAAAACCCCACAAAACAAAACCCCAAGACCCCCATAAAATCCTGATAATCAGAAGCCAGGCATGGTGGTGTGTACCTATAATCCTAGCTACTCAAGGAGGTTAAAGGAGGAGGATCACTTGAGCCTCAGAGTTTGAAACCAGCTTGGGCAACATAGCAAGACCTCGTGTCATTTAAAACAAATAAAAAATAAAACAAAATCCTGGCAATCAGCAGTGTTAGATAAAATGGGCTTAAACAGGATAAGGTGCGTTCTTGTCACCTGGGGAACTAGGCAAAGTCTCTGGGTTCTCTAGTCAGGTGGAGACAGGGAGGAGATAAGAAAAGAATAGAGAGGAAAACAGGAAAACACTAAGAGGCAGGGAGAGGTTGTGCGGGGAGGTACAAGGAGCTGCTGGTCCTTACAGAATCTTCTATGGAGGAGACAGAGTGCCCACCTCAGGCAGATGCAGTCTCTTGCCAAAAGAAATGGCGTGGTAGACACAGGTTGGGGTGGATTTCAGCTCCCCACCCCCTCCCTGGAGCATCCTTATTTGTACAGGGAACCATCTGTCTCACCATATACAGACGCCCTGAAAGACACAGCACTCCGGCACAGAGAAAGGTGCAGGATTGATTCTATTTTGTGTAAACAAAGCAAATTTATTATCTTATAGTTCTTGAGGTCAGAAATCCAAAATGGGCCTCACCAGATGAAAACCAAGGTTTTAACTGCATTCCTTAAATGGACTGCCTTCCAATCTGGAGGCTGGAGGGTGTGACTTTCTAGCTTCTTGAAGCTGCCCACCATCCTTCGCTCATGGCCCCTTCCTCCATCTTCAAGTCCAACAATGTTGAGCTGAGTCCTCAGACTGCCACCTCTCTGATTCCACCTTCAGATCCCGTCTCTCACTTTTAAGGACCCTTTCAATTACACCAGGCCCACCTGGATCACCCAGGATACTCTCCCTATTTTAAGGTCAGGTGATTAACAACCTTCATTCCATCTACAACTTTGATTTCCTTTTGCCAGGTAACCCAATATATTCACTAATTCCGGAGATTAGTATGCTTTCTGGAGAGATGGGGACTTAGGCTAAATAGGAAGAAGTCTGCATAAATAAATCCTTCACGAAAAAATAAGTGCCAGGGGCCACAAAGCTGCCAGGAGGGTCACAGAAAAGTGGGCTCTCTGAAATTAGATTATTTAACAAATGTTGAATCTTACCTTGGTAGACTAGTCCCTGGGTGACAAGCATGCTTACAAGAGAAAAAGGCAGAGCTGTAAGGCAAAAACGTCCTTTAATATTGGTATTTTAAAAATTGGCACCTCACCTAGAAGTTACAGAGAATTACTCTGAGCTTTTTCTCTTACCTTCTTTGTCAGTGAAATGTTATTCGTTTGTTATTTTACTAACAAATATTTATTCAGTGCAGCGTGGAGAATTTTCTTGGAATCTTCCCCAGTCACTCACCCTGAGGCACAGCATTAATTTGAACCCTGTGCTACTTCATCTCTGACATCCGCTTGTAATGAATGCCAACATGCACCAGATTCTAAGCATTACATATAATAAAGGCATCTTAGGATATAAGTATATTTACCTGTTGAATTTGGGAGCTGCTTTTAGCTATGTGTATATTTTGAAATTTTCAATCCTACATAAATGTTAAAAAGCAATACAATAAATTCCTACATACTCTTCATCTGGATTCATTAATTGTGAACATTTTTCCAAATTTGCTTTATCATTTTTAAATTTTTCCGTTTTTTCTGAGCCATGTGAAATTTGCAAACATTATGACTCTTTATAACTAAATACTTCAGCAGGTGTCTTCTAATAACAAGAATGCTTCTGCACGTAGTTACACCGCCATTAGCATGGTCAAAATTGAACACTCATACTCAAGAAAAAATATATTAACTTATACACAATTGTTATCCAAATCTCTCCAATTGGCCCAATAGCTGTCAGCCAATAGCTGTGGGTTTTTTTCCAATTCAGAAATTCAGGGATTATATGTTACATATACTCTCCTATCTGCTTTAGTCTAGGACAGTTCCCTGCCTTTCTTTTTCTTTTTAATGACATTTTCTCTTACAATTTGGATTTGCCCAATGATCCAAATTAAAGATTACAAGATGACTATATTCATGTTAAACATGTGTAATGTTTAGCTACAATTTTAAAACAGGAAATTTAGTCTGGGAAAAGCAGTTTCTAGTTCTGTCCACCAAAATGTGTCAGATGACTTCTTTCAAAAGAAGAGAGTAGTGATAAACATGTAGCTCTTTCCAGTTCAACCAAGACAAATCAAATAGCAACGAATTTTTCCACGCATAGCTACCCCATAGTGGGCAAATAGGTCATACTGAAGTGTTAATCTACTAGGGCCCAATTAAATTTTTGGAATGAATTTCTGGAAGCACAATCAGTAATCCTATAATGTATAATAAACATCAACTTCTAGAGGGTGTTCTTTCTTTCTTTCTTTCTTTGTTTTTTTTTTTTTTTTTTTTTTTTTTTTTTTGAGGTGGAGTCTTGCTTTGTTGCCCAGGCTGGAGTGCAGTGGCGCGATCTTGGCTCACTACAACTTCTGCCTCCTGGTTTCAAGCAATTCTCGTGCTTCAGACTCCCAAGTAGCTGGGATTACAGGCACCTACCACCACGCCTGGTTAATTTTTGTATTTTTAGTAGAGATGGGGTTTCACCATGTTAGCCAGGCTGGTCTTGAACTCCTGATCTCATGATCCACCCACCTCAGCCTCTCAAAGTGCTGGGATTACAGGCATAAGCCACTGTACTTGACCTGAGAGTGTTATTTCTAAAACAAGTGATACTAAATTTGAATGACTTAAGAAATCAAAATGAGTATTTCAAAGTATAAATTATCCACACATCAGCCATGTTGCAAAATATTGAGACTATATCTACAGGCTCTACTATGCTATTTTCCAAAGCTGAATCACACATTTTTTTAATTGGAAGAGACCTTAATGCACAGCCTGAATTCATACCCTTGTCTTGTGTGAGGCAGGCTCAGAAAGAGGAAGTGACTCAGCTGAAAATGTTATTTCAGAGACAGTGTAAGAGAAGTATTAATGGAACGCAGCCATTTTTCATTCATTTGCCAAATATCGATTAGGTATTTTCTATGAATGGGGCACGGTGCTAGGCTCTAGGATGAAGTTCCAGATGAACCTGACATTATTTCTGAACTCTATGAAGCTTAGAGTCTAGTAGAATTTAGGAAGGTCCACTCTTTGGGAGTCAACAAATTATAAATAACAGCCTTGGTATGCATTCTTGGTCACATGTTCTTGGTGAAGGGAAGAGTTACTTGTGTATCACCTTTTGCTAAGTGAGGTAAAGTGCTCCTTAATCAGATATTATCTCTGTTCTAAACAAGGAATGAACCTGGATTTAAACTCTAAACATCCCCAAATATCAAAGTTCTTCAGATAGTTATGCAAAGTCCCTGCTCAAAAGTAAGTCATTACCACAATTCTAATATGATATCTAGGCAGTTTGCTGCCACAAATACAACGTTAGGTGCAATTACCTCTCTTCCAGAAACTTTCTTCCTGACACTCTCGCATAATCTTTGAGATCTCTGCTCTGTGGATGTGCAGTTTTGATTTTGGACAAAACAACAGGCTCTGTAAGGGAAATTATATGGTGAGCTAACTGAGACCATCCGAAAATCACACACTTTGTTTTCTGTTTTCTCCATCAGATAACAGGGAGGTCTTTTCACTTGCTATACAGTGTGTATTCTGTGCCAGAGGCAGCCTAAAGCAGTGATCAGTTTCCAAGAGTGCTTTCCTGCTGGGAACACTGATTGACTTAGGCAACAGAAGAATCCTAGCTGGAGAGTGAGAGTGATTCACTGACTGGTGCAGGCAGCAGATTTGTGGTGAGGCTGAATCCCTGCTGAGGCCACATTTCCTTCCCCACCTCCATGCCTCTATGTGGTTCACTTGCCTAGAATGCTGTTCACTCCCTTCTCCTGACTGGTCTTAACACCCAGCTGAACATTGTCTCCTGGGTAAGGAGAGAGATTTTCCCCAGCATAATCGTTAGACATCGGGCATCACACTCAGAGCACCTATGTATATGCACTTCTGTATGCATTTTTAGACTGTGAACTCATCAGTGGACTGCTTTTTATTACTCGACATAGTTTACTTTCAATCTGGACACTTTTTAAAAACACATTTATAAGTGGTGTGCATATAATTTCTCGTGTAACTATTGACATGGTTGACATAACTATTTTGATTAGTTCTGTAGTATTTTTTGGACTTTATTAAAAATTAAAAAAATTTAATTGTTGTGGGTACATAGTGTGTTCTGCAGTGTTTTTTTTTTTTTTGGTCAGGGTATCACTTTGTCACCTGGGCTGCAGTCCAGTGACATGATCGTGGCTCACTGTAGCCTCTACCTCCCTGGTTCAAGCGATCCTCCTGCCTCAGCTCCCCTAGTAATTAGGATTATAGAGACCGTGGGGTTTTGCCACATTGCCCAGGCTGGCCTCCAGCTCCCAAGCTCAAGCAATCTGCCCTCCCTGGCCTCCCAAAGTGCTAGGATTACAGGCGTAAGCAACCACACCTGGCCTTCAGTTTTTTTTTTTTTTTTTTTTTAAATCAAGTTCATATGCTATCATCTAGACCAACTCCCATCTTTTACCATTCCTTTTGCTTTGTTGGTACATATGTTTTAATCACTCACTCTCTTCCACATTCTCCACTCCTTCCCCTCTGCCCATCACAACCATTCTGGGTGGTTTTTTCCTTTTTTTTCTTTCTTTCTTTTTTTTTTTTTTGTGTGTGTGTGAGCCAAAGATTTATTTCTTCATTTCTTGCATTTGAAGTACTCTTCGATAACATCATTGGATCTTTTATTTCTTTTTTTCTTCTCTTTTTCTTTTTGAGATGGAGTCTTGCTGTGTAGCCCAGGCTGGAGTGCAGTGGTGCGATCTCAGCTCACTGCAACCTCCCCTCTGGGGTCCCGGTTCAAGCAATTCTCCTGCTCAGCCTCCGGAGTAGCTAGGATTACAGGCATGCGCCACCATGCCCAGCTAATTTTTATATTTTTAGTAGAGAGAGGGTTTCATCATGTTGGCTAGGCTGGTCTTGAACTCCTGACCCCGTGATCCGCCCGCCTTGGCCTCCCAAAGTGCTGGGATTACAGGCGTGAGCCACCGAACCCGGCCGGATCTTTTATTTCTATCCATTCTTGTGAAATATTCATTATCTTGGATGAATATATCTTTTTAATGTAAATAGCACTTTTATATATTTGATTCTTAAAATCCTCTCAACTCAGCTCTATGCTTTTAAGATCCATCCATGTCGCTGTCTCCATCTAGTCTGCTGCTTGTAACAGCTGTATAATTCTGCACAATGCCTCCGAGTCCCCACCGCCTCATGTTCCTCCTGTGGACCCACGAGAGAACATTTTTCAGACACGAACCTAGAAGTAAAGCTCAGGGCGTGTATATTCTTACTGTGACCGAGTGTTGCTAGGCCGCTGTCCTCAATGGCTGTGCAGTCTCCACCCCTACCCGCAGGGCTGGAACACTCCCTCCCGGCTACGTATCCTGTGTAACCGCTAGGCGTGAGTAAAGATGATTCCAAGCAAGTTAAAGAAAGGAGTTTGGCTCTTTCCCTGCCGCCATGTAGAAGCGGAGGCTTGGGTGCGTTCAAGATTTGGCTTCACCTTTAACCCACCGCCGTGGCCGAGGAAGGCATTGCTGCTGGAGGTGTAATGGACGTTAATAATGCTTTACAAGAGGTGCTAAAGACGGCCCTCATCCACGATGGCCTAGCACGTGGAATTCGCGAAGCTGCCAAAGCCTTAGACAAGCACCAAGCCCATCTTTGTGTGCTTGCATCCAACTGTGAGGAGCCTATGCATGTGAAGTTGGCGGAGGCCTTTTGTGCTGAACACCAAATCAACCTAATTAAGGTTGATGACAAGAAACTAGGGGAATGTGTAAGCCTCTGTAAAACTGACAGAGAGAGGAACCCCAGTAAAGTGGTTGGTTGCAGCTGTGTAGTAGTTAAGGACTATGGCAAGGAGACCAGGCGCAGTGGCTCACGCCTGTCATCCCAGCACTTTGGGAGGCCAGGGCGGGCGCATCACAAAGTCAAGAGATCAAGACCAGCCGGGCCAGCATGGTGAAACCCCGTCTCTACTAAAAAAATGCAAAAATTAGCTGGGCATGGTGTCATGCGCCTGTAGTCACAGCTACTCGGGAGGCTGAGGCAGGAGAATCACTTGAAGCTGGGAGGTGGAGGTTGCAGTGAGCCGAGATTGGGCCACTACACTACAGCCTGGTGACAGAGCAAGACTCTGTCCCCCCAAAAAAGGACTATGGCAAGGAGTCTCAGACCAAGGATGTCATTGAAGAGTGCTTCAAATGCAAGAAATGAAGAAATCTTTGGCTCACCAAAAGAATTTTGTCACACTTGGAATTACTTCTTCGCTAACGGATGTGTCTGAGTATCTCTACATATTCTTCAGCTACACCTCCCTTCTCTCTGGTTTTCAGGCAATTCCTGTAATTGGATCTGGGTTGTAATCTTTTTGTATTGGCTCATTAATTTTTTTGTGGAAAAATACATATAATATTTGCCATTTTGACCATTTTATTTTATTTTTTTAGAGACAGGGTCTCACTTTGTCACCCAGGCTGGAGTAGAGTGGTGCCATCATAGCTCACTGCAGTCTCGAACTCCTGGGCTCAAGTAATCCTCACACTTCAGCCTCCTGAGTAGCTGGGACTTTAAGTGCACACCACCTTGCCCGGCTAATTAAAAAAATTTTTTTTTTTATATAGAGCTGGGGGCATCTCACTGTTTCTCAGGTTGGTCTTGAACTCCTGGCCTCAAGTGATTGTCCCACTTTGACTTCCCAAAGTGTCAGGTTTACAGATAGGAGCCACCATGCCTAGCCTTATTAATTTTTTTTTTTAATTTAACTTTTTCTTTACTATAGAAGTCACAGGCTGGGCACAGTGGCTCACACCTGTAATCCTAGCACTTTGGGAGGCCGAGGTGGGTGGATTGCCTGAGCTAAGGAGTTTGAGACCAGCCTGGCAACACAGTGAAACCCTGTCTCTACTAAAACAATATAAAAAATTAGCCAGGTATAGCAGGTGTAGTGGTGTGCACCTGTAGTCCCAGCTATTTGGAAGGCTGAGGCAGGGAATTGCTAGAACCTGGGATGCAGAGGTTGCAGTGAGCTGAAATTGCACCATTGCACTCCAGCCTGGGCAACAGAACAAGACTCCGTCTCAAAAAAAAAAAAAAAAAAAAGTCACACTTGTATTTCCTTTTTTGTGAATTATTTATGTGGGTTCTTTGCCATTTATCTCCAGGGTAAAAACCTGTGTTTTTCTGGTTGCAGTGCAGCTCCTTAACTCCTGAAGTGTAGTTTGATTGTGCTGATCTAGCCACTGTCTTTTTTAGACTTTCTGTGTAGTAGATGCCAATGTGCAGGATGGTCACCATTTCTTGAGCACTTTGTATGGGCCTGGTCCTGGGCCAAGCACTTTACAGTGTGATGCCAATGAATGGGTTGGAGAAACCCAGTGGCACCAGCATCTGTGGCGCTCTATAAGCAGCCCAAGGTGGCGACCTCCCTCTTCTCTTTCTGCAACTCCTCAAGGCATAGGGCAAAGATGCAGTAAGTCCCAGACTGAGTCACAGCAGCAGGAGAAGGAGCTGCTCTCAGTCTCCACTTACCTTCCTTCCTTAGCACATGCAAGCCTCCAGATGCCCAGGGTAAATATTTGCTCTTGCTCTTGGCTGTGCCTGGGGCAGAAATAAGGACTGCCTTCCCTTAATAAACAAATGCACACACCCTGGTTATCACAGTTGCTTCTAGTCCTGTAGTCAGCCTGTAAATCCCTTTGGATTTACATCTCTTTGGAAGGCTGAGGCAGGCAGATCACTTGAGGTCAGGAGTTCAAGACCAGCCTGGCCAACATGGTGAAATCTCGTCTCTACTAAAAATACAAAAATTAGCCAGGTGTGGTGGCGGGTGCCTGTAATCCCGGCTACTCAGGAGACTGAAGTGGGAGAATTGCTTGAACCTGGGAGGTGGAGGTTGCAGTGAGCAGAGATGGCACCACTGCACTCCAGCCTGGGTGACAGAGCTAGACTCCATCTCAAAAAAAAAAAAAAAAAAAAAAAAAAGAAAAGAAAAGAAAAGGAGCTCTGGTGATCCTTTTCTGTATAGCAATGAATGTTTGATGACTCTCCATTTCACGGAGGCAACTCAGGTATCCAAATAATTCTCCTTGCAACTTTCTATCATTTGTCTCTTTGCCTTGCCTAAACTTTGCTCCTTAAACATTACTGCCTCCATACCCTATTTTCAGCTTGAATATGAACACTATTGACCCATCAGAGATGGAGTTTTGCTCTTCTTGCCTAGGCTGGCGTGCAATGGCATGATCTCGGCTCACCACAACCTCTGCCTCCTGGGTTCAAGCAATTCTCCTGCCTCAGCCTACTGAGTAGCTGGGATTACAGGCATGCATCACCACACCTGGCTAATTTTGTATAAGATAGGGTTGGTCAGGCTGGTCTTAAACTCCCAACTTCAGGTGATCTGCCCGCCTCGGTCTCCCAAAGCGCTGGGATTACAGGCATGAGCCACTGTGCCTGGGCTCTCTTTTGTTCATTGATATATTCCTGAAATACACAGTATCCATTCCTAACAAGTTGAAAAATGGTTTCCATGTTAGCACTTGAGTTCTCAACCTGCTAGCTAATTAGTATTAAAGACTCTGCCACCCTGAACAGTAACACCTGTCAACAGCACAGGATTAGTGCAACTATCCATATTAATAAAAATGTAAAAAAAATAAGCAAAATGTCACCAGGTGTGGTGACTCATGCCTGTAATCCCAGCACTTTGGGAGGCTGAGGTGGGAGGATCATTTGAGCTCAGGAGTTTGAGACCTGCAGGGGCAATATAACGGGACCCCTATCTCTATAAATGAATGAATGAATGAATGCAATATGTATCATTCTGTTAGAGTCTATAAAGAGTTTTGCTCTGCTATCAGAAACCTCTTCAGTCACTGACAGTTCATCTAAGAGTTAGTAAGCCTGGATTCTAAAGAAGAAAGAGTAAAAAGGAAGAATTTTGTAAATAAAATTTTAAAAGGCTTCTTTTCAAAGCCGCTGAAAACACACTTTTCAGCGGCTTTGAAAAGCGGCTTTTTTTTCAAAAGCCCATCCAACAAAGTGCCGTACTGAAAAAAATAAGATACTGGTTAAGGATGAAATTTAATAAAAATCCTGTATGATATATATATTTTTAGATGGCAGGTCCTGCAGTTAAAACTATACCTGACCAGGAATGGTGGCCCACGCCTGTAATCCCAGCATTTCAATAGGCCTAGATAGGAGGATTAATTGAGGCCAGAACTTTGAGATCAGCTTGGGCAATATAGTGAGACCTCATGCCTAACCACAAAAAAATAGTTAGCCAGGCATGGTGGCCTGCACCTGTCATCCCAGTTAAGTGAGAAGCTCAAGTAGGAGGATCACTTAATCCAGCAGTTTGAGGCTGTAGTGAGCCATAATTGCACCACTGCACTCCAGTCTGGGTGACAGTGTGAGAGCCTGTCTCAACGAATCGATCAATAAAGATAAAAGTATACCTGCTTGCTTGGTGGTGGCAAATGGGGATCTTTATCTTGGTTTCCACGAGTAGACGTTGAAGCCATGTTGACTTAGTGCTTGCTCTCCTTCCAGTTGATTATCCTCTGCTTTCTCCTTGACCCAGTGTCTAAGGACCGTAGAAGAGAATCACTATGCGGTGACTGAATGTTTGTATCAAGCTTAAAAGCATCCTGAGGATCCACTGGAGTTATTTGGAAAACTCATTTTCCTTTTGTCATTAGCTCATCTGCAAACTCAATGTCTAGTGCCCCCTTCCACCAGCATACACACATTCCTTCACTAATGGGAGACAGGTCAGATTTAGAATGGAGTGAAATATAACACTGTGCACTGAGCGTTAATTATGTGCCAGCCTGGGGGTATGAAGAAGGATAAGACAAGATCAGGGCTGAAGGAATTCATAGTCCACAGAGGGTGACAGACAAGTCAACAGTCATACAACTTGAAAAGGGTTCCCTTGAGGAATGCACAGGATGCTAGGGAAGGAAAAGAAGGATGGTCCATTCCATCTAGTCAGGTCTAGGACTCCTAAGCTTTCAGGAGGATCTGTGGAAGGCAGATGGACTCCGGGACAGGAGAACCAGGTTGCAAGGTGGTGCACTAGTCTGGGCAAGGAATTACAGAGACCTGAACAAAGACCCTGGTGGGAATTCAACATTTTTGATAGATATGCTAAATTCGCCAGCTCTTAAACTGGCGAAGTCATCCTACAGCCCCCAGGCAGTCACTTTTGCTGTTAGTGGCAACCCAGGCTGGAACTCAGCTCTGTCTGTCTTTGACAGAGAGGATAAATATGGGTTTGGAAATGTTGGATTTGGGTGCCTGTGGGGGCAAACAGAATTAGCTGTTAATATTTGACTATTTGGCTCTGGAGTTCCAGAACAGGGGTAGGCTAGAGAGATGAATTTGGGAACTGCCATCATAGATATGAGAGAGCAGGGAACTTGAACAAATGTGTCTAAAAACAGTATTTGGAAATATGAACATTGAACCCAAGGGGATATCGAAAAGAGAAGAAAGATTGAAAAAAAAAAAAAAGCAGGACAAGGAAATGACTGAGAAGGAATAGCTGATACAGAGGGGAGGGAATTCCTCAAGGAGGGAGTGAATCATCAACACCTTCACATGGCTTAGAAAAGTGGACCTTGGATTTGGCAATGATGGACGTAATCCAGGTGGACTTTGAGCGTCTTCCTGCCCCGAGTGGCCGCTGCATTCTGCAGCCCTGAACTCCGCCACTGCTGCTTTTCTTCTGCAAAATGAACCTCTTATACACAATTCTGTTTCCTACATCAATTACTAAACTTTGAAGCATTTGAGCTAAAGGGACCCATACTCCCACCAAGATTCATCACAGGTGCCTGATGTGATTACAGAGACAGCATGGTGCGCTTCACAGGAAAGTGCCGAGTCCGAGAAACCAGGGTTCAAATCCTCTTTCCCCCTGTGATCCCTGTGCTTTGGTACAAACGACTTCATCCGTCCGTGCCTCAGCTTTCTCCTCTGTTAAGTGGGCATAATGCACACAACGGTGAGGGGCTGTGGCAGAGATGAAGACGAGGATGAGGATGAGGGATAGGTCGGTAAAGCCCCGCTCAGCACCAAGCACGCTGCTGTGCGTACGAAAGGGTGGCTGTCAGACAGGCCGTGCACACCTTCCAATTCCTGAGCACTCCCAGGAAGTCTTTGCTGACTAGGCCAAACTAGATTATCTTTGCTTAGCTAGTAGGCCACTTATATTTAGAAGCAAAGATACCCCTCAGCTTCGGTGGCCAGGTCCCCTGGGACCCACTTAGTCCTCAGTCCACACCTAAGAGGAAGCCTTCCGAGGGTCTTGACTGCAGATGTAGCTCCCACCCCCCACCCTAGGGTGGTCCGGGGACCCTCTGCTTCTTCAGTGATGGGGAAGGGACCCGGGGGTGCTGACCGGCGGACATGCGTAGGAAAGCGCGCCCCAGCATGGGGAGCGGGAGTGCTTCTTAGAATGGCCTGGAACCGGGGGCCTGCCGGGCTGGACGACGGGCTGGGGACACCGCACTTTCTGATGCGGTCAGGGGAGCCGGGCGGGGGTCAGCCTCCTGGAGTCCGCCGCCGTCCCCGGCCAGAGGCAGCCGGGGCCACCCCAAGCCTCCCAACCCCTAGCCCGCGCCGGGGCCGCCGGGGTCCGAACCCGGTGAGAGTGAGGGGCGGCCACTGCTGCGCCGCGCCGCCTTCAAAGGACTGCCCCGCGGCTCCGCGTTCCCCCAGGCCACCGTCACCACCCCTGGAGCGGGGGCTCACCTGTGAGGGCCGGGTCGCCTCCAAGACCTCGTCCCCCGTTGCTGAGCCCAGCAGGCCTCGCTCCCCAGCGACTGCACCACGGCCCGCGGCCCGCACCGGTCTCCCCGGCTTCCTCCCGGTCCTTTGTGTTTTCTTCTCTTGCTCCGCCCCTTCGCCTGCCCGCTAAGCACTTAAGCTGAAGAAGTCACCCTACCGCCACCTGCCAGTCGCTTTCGCTGTCGTGGGCAACCCAGGCTGAAACCCAGCTCTTGCCGGACACCCCCCCACCCCGACCCCGTCAACCGTCAAGGCTTGTCCCGACACCGAGTCGGTTCTAGTTCCTTTGTGTCTTCCACAGGACTCCCTTCCTCCAGCAATTGCAGCCGGGAGAGCCTTGTATTGCGTCCCCGCCCTGGGCCAGGCGTGGGCATCACCCTTGCACTCCTTTTCCGCAGCCCGGTGGCGCGCCCGCTGAGATCTCCACTTCGCAGGCGGGTCATCTGAGTTGTGCGGGCCGCCAGGGGAGTCTGGAGTCCACCCTGGGCCCACTTGGCTCCCAGGCCTTCTGTTTCCTTTGCTCTTTGTCGGCCCTCTCTTCCCTCCTGTCTCTCCCCAACTCTGACTCGTAGGGGGAAGCCGCTGACATTTGGGGGAAACTTTAACACCGATACCAGTTGTTATCGGAGAGGGGTCTCGATCCAGACCCCAAGCGAGAGTTCTTGGACTTCGCACAAGAAAGAATTCGAGGTTAAAGCATAAAGTGAGAGTAACTTTATTAAGAAAGTAAAGAAAGGCCGGGGGCGGTGGCTCACGCTGATGCCCATAATCACAACACTTTGGGAGGCCAACCCAGGTGGATCCCTTGAGCCCAGGAGTTCAAGACCAGTCTGGCCAACATGGTGAAACCCCCTCTCTACTAAAAACAAACCAAACTTAGCCAGGAGTGGTGGCGCACGCCTGTAATCCAAGCTACTTGGGAGGCTGAGGCAGGAGAATCGCTTGAACCTGGGCAGAGGTTGCAGTCAGCCAACATGGTGCCACTGCACTCCAGCCTGAGTGACAGAGCAAGACTTCATCTCAAAAAAAAAAAAAGAAGAAGAAGAAGAAATGACTACTCCACTGGCAGAACAGTTCGACTGATTATACTTACAGTTATTTCTTGATTATATGCTAAATAAGAAGTGGATTATTCATGAGTTTTCCAGGAAACAGATGGGCAATTCCCAGAACTGAGGGTTCCTTTACTTTTTAGACCATATGGGGTAAGTTGCAGTGACATTTGTAAACTGTCATGGCCCTGGTGGGAATGTCTTTTATCATGATAATGCATTATAATTAGCATTTAATGGGCAGTGAGGATGACCAGAGGTCACTTTCATGTCCATCTTGATTTTGACTGGTTTTGGCTGGCTTCTTTACTGCATCCTGTTTTATCAGCAAAGTCTTTGTGGCCTGTACCTTGTGCCGACCTTCTATCTCATCCTGTGACTATCAATGCCACACCACCTGGGAAGGCAGCCCAGTAGGTTTCAGCGTTATTTTACTCGGTCCCTATTCAAGATGGAATGGCTCTGGTTCAAACACCTCTGCACACAGTTACCCCAGCTGTGGCTGACAACCTTTTCTGGGCTCAGCTGCCAGTACTGACCTGGTATGTTGACTTGGAGAGAGGCTGTGGAGTCCATTGAAGGCCCTCTTCATTTCTCACCTTTTCCTACTCAGTAAACTGGTCCCTGTATCTGTGGCCTCGGCCTCTCCACAGTGGCCCCCTCTTCCTCACGCCTCCCCCATCCACACCACTGACTTGTTGTTCCTCACATTCACACAGCTCTTTTCCACCTTAACCCCCCCTTCCACGCCCACCTGCAGACTCTCCCGATCTGTCCTGTCCTGGCTTTTTCCTACTTATGCTTTTTGACTGTTCCCCAGGAAAATTTTGCTGGGCCCCTGCTGTTGGAAACAGATGCTCTGTGCGGCAAAGAGAAATTAGCACTGAGACAAAGGATTTTTCAGCAACACAATTTTTATTTCCTGGAGGAAGACTACTCTCGCTAGCCATCTTGCCACTAGAGTACAATGAACAAAGGAAAACACACAGATTTATCCCTTACGCATTTTGGGTCGTCCTTACTGCTGGGTCTGATTTCCATTGGCTGGAGCCAGACCTCACAATCTAAACTAAAACCCAATTGGCTAATAACTTAAAACTTTTCTAAACAGGTGAAAGCAATGGAGAGCTGGGACATGCCTGTGAGCACATCCAGCATAGATATCTTGGTTAAAGTACAAGGTCATAGAATGTGCTATGTGCCTGTAAGCATGGCATGTCTAACAGCTACATAGGATAGGGCTTAACAAAGTTATCAGTACACTTATTCTTTAACAAGAAAGGAAACTTTAAAAAGGAGCTTTTCTACTTCCCACAACAGCTTAAGGCAGGCCTTTCTTCTTTCTCATAGCACAGGGCACTATTGTTTTCCTTCAAAGCACTTATCACAACTCATTATGGGCTTATCAGTGTGTTCATTTATAGAAAGCCTGTTTTCCCTGCTTCAGTGTAATCTTCATGAGGTACAGAACAATATGGAGTCAGTTTTGTTCACCATTTTGTAGCATCTTAGATTTAGAAGGAGCTCAACAAATATTTGTTGAATGAATAAATGAATAAGTGGGCCTGGGTTCAATGACTGTCAAGATACTGTTGTTTTGGAGGGTTCATTTCCCTAGTAGATCCTCCAGACCACATTCCTCCATGGATTCACTGTTTCCTCCCCCCACCAAAGTGTGTCTTATTTTCTTTTCACTCCTTTTCCCACCTCCAAATTAAAGGAATATAATTCTATTGCTAATTTCACATTTTATTACCAGAAGTCAGAAAAAGCTTCTGCCATTTTGTGGTCTGAACAGAACAGCTTTCTAATAGGTTTTGTGATTTAAATGAACAGCCTCCATGTCACTGAAGTCCACCCTCTAACAAATACCCTAATGGCATTTGTCCTTCAATATCTTGCTATGCTCCCACCCTCATCTCTACTTGCCACCAAATAGTCCGTTAACTACCTTAAATAGCTAGAAGTCATCATATGTAATGTGCATTGGTTATGACCAATCGGTATTTGTTGGGCAAATCTGATATGTCCATGTATTGTTCTAGCACTTTCAAAGATAATAGAAAAAGAGATGAGTCTTTTCCACAAAGGATTTATCACTTCCCAAAGAAGTAGAATAAATACACGTTGCCGTAGATGTCTATGGCCCTCAACAGAGCCTTTTTTGGACTTTGCTTCAGCATTCTGCAGGGCCTTGGGATCATGACCTGATCCGAAGTTGGTTATCACTGGCTAATGCTATGAAAACATGATTGATTTAAAAAGTGTCAAACCGTCCATGGCAGGTTCCAGCTTGAATTCTTTCCACAGCCCTGCACTGACCGCAGGCAAGGTCTGAATTCATTAGCAGGGCCCTGCGTGATTCAGCTCCTGCCTGCCTCTCCGGTGCATTTATCTGAGGCCCTCGTAGGACCTTCTGGAGTGACTCATGTTCTCTCCTTTCACGCTTTTATGTGCACTGGAGCGTCAGCCTGAATCAGCCTTCCTCTGCTTCTCCGCCTCTCTCTTACTCATTCTTGAAGACTGAGCACTGGGGTCACCTCCTTTTGGAAGCTTTGCAGACTCAAGTTTAGTTTCTCACCTTCCGTGCTCCCATTGCACTCTGCAGTGGATACCTGTTATGCATATGTGTGTGCACATATATGTTATATATGTATCTATTATGCATATATATGTACATAAATGTAACATTCATAGCTAACATGCTTTAAATACTATGTGTCAGCTGTGCTTCTGGTCTCCCATGACCTTATTCTTTTTTTCCTTTTTAGAGATGGAGTCTTCCTACGTTGCTCAGGCTGGAGTGCAGTGGCTATTCACAGGCTTGATCATGACACACTATAGCCTGGAACTCCTGGGCTCAAGTAATTCTCCTGCCTCAGCCTCCTGAGTAGCTGGAACTATAGATGTGCACCAATATGCCTGGCTCTTCTTCTTCCTTCCCTCCAGGCTCAAGCAGTCATCCTGCCTCAGCCTCCCATGTAGCTGAGACTATAGGCATGCACCATCACACCAGCTAATTTTAAAAAATTATTTTTTTTTGTAGAGACAGGGTTTTGTTATGTTGTCCAGGCTCTCATTATCTTTTAACTTCATCCACACAGCAGTCCCGAGTGGTGCTAATAACTTACTCAGTCATACAGCCAGGAAACGACAGTAGAATTTGAACCTGGGATCCAGAGTGATGAACTTCAGAGCAATGTGGCCCTGCTGTCCCTTGGCTGTCCTCACACTATCACAGCCACTGATGTTATTCATTGGCATTCTCTCTAGACTGTGAGTTCCTTGAGGGTCAGGGCAGTCAAGGACTGATCTTTTTCAGTAACTGGCATATTGTATGAACTCATGAATGGTAATGATAATGAATGAATTTAATGAGGCACAGAAGAAAAAGTGAATAATACATGGTCCTTTATTTCAAGAGGCTCACTATCTTTCTTTTCCCTCTCTCCCTCCCTCCTCTACCCCTCCCTACCATGCTTCCCTTTTCCTTTTTTTGTTTCTGTTTTTCTTTTTCTCAGATAGAAGCTTTTAACAGTAAAGTTACATGTTAAAATTGCATTTAAAAATTTTATTTATTTATTTTTAATTTTACTTAAGTTCTGAGATATATGTGCTGTATGTGCAGATATGTTATATAGGTATACATGTGCCATGATGATTTGCTGCACCTATCAAGCCGTCATCTAGGTTTTAAGCTCCACATGCATTAGGTATTTGTCCTAATGCTCTCCCTCCCCTTTCCCCACACCCCCTCAACAGGCCCTGGTGTGTGACGTTTCCCTCCCTGTGTGGAAGGCAATGGCAAAGACTTCATGACTAATACAACAAAAGCAATTGCAACAGAAGTCATAATAGACAAATGGGACCTAATTAAACTAAAGAGCTTCTGCTTAGCAAAATAAACTATTATCCGAGTGAACAGGCAATCTACAGAATGGAAGAAAATTTTTGTAATCTGTCCATCTGACAAAGATCTAATATCCAGACTCTACAAGGAACTTAAACAAATTTACAAGAAAAAAAAAATCCCATCAAAAAGTAGGTGAAGGATATGAACAGATAATTCTCAAAAGAAGACATTTATGTGGCCAACAAACATGAAGAAAAGCTCATCATCACTGGTCATTAGAGAAACGCAAATCAAAACCACAATGAGATACCATCTCATGCCAGTTAGAATGGTGACCATTGGCTGGGCACAGTGGCTCACACCTGTAATCCCAGCACTTTGGGAGGCTGAGGCAGATGGATCATGAGGTCAGGAGTCTAAGACCAGCCTGGCCAAAATGGTGAAACCCCATCTCTACTAAAAATACAAAAGTTAGCTGAGCGCAGTGGCAGGCGCCTGTAATCCCAGCTACTCAGGAGGCTGAGGTTTGAGAATTGCTTGAACCCAGGAGGCAGAGGTTGCAATGAGCCAGGATCATGCCATTGCACTCTAGCCAGGGCTATAGAGTGAGACTCTGTCCCCCACCCCCCAAAAAAATAGATGGCTATATTTAAATCATTAAAAAGTCTGGAAACAACAGATGCTGGTGAGGATGCGGAGAAAAAGGAACACTTTTACACTGTTGGTGGGAGTGTAAATTAGTTCAACCATTGTGGAAGACAGTGTGGCGATTCCTCAAGGATCTAGGACCAAAAATACCATTTGACTCAGCAAGCCCATTACTGGGTATTTACCCAAAGGATTATAAATTGTTCTACTATAAAGACACATGCACACATATGTTTACTGCAACACTATTTACAATAGCAAAGACTTGGAACCAACTCAAATGCCCATCAATGATAGACTAGATAAAGAAAATGTGGCACGTATACACCATGGATTACTATGCAGCCATAAAAAAGAATGAGTTCATGTCTTTGCAGGTACATGGGTGAAGCTGGAAACTATCATCTGCAGCAAAATAACACAGGAACAGAAAACCAAACACTGCATGTTCTCACTCATAAGTGGGAGCTGAACAGTTTCCTTTCTTTCTTAACAGACTCACTGCAGGGTTTTTTAAACAACCCTAGAAATACATGCTATTATCCCAACATTATAAGTAGAAAAAATGAGGCACAGAAAAGATAAGTAACATGGCCAAGATCATAGCTGGGAGGTGGTATAGCCATGATTCAGACTGCAGTCGCCTGGTCCCAGAGCTCATGTTCTTAACCTCTGTGATATGTTATGTCTCCAGCAGCCTCATTGGGCAGAGGACATGCATAGACTGATGCATAACAAGAAATAGATACAGACACCTGGAGAGACCTGGACAAGCAGCTTGGTGGGGCAGGAGAGAGTGCTGTTCAGTGCGGTTGGCTGAATAGCAAGCCCTAGTGGGGGAGCGATGGGGATGGATTAAAGATTAAAATGAGACTGCTCACTGTGTAATCCCAGCACCTTGCGAGGCTGAGGCAGGAGGATCACTTGAGGCCAGCAGTTCAAGACCAGTCTGGGCAATACATGAGACCCTGTCTGTACAAAATATTAAAGAAATTTTAAAAATTACCCAGCTGTAGTGGCACACACCTGTAGTCCTAGCTGCTCAGGAGGCTGAGACAGGAGGATTGCTTGAACCTAGGAGGTTGAGGCTGCAGTAAGCCATGATCACTCTACTGCACTCCAGTCTGGGTGACAGAGGGAGATCCTGTCTCTTAAAGAAAAAAAACTGCAGGTGGAAATCTGATTGATGCCCCTAGGAGCCCAGGGCTCGCCCACAACCACCTCTTTCTGCTCTGTAAAAGGGGCTCTGGCTGGGTTCCTGATGCGGACAGGTTTCATGTGAGTGTCAGGGACATCTTGGGCGTTCATGGGGTGGCAAGAGGAGGCCTCGGCATACTGCCGTTCTTTGTCTTATTCCAGCTCAACTTGCCATCTGCGTACCTCTGTGACAGGCTCTATGAATCACTCATTCCCCCTCTGAGGAATAAATTATGTCAAGTCTCACAAAAGCAGAGCACTTGGGTTTAAATGAGGTGTCACACAAAGATGGACCGCAGGTTCTACTTTCCCTTTTGAGCTGGCACAGCTTTAGGGCGAGGCACCTTGCCAATTCTCAGCTTGAGCTTTTGGGCCATCAACCCAGAGTTCTGGCTGCTTCAGCTTCATCTGGATTTGATGTTCAGGATGCCAGACTCAGCAAGAGGTGAAGCAGGCCCCAACAATCACAATTTGACACAAACAGGGAAAGTCTGAAGAATGAAGACGAGTGAACATTGATTTACTTGTGTCTCCAGTCTTCCTTGCATCAAGCCTATCTTTTATTATTATTATTATTATTATTTGAGTTGGAATCTTGCTCTGTCATCTAGACTGGAGTGCAGTGGCGCAATCTCGGCTCACTGCAACCTCTGCCTCCTGGGTTCAAGCGATTCTCCTGCTTCAGCCTCCCGAGTAGCTGGGACTACAGATGTGCACCACTGCGCCTGGCTAATTTTTGTATTTTTAGTAGAGACAGGGGTTTCCCCATATTGGCCAGGCCGGTCTCGAACTCCTGACCTCAGGTGATCCGCCCACCTCGGTGTCCCAAAGGCTATCCTTTATTTTACTCACACCTGCTGATAACAGACATCCTGAAAGTAAATTTACTACTTTAATATTCCAGAAGTGCTTTCTGTAGCCCATGATACTCAAAGCCTTTGAATGCAAAAAACAAAATGATCCTGGTGTAGCGGAGAGAATATGTGGTTAAGCAGAGGACAGTGATATCCTGCGGCAGATTTGTTGATCCCATCACAAGTGTGCATTGTCAGCTTCCTGTCCTGCTATCTGTCCGCAGCCTCTCTTTAGGTAGCAACCTTCGCACCTGGCTATGGTGTGGGTGGGAGGAAAGCAATTTGATTTGTTGGAGAAAATGACTCACAGCAGGATGTAAATTCGAACCACAGATTTAGCTCCTTGCAGGGGATAATTCCATTTTAGACAAGAGGCTTAGTAATCAAAATCTAATAAGCTTAGCAATCAAGATCTTGATAGAATGTTGGGGGAAGACTCGCTTTCGCAGAGGAATTTTTGAAAATCCGTTTGTTACCCTAGTCAGCCCACTTTGTCTGATTGACTTTTCTCAACATTAGGGAAACAAGCGTCAGTATCCTGGCAGTCCACGTGGGGAGGGCCTAAGCTGTAACTGCTCCAGGTGGTTCAATTTCAGCTTCCCTCTTCAGAGCGCCTCTCAGGGCATCTTTGCACTGTGTCCACCCTATTCCCTCCATCAGGCACCTACACGCTCTGCCATGGCAAGCCTATGCCTATTCTTTGGGTCCCATTGGGGATATCCCTTAAAGCCTAGAAATTTAAGCAGGAACACAGACTACCTGGGCTCCATGATAGCCCCACTCTATATCTGTATATAAATAATTGCTTGGCATAGTGCCTGGAACACGGGGAGTGTTGTTTAAGTGTTCATAACCATTTCCTCCAGGAAAATTCTCCCTCTCTGGCCCCTGAGGCAGGAATCTCTCCTGTGTGCTGTATTTTGATGACGTCTTTATTTGCCTCTCTTCTAGGATGTGAGATACCTGAAGGCAGGGGCTATCTTTCTCGCCTTCACTTCTGTGACTAGAAAAGCACATTGAGGTTTTAATTTGAGTTATGTACTCTTTCAGCAGCCTGAATGAATGGGAAGGATTCTCCCTTCCCCATTCCAAGAAAGTCACCATGTGTCCTTACGTTTAGGACTAATAATTTTGGCACTATAGGGATAAACGAAGAGTTCAGAAATAAAGTATGCAACAGGCATCTGGAATATCACCCCTACATTGAATTTTGTTGTAAAAAAGAAGCCGCAACCGAGAGAGGAAGAAATGGGTCAACCCCGGAGGGAAGGTTCTGAAAGCTTTTGGAGAGACTGGGAGCAAGGCAGAGGTGTGCAGGTCCTGTAGTAAAGCAGACCAGCACTTCCCTCCCACAGCTGGTGTGTGGCAGGACCTCATGGCAGAAAAGCTGCATGGTCCCCTGAGAGAGAAGGTTCACCAAGCCTTTAACTTCCCAGTCGACAAAAGTTCTGGGACTGGGCCACTGCTTTCAAGGGACCACATGGATTTTGACACTGAACACCTCAACCAGTTCAGTGTGACCAGAAGAGATCAGAGGATCTTCCAGACTGTTCTAGATTGTGCCAGATTCCCTCACTTGCCCCTACGAAGAAGGGTTCCTGCCCCCCATCCCCACCAAATTCTAGAGATTGAACTTCCTGAGTGAAGGGGGACTCTGAACAAATGTAACTTTATTTAGAGACACAAAAGAACACTGCCTTTCAGAAATCCTAGTGAAGTGAACTGAAATTCACATCTACAGCATGCCCATGGTCCTGGCTAAGGCAGGTCATGTAAAATTCTTGGTGAATAAGTAAATAATGGAAGTACCTTGAAATTTCTCCAGTCTATTTTTGTAATCCTATAGCAACATTTTTTATTTACCTACCTTGAAGGAAAGTTTTCCATGGCTATTTCCTGAGCATTTAAAGTGCATGCAAATGAGTTGTCTTTGAACAAGGATTCAAAAGACTTTTATGACTGCAAGCTAGCAACAAGCTGAATTTATATCGCACTAGTATACATTGTAGGTTGCTAACGTGACTAAGCCTTGCTACTTTACACTTTGTCTGTGAATAGGTTGAAGTCTCCAATGAGAGCTTGCATCACAAAGCCCCACCTAATATGATAAAGCCTTGAAGACAAAACCTCAAAATCTTGCTTTGTATATTGGTATCCATGTCATAAAGCTGCCTTATACCTACAATTTCTAGTCCCTGCTCAGAATGCAAGTTATTTGGACTATTGTTTTATTTTTAGTCTCAATTACTTGTGGCTATTCATACAGGGATCACTTATATGAATTAAATCTAGAGATAATTGAACAACATTCCTTTAGTCCTTAGTTTCTGCTCATTCTCCTCTCTAGTCTTCAGACTTTTTCTCTAGGCTGCTACACGAGCCATAGATTCAATGTATTATCTTCCCCCGCTCCCAGAATCCTCAAGAATTCACCCTCGACTTCTTTCAATGTTCTTTTATCTAGGTTTTGTTGTGTTTGCTTTGTTTTTGCTTTCAATAGAGTTTTTTGTTTTGGAAAAGTCTTAAGGTCACAGAAAAATAGAGCAAAAGGTACAGAGATATCCCATAATACCCTGTCCTAAAACATGCATAGCCTCCCCCATTATCGACGTATCTCACCGGAGCACTACACTTGTGACAACTGATGGACCTACACTGACACATCATTTTTGCTCAGATTCCATAGTCTACATTAGGGTTCACTCATAGTGTTGTACTTCTGTGGTTTTGGACAAATGTATGATATGTGTCCACCACTGTAGAATCTTATAGAGTAGTTTCACTACCCTAAAAATCCTCTGTGCTCTCCCTGTTTGTTCCTCCTTCCCCTGAACTCCTAGAAACCACTGATCTTTTTACTGTAGCCTTTTCCAGAATGTCATATAGTTGGAACTGTAGAGCATGCAGGCTTTTGAGATTGACTTCTTTCATTTACCAATATGCATTTAAATTTCCTCCATGTCTTTTCATGGCTTGATAATGCTTTTTCATTTCCTTTTAGTGCTGAATAATATTCTCTTGTCTGGTTGGACCACAGTTTATTTATCTATCCACCTATCGCAGGACATCTTGTTTGCTTCCAGGTTTGGGCGGTTACAAATGAAACTGCTATAAACATCCATGTGCAGGTTTTTGTGTGAACATAAGTTTTCACTTTTTTGGATAAATGCCAAGGAGCATGATTGCTGAATCATAAGAGTATCATTAGCTTCCTAAACAATCTCCAAACTGTTTTCCAAAGTGATTGTACCATTTTGCATTTTCACAGCAATGAATGAGACGTTCTGTGGCTCCAAATCCTCACCAGCATTTGGTGTTGTCATTGTTCTAGATTTTGGCCATTCTAACAGGTGCATAGTAATAGCTCATTTGTTCTTTTGATTTGCAATTTCCTGAAACATATGAAGTTGAGTATCTTTGTGTATGTGTATATACACAAAGATTTGTGTATATATTTGTACTTGCATATATATACAAACACAAATATTTATATACATATTATATTTGTATATTTATATGTGTGTGTGTATATATATATATATATATATATATATACACAGATGTCATCTATGTATCATCTTTGGTGAGGTATCTGTTAGGTTCTTTAGTCCATTTTTTACTTGGGTTGTTTTATTCTTGTTAAATTTTAAGAGTTCTTTGTATATTTTTAAGGTAGTCTTTCATCAGATTGTCTTGCAAATATTTTCTCCCAGTCTGTGGCTTGTGTTTTCATTTTCTTGACAGTGTCTTTGAAGAACAGGTTTTTTTTTTTTTTTTGAGATGGAGTCTCGCTCTGTTGCCAGGCTGGAGTGCAGTGGCACAATCTTGGCTCACTATAACCTCTAACTCCCTAGTTCAGATGAATCTCCTGCCTCAGCCTCCCGAGTAGCTGGGATTACAGGCATTTGCCAGCACACCCAGCTATTTTTCTTTTCTTTGTATTTTATAGTAGAGATGGGGTTTCACCATCTTTGGCCAGTATAGTCTTGATGTCCTGACCTCATGATTCGCCCACCTTGGCCTCCCAAAGTGCTGGGATTACCCAAAGTGAGTCACCTTGCCTGGCCAGGTTTTTTTTTGTTGTTGTTGTTGTTAAGGATAAAGTCCTGCTCTGTCACCCAGGCTGGAGTGCAGTGGTGAGATTATATAGCTCACCATAGCATTGAATTCCTGGGCTCAAGTGATCCTCCCTCCAGGACCTTCCTTCCAAAGTGCTAGAATTACAGGCAGGCATGAGTCACTGTGCTTGGCCTTGACATTTTAAATTTTAATGAAGTTTGATTTATCAGTTTTTCATAGATCATGCCTTTGGTGTTGTAGATTTATTTTCTTTATCTTGTAACTATCAGAAGGGTATTTCAAAGATAGGTAATAACTGGAAAAGTAGAAACAAGCTAAATAACACCATGATTAAACAATCAGGCAAACCCTGAAGGTGAGAGACTCCACTAGACAACTGTTCTGGACACTTAGCAAATCAGCGTCATAGAAACAGTGGGTCTTATAGAGTTAAAGCAATTTAAGTGACCCAACCATCAGATGTATTATAACATGTGATCCTAGATTAGATTCCAGTTTATGTAGATTTAAATAGCTACAAAAGTGATTTTGGGAAACATTATGGAAATTGGAATATGGCTTGGGTCTTAAACGATATTAAAACTCATTAAGATTATTATTATGGTTCGTTAGGCATGATAGTGTTGATTTTGGTTATGGAGGCTGTTCTTATTTTTTAGAGCTGCATACTAAAGTATTTAGGGATGAAATGCCATGATGTCTGTAGTTTACAGTGTTTCCACATAAAAAAATAAAGCAAATGTAAAGGAATAAAATTTGGAAGAACAGAATTATTTCACCCATTAGATCCTCATTGGCTGACCCAACCAAACCAATGCCTACTTTTCTACAGTATATGAGTAAAGACAGCACTTGGGTGGGGAAAGGGCATGGAATCTGGATTATGTCCTTCCCTTTGCTAGCTGTGCAGTTGTGGGCAAAGTAATTCTCCTGTCTGTGTCTCAGTTTCTTCAACCATAAGATAGGTATATTAGTTGTATTAGTCCATTTTCATGCTGCTGATAAAGACATACCTGCGACTGAGTAATTTATAAAGAAAAAGAGGTTTAATGGACTCACAGTTCCACATGGATGGGGAGGCCTCACAATCGTGGTTGAAGGTGAAAGGCATATATTACATGGCAGCAGGCAAGAGGAAACTTGTGCAGGGAAACTCCCCCTTATAAAACCATCAGATCTTGTGAGACTTACTACCATGAGAACAGTATAGGGGAAACCACCCCCACAATTCAATTATCTCCAACCTGGTCCCTCCCACAATATGTGAAAATTATGGAAGCTACAATTCCAGATTAGATTTGGGTGGGGACCCAGAAAAATCATTTCATTAGTAGACCTACCACACAGGATAATTGTGAGGATAAATGACTTAATATACACAAGGCCATTAAATCAGTTCCTGGCACATAGTAATACATAAGACTTACCTATTATCATTGTTTTTGTTTTAGCTATTCAGGTATATGATCCTAGCATGTGCTGGGTTGGCACAGACTGATACATTCAGTGCAGCTTCTTGGGTTTTCTGGTACATTGCTAGTAGCCACATGAACTCCATATTTTTGGGGACCCATTTTTGAGTTTTCTCTTGCACTACATTGAGAACTGTTTGACCCCATGTTTTAGGGGCTGGTGAAGAATGGTGAGACTTAAAGACATTTTCTCTTACTAGTTGTAATGGGGCTTTTGGCTTAGTGCTCCATTATAAATCTAAAGTTTTAAGTGTAGTTAAATAATAGGTAATTGAAGACACCCCTAGGTTTAGAATCTTCTGACAGAAGATTTAACATCTTCATTAGGAATATTGGGCTAGAATTCATCTTTTCCTTTAAAAAATTAGCAGATACAAAATAAGATGCCTTTATAAATATATCCCATCAAGCAAATCTGACACATGATGATTTAGGACTAAAATTTATCTTTGTCACCAACAGAATAGAAAGAGGGTAAATATGGTTTTATAACTGTGTCTCAGGTTTTTAGTTGGAGCAATGCTGTACTTTAATTAAGATTACAAATGACTTTATTTCTTAGTGTTCTATGTCATTTTTCAATTTTAGACTTTTAGTACAGATTAAGAATATTTTTTCTATTCCTTTCTTTCACTTATATAAGCACAGGGAGTTCTTTGACCTCTAGAAGCTACCAAAATTTTCAAGATTTGATGGGTGTGTATTACAGACAATTCTAAATGACTGAGTTAAAATTTACACTCATAAAAAGTTATGAGAACCATTTATTTTGTAAGGTCTGCAGTACCAAAATAACAGCTTCAGAAATTAGAACATTATTTGTTATAATTCTACTATATAATAATTTCTTTTTTTTTTTTTTTCCTGAAATGGAGTCTTGTAATGTTGCCCAGGCTGGAGTACAGTGGTGTGATCTCGGCTCACTGCAACCTCCGCCTCCTGGGTTCAAGCGATTCTCCTGCCTCAGCCTCTTGAGTAGCTGGAATTACAGGCTCTCGCCACCATGCCAGGCTAATTTTTTGCATTTGTAGTTTAGATGGGGTTTCATTATGTTGACCAGGCTGGTCTTGAATTTCTGACCTCGTGATCCACCTGCCTCAGCCTCCCAAAGTGCTGGAATTACGGGTGTGAGCTGTCGCGCCTGGCTTATATGATAATTTCATAAAAGCAAAACATTATTTAAAATAACATAAATAATTTTTAAAATCTGACATTGAATGCAAGTACTGTGCTGAAGTGCTTTACATGAGATGTCTCATCTACTTCTCACACCACCCAGGGCCTGCTCGTGCTTTCATTTGTCTTGAGAGAACTGAAATGGACAGGACAAATGACTGGCTCAAGGTCACACTGCAGCTGTGATAAGGTGAGGTTGTAATTTAGAATCATTGATGACTTCTTCATCCAGCCAATATTTATTGAGCATTTATTAGGCACCAGACTCTGTTCCAGGTGTGGGGATAGTAACGTGAATAAAACATCGAAATCTTTGCTGTGAATATTATGAAATATTGACACACAGTTGAGGTTAGCAGCAGAATTGGTAAACACTTTTCCCATGATTAGGCAGCATTCTAGCCCCTCTACTTAGAAATTTAGCCCTACAGACTGATTTGTTTTTCCAGAAGAAACAAAGGTCCCGAAGCTGATCATAAGTGCCTGGAGAGTAGAAGTTTGGCTCTAAATCTGGACTTGTCCAGAAGAAAAAAAGCATGGTGGCTCATGCCTGGAGTCCCAGCTACTGGGGAGGCTGGGGCAGGAGTATTGCTTGAGTATTGCTGAGCCCAGGAGTTTGAGGTTGCAGTGAGTCATGATTGCACCACTGCACTCCAGCCTGGTGACAGAGTAAGACCCTGTCTCAAATAAAAAACAAAATAAAACCAAAAACCCCACACTCTCTTTGAACCAGCTATTTCCTTAACCTTCCTCAAAACACACACACACACACACACACACACACACACACACACATTTCTTGATATCTTTTCAAAGCATCATTTATCCTAGGCAAACTTTATAAACGTGGGTCCATACCTGTTACAATTCAGGATCACCAGCCTGGCTGGACTATTTTGTTGTTGTTGTTATAGATATCTGCAACAATTGCCACACAACGGAACACCACAGTGTATTTCCATAATAAAATAACCTAAATTTGCTAGTGAAGCCTGTAGTTCATTACGTAAGGCTTTTACTCCTTTAGCAACCAAATTGCTCTCTTACCTCAGTGAATGACAGTCTCTGCAATGGCCTAACATATTTGGGCAGCCCAGAGCAAGCATGCAGAGGCACCCTCATCTCCTTACATCACAGCCATGGGTACTTCCAACCCACAAGTCATGGGTTGGATGAACAGGGTTGCTATTTATGAAGTTACACAGGCAAGTAGTTGAGTAAGGAATTTTAAAACAGTTAAGATTTCTCTTTAGTTTTTGTATCTACATAAACTTTCTGTAACTTGAAATACAGTACTAACTTTTCATAATTGAAAAGTATGGGGATAAACAAATGAAATACATTCAGCAGTAACCATGGATATGTAAAATCAAAACAATTGCTATTATCATACTGCATATTTATACTGAATTCATTCCTTATTTTAATTTTCAAACCCAGTGATAATTGATGTTTATATTTCTGCCCTATTTTATTTTATTTTATTTTTTTGAGACAGAGTTTCTCTCTTGCCCAGGCTGGAGTGCAGTGTCACAGTCTTGGTTGGATGCAACCTCTGCCTCCCAGGTTTAAGCAATTCTTGTGCCTCCCCCTCTGGAGTGGCTGGGATTACAGGCACGTGCTACCACACCTGACTACTTTTTGTATTTTAGTGGAGACAGGGTTTCACCATGTTGACCAGGCTGGTCTCAAAATCCTGACCTCAGGTGATCCACCCATCTCCACCTCCCAAAATGTTGGAATTACAGGCATGAGCCACTGTACCTGGCCATTGTGCCCTATTTTAAAGCCCTTATGCATGCATATTGCATTATAGAAAGTGAAAAAAAATTTTTTGAGATAGAGTCTTACCCTATTGTCCAGGCTGAAGTGAGTGGCACGATCTCAGTTCACTGCAACCTGTAACTCCTGGATTCATGTGATTCTCCTGCCTCAGCCTCCTGAGGAGCTGGGATTACAGGTGCACGTCACCACATCTGGCTAATTTTTGTATTTTTAGTAATAGAGATGGGACTTCACCATGTTGGCCAGGCTGGTCTTAAACTCCTGACTTCAAGTGATTCACCCACTTAGGCCTACCAGAGTGCTGGGATAACTGGCATGCGCTATTGTGCCTGGCCTAGAAAGCGAAAGAATCTTGAAATAAGATTTCCCTCTCCTGTGAGATACTGAGACTAGCACTAATTTCTTCTACCATTCATTGAAAAAAAGCTGCAATATGTTTCATAATAATGTAGAATTTAAAAAATGCCCAGGACATTTGAGCTATGTATAAATAGCATAACACAGATATCATTAGGATACTATAGTTTATGTTTATAAAGAGACCTATCTAGTTCTCTTGAATTCCGTGAAAATAAGCAGAGAGACTTAGCTGGCTACAGAACATGAGCTTAGACTGACGGGAAATTTTAGTGCAAGGTATCAAATCATGAAAGGTACAGTGAAAGCTGATGAAGCCCTTATTTTACATCACTTAGAGAAATGATTTCTGTTTTCTTGAACACCTCATCTTCTTACTGCCTCCCTGTAATCTTGGCTATGAAATAGACATGTATGTTATGTTTTTGCTTTTTATTAGTGAAGGGTTTCTTTTTCCTCTCTTTCTTGACACTAGAGACAATTTGATGACAAGCTGAAAACAGCCCATTGATGGATAAAATATTTGGACTGAAAATAAACAGGAGTAACAGCTCTGGTTCTAACCTGCCTAGATTTTTGTTACAGGACAAATTATTCAACCCTTCTGGTTTGTCATCTGTATTAAGGAGAGAAGTTGATGGAATTATTTTTAAAGTTTTACCCCTCACTGTATAACGCTACAGTTTCAATACAGCTTTAGCTCTGATAACTAAGAAACAAAATGGTAATCATAATAATCTATTAGATATTTGGTGACGCCACATTCATAAAGCAAAAATGTCACTTCAGTTCCTTTGGTAGTCCAATTACCCATTTTGCTGTGGAATGAAATGCCTACTCTTAATTATTCCTTTCACTTGAAGGAGAATGTAGAATTTAAAAAATGCCCAGGACGTTTGAGCTATGTATAAATAGCATAACACAGATATCATTAGGATACTATAATTTATGTTTATAAAGAGACCTATCCAGTTCTCTTGAATTTCATGAAAATAAGCAGAGAGACTTAGCTAGCTACAGCACATGAATTTTGACTGATGGGAAATTTTAGTGCAAGGTATCAAATCATGAAATGTGTGACTTTCCATAACTGTGACAGTCCATAACTGTGTCACAGTCCGTAACTGTGACACACTTGGCATCTCTCTACCTTTTTTGCTCTTCTTTTTTTGGGGGGGCGGAATATGTAGTGACCTGTCTAACTGGTGAGTGTAGAGGACAAATTGGATAGAAGGGCCAGCCCTTTCCTCTCAGTTCCTCTTGAGACCTGTTGACCTGCAGATAAAATGTGTCCTCTTGAGTCCTCCTGGGAGCTGGGGACTTGTAGAAAAGGTGTGTCTGCTTTGATTCCTCCAGGCTGTAGGTTTACAGGGTCAGGGCCCTCCCTGGGGAGGTCTGTGGCCAACCATAGGCAAGCTTTCTAGTTCTGGGGTTTAATGTTAGGAAACCCAGTTGGCTCTTAAATCTAAGCCACATTCTGCAATATCAGCTTTCTCAGTTGTAAACATGATATTTTGATTTCCATGCATCTTATTTTTTGGGCCTATTTCCCAGGTGGTTCAGAATGTGGATGTGATGCTATTTTGGGAGTTCCCTGAAGCCCCAACGAACAGCACTACATTGTGTGAATAAATGACTTTGGCCATGAACTTTCTGCTTAGATTTACGCAGGTCTTCTCTCAATTTCGATTGTCTCTGGTAAAAAACTTGACAACATCACTGCAAACTCTGGTGTTCAGGATGCTAGAGATCGTTATCTTAGCCAACAGTAACATGGCAGCATGTCACTCATGGTTTTACAAAGGAAGCCAGACATTTAAACAATCACTGTGAGCCATAAAACATGGCATCCAATTTGTTACAGAGCTCAATCAAGATGGGAAGGAAGAGGTGCTTATTTTATCAATCTGAACACTGGCTGAAAGTAGAAGAACCAATCCACTTTATAATAATTTGTTTTCTCTCTTGAATCCAGAAAGAAGAAGGGTTGAGGACACAGAAGGTACATAGTTTAATAAATATGCAAGGGCTGAGTATGGTACCCAGACTTCTCTAGGTGCTGTGGGACACAGCAGTGGACCAAGAAGACAAAAATCTGTATCCTCAAGAAGCTTATATTTTAGTGGAAGGAGATAGGCATTAATCAAAACAAATAAGTAAATAAATAAACAAGTAAGTAAATATGCTAATGCAGTGTAGTGACACCGTGTTGGAGCCAGACAGCTTGGGGTCAAAGCCTGGTTCCATCACTTACAAGCTGTATGACCTTTGAGGGAGTTCTTAACTTCTCTGTGCCTTGGTTTCCTCATCAGTAAAATTGGTTTAATGAAAACTTTTGAGGTTTGTCATGAGGATTACGTTTAATTAGTGTTAAACACTTAGACCTGTGCCCAGCACACTTTAAGCACTACATAAGTACTTGCTGTTATTATATTAAATGGTACATGCAGAAGAAAGGGATAAAGCAGTGTTGGATGGGTTTGTAGTTTTAAATGGGTTGTTAAAAAAAAAAATCCAAAACAAGATCTTGATGAAAAGCTGGCTTTTAAGTAAAGACCTGAAGGAGCTGAGGGAGTCAGCCACTCAGATATTTGGTGGAAATCATGACGGCAGAAGGAATGGCAAGTGCAAAGGCCTTGAGGTTGGCAGATGCCTTAGTTCTAGGACTGGCAGGTGTGGAGTGTGGCTGCGGGGGAGAATAGAGAGTGATGGTAGATTGGGACTCCTTAGAAGTAGAACCTAAGACAGGAAATCAAATGTCATTGATTTCCTGAGGATGTGCTCTCAGGAAAAAGCAAGGGAAGAAAGGAGGAGAGAGCAGAAGAGCTAAGTAGGGATGTGGCCCTGGCAGGTACAGCCTGGCCCCACAGGGAGCGCTGGAGCATGAACTGCACCACAGTGAGCTCCCCCTTGAGACAAGTGGCTTGGCTTCTTGTTTCTTCATATCAGCCAGTCACTGGCAGGGGGCTGTTGGGGAGATGGCTCCCATTGGCCAAGGGCAGTTCTCATGAGCAGGGGCAGTTGTGAGTCACTGCAGCAGCTGGAGGTGGCCTGGGGAAGGGGATCGGGCAGTTCGCAGCAGTGCCCATTACAGGAGCGTCACAGAAGATGAAGCTGCTTCTTCTAGGGACTTGTAGACATTTCAGGTCGTAGTTCCAGAAGATTCGAATCTGAATTTAATGAGTCCATCTACATTCCAGGAACAGAATCTTAGCCATGATGAGGGCTGGAGGCTTTTCAGTCTGTACTTGTGCTTCTGAAAAATGTTAAAAACTACACAATGGGAGCATGTTGGTCCCTCTATAGCTTGCTAGCACCTGACTTTTTTTTTTTTTTTTTTTTTCCAGACAGGGTCTCATTCCGTTGCTCAGGCTGGAGGGCAGTGGTGCCATCCATTGCAACTTTTACCTGCCAGCAAACTCTGCCTCCCAGATTCAAGTGATTCTCCTGTCTCAGTATCCCAAGTAGCTGGGATTAAGGTGCAGGCCACCACACCTGGCTAAATTTTATATTTTTAGTAGAGACAGCATTTTACCATGTTGGGAAGGCTGGTCTTGAGCTCCTGACCTCAGGTGATCCACCTGCCTCGGCCTCCCAAAGTGCTGAGATTACAGGCGTGAGCCATCATGCCTGGCCGAGAAATCCTGTTTTCAAGGGCAGTATATAGCCAGAAAGTTATGTATAAACACAGATTGGATATGGCAATTTCTCTTCACAAAGGTCACATGTGCAGGTAAATAAATTAGCAGCATGTATCTAGAGTTATAACCAAACTGTTTTTAAGATGCAGAAGTGTAAAATCACATATTGAAAATATGATGAAAATATGAAGAGCTGGTCTATACATGTCAAAAATCATATGTTGCTTATAAAAGAGATGAATGACAGCTGCAGGATTCAAGAACAATATGATCTCAAGAAATTAACACTGATCAAAGAGAATGAGAATATTTTTACATTTCACTGAAAATACATTGACTACTAGAATGTAAAAATCTAGCAGGAACTCAGGGAGAAAATTACAAAATCTAAAACCAATTACCTAATATTTCTCATTACCTAAACAACAGCATGATTTTAAAAGGAAGCTGAAAATATGGAACACGTCATGAATTTGTGCATCATCCTGTGTGGGGGCCATGCTGATGTTCTCTGTATCATCCCAATTTTGTTACATCGGCTGCCGAAGCGCGCCTTGTGTGAAATTTGAGATCAGGAATGAAGCAGCAGCCTTTGCACTTTGAAGGCCATCATTGGTAGGGGTGGTTAACAGTGTCTGTGGGGGCGGGGTGCAGTGGTTCACGCCTGTAATCTCAGCACTTTGGGAGACCATGGCACCCCCAATCCCAGCTACTGCAGAGGCTGAGGCACGAGAATCGCTTCAGGGAGGCGGAGATTGCAGTGAGCTGAGATCACGCCATTGCCCTCCAGCCTGGGTGACAAGAGGGAAACTCCGTCTCAAAACAACAATAACACCACCAACAACAAACAAAATATAGTGCCCGTGGGTGCCGTCTTGTCCTCACTTTTTCCCACTCAGTGTCCAGCTCTTCTTCCTGACTGCTGGCCCTACTGGCCAGCTATGAATCAGGCCCACCATAAGATGCTCTGCTGTGAGCTCACGGAGGTGGAAGCCACAAAGAGCTGGAAGTCCTCCACAGACTCCTGTGCCAGCGCCTTCATGGTTGCCCTCCAGCAGTCAGTGCCCCTCACATCCAGCAAGCTTCGACTTGGTCACTTTTTCCAGGCTTGATTAGTGACTTTTCTTTGGTGCTTTTCAGACCTTTCACCCTCAGCTTTTTCCCAGATTGTGGAAAGTCTAACTCCATAATAAATAACGTGCCCCACAGTGCTCATAATGGTCTTGCTTCCCTGATTGAACTCTATGGTACAGGAGGGAACTATAATTGCCTTCATCTTACTACGTTTCCAGGAACACTTTATCATTTCTTACAGGTTGCCACAGCAGACATCTTCTTGGCTGGCTGGCCTTGAATAGAATCAATATATATCAATATAATCAATGTAGCCCTAAATATAATGTATTAGTCAATTCTCACAGTGCTATAAAGAAATATCTGAGACTAGGTAATTTATAAAGAATAAAGGTTTAATTGGCTCATGGTTCTGCATGGCTTGGGATGCCTCAGGAAAATTACAATCACGGTGGAAGGCGAAGGGGAAGCCAACACATCCTCATGGCTGGAGCAGGAGGAAAAGAGTGAGGTGGAAAGGGCTACATGCTTTTAAACAACCGGAAATTGGGAGAACTCACGATCACAAGAACAGCAGGGGAAGCAGCCCCCATGATCCAATCACCTCCCACTAGCCCTTCCAACATTGGGGATTACAATTACACATGAGATTTGGGTGGCGACACAAATCCAAACCATATTAATAATATCCTTGAATTTCTGGTAGAGAGGGCATGAAGCACTCTTTTCAGAAGAACCTTAATCTATCTATCTGAATATCCTTTTCAGTGAGACATACAGCTAGACATACAATGGGAGGCAAACCATGACCTTATAAATATCTTTCTTTTTTATGTTTTTTTTTTTTGTTGTTAGAGGTTTGAAATAATAGTTCCTCTTTCTTTTTTTTTTTTAGAAGAAGAAAGAGAGAAAGAAAGAGAAAGAATAAAAAAAAAAAAGAAAAAAAAAAAGAAGGAGAGGAAGAAAGAGGAAGAGGAAGAGGGAGAGAGAACAGGGGTGTTGCTTTATTGCCCGGGCTAGAATGCAGTCTAAAAATGGGTATGCCTGTAATTGTGTTTAATAATAGAGACATGAAAAAAGAAAAATGAGGGAAGAAAATAACTAACAAGCAGCCAACCAATATTTCATTTAAACCTGTAAATAGGTGTGATATGGTACTGATAAGAGTGTATATTTTGTGTATTTAAAGTGGAGAGTTCTATAAATATTAATTAAGTCTACTTGTTCTGGATCTGAGTTCAAGTCCTGGATATCGATGTTAACTTTCTGTCTCATTGATCTGTCTAATGTTGATGCTGAAGTCTCCCACTATTATTGTGTGGGAGTCTAAGTCTCTTTGTAAGTCTTATATATCTGGGTATTTCTGTATTGGGTGCGTATATATTTAGGATCTTTAGCTCTTCTTGTTACATTGATCCTTTTATCATTATGTAATATCCTTCTTTGCTTCTTTTGATCTTTGTTGCTTTAAAGTCTATTTTATCAGCAAAAATTGCAACTCCTGCTTTTTATTTATTTATTTTTGCCCTCCATTTGGTTGGTAAATTTTTCTCCATCCCTTTTTTTTGAGTCTTTGTGTATCCTTGCATGTGAGATGGGTCTGGATGTAGCATACCAATGGGTCTTGGCTTTTTTTGCCTGTCTGTGTCTTTGGATTGGGGGATTTAGTCAATTTAAATTTAGAATTAATAATAATATATGTGAGTTTGATATTGCCATTTAATGTTGGCTGGCTGTTTTGCCCATTAGTTGATGCAAGTTCTTAATTATGTAGATGTTCTTTATTTTTTAGTATTTTTTAGAAAGGCTGATACTGGTTTTTCCTTTCTATTTGTAGTGGTTCTTTCAGAAGCTCTTGTAAAGCAGGCCTGGTGGTGATGAAATCTCTGAGTGCTTGCTTGTTCACAAAAGATTTTATTTTTCCTTCGCTTATGAAGCTTAGTTTGGCTGGATGTAAAATTCTGGGTTGAAAGTTCTTTTCTTTAAGGATGTTGAATATTGGCCCCCATTCTATTCTGGCTTGTAGGGTTTCTGCTGAGAGATCTGCTGTGAGTCTGATGGGCTTCCCTTTATGGGTAACCTGACCTTTCTCTCTGGCTGCCCTCAATATTTTCTCTTTCATTTCAACCCTGATGAATCTGGCGATTATGTGCCTTGAGGTTGGTCTTCTTGAGGAATATCTTTGTGGCGTTCTCTGAATTACGTGGAGTTGAATATTGTCCTGCCTTGCTAGGTTGGGAAAGTTTTTTTGAATAATATCCTGAAGCATATTTTCCAGCTTGGATTGATTCTCTTCGTCTCATTCAGGTACACCTATCAAACGTAGATTAGGTCTTTTCACATAGTCCCATATTTCTTGGAGACGTTGCTCATTCCTTTTTATCCTTTTTTCTCTAATCTTGTCTTCTCGTTTTATTTCATTAAGTTGATCTTCGACCTCTGATATCTTTTCTTCTGCTTGATCAATTTGGCTGTTAAAACTTGTGCATACTTCGCAAACTTCTCGTGTTGTGTTTTTCAGCTCCATTAATTCACTTATATTCCTCTCTAAATTGTGTATTATTGTTAACATTTCGTCAAACCTTTTTTCAAAGTTCTTAGTTTCTTTGGGTTAGAACAAGTTCTTTTAATTCCCAGAAGTTTCTTATCATCCACTTTTTAAAGCCTGCTTCTGTTAATGGAACACAGTCTTTCTCCATCAGGCCTTGTTCCATTGCTGATGAGGAACTCTGATCCCCTGTAGAGGGAGAGGCACTCTGATTTTGGGTATTCTCAGCCTTTTGAGGCTGGTTGCTTCCCTTCTTTATAGATTTATCCATCTGTGGTCTTTATAATTACCGTCTTTTAGTTGGGTTTCTGAATGGACGTCCAACTTGTTGATTCCTGGTGCTAAAATCTGAGCAACCCACTGCGCCGGCCAAAACAGCAGCATTAAGATTGATGGTGCTTTTCTGACTCTGCACCAAGAACCGCCGCACCAAGGCAGCGGCAAAACTGCCTCGCCGGCCACTGGCGACCTGTGGGGCTCCTCCGCTGGGAATCTCCGGGTGCCTGAGCGACAAAAATTGATCTGAGAGTGTGGTGTCCTCTCGTTCTCCGCGTTTTCAGTGGGAGCTACAATCCCGAGCTGCTAGTGATCAGCCATCTTGGATCTCCATTCGACCTTATAAATATCTTTCTATAGGTAATACACTAGTCTGGCTCAAAAATCAGAGCTAGGCCAGGCGCAGGGGCTCACGCCTGCAATCCCAGTACTTTGGGGGGCTGAGGCAGGTGGATCACTTGAGCTCAGGAGTTCAAGACCAGCCTGGGCAACATGGTGAAACCCTGTCTCTACTAAAAATACAAAAATTAGCCAGATATGGTAGAGTGCACCTGTAATCCTAGCTTCCCAGCTACTCATAAAGTTGAGGTTGCTTGAACCCAGGAAGCCGAGCTTGTAGCGAGCAGAGATTGTACCACTGCACTCCAGCCTAGGTGACAGAGCGAGACCCTGTCTGGAAAAAAAAAAAAAAAATCAGACCTATATACAAAGTATGCATTGGGAAGTCTGGTCCCCATCCCTATTTTTGTCCACCACCCTTCCGCCACACCTAAAGATAACCATTTCTAGTAGTTTCTTGTATTCTTTCAATGCTTTCTTATAAATAAATATCTTTTCTTTATAATTATCTTGCAGGAAACTAAAAATCCTCCCGCATCTCCAGGGCTGGACCTGTTACCTCCTGGCTTCTCCCTGTTCTTGGCCTGCATCTTTCCCCCTCATCACATAGCATAGCATGCTGAAGGGAGGCCAGCAGGACTTAATTCAGTCATGAAATTTCTAAGTTTACTCATTCATAACCTCATGGTGTAATGGAAAGTGTGTCGGCCTGAGACTCAGACTGTCTAGTTTCTGGTCCTAATTGCCGAAAGTCCTCTGTGGGATTAGGGGAAAGACATCTAGGCTTTCTGGCTTCAGCTTCTTTGTAATTTGTTTTGTAATAGCAACACTGTTAGAATAGATTACAGGTCTTTTGCCACATACCTAAATTGATTGCCCTTGTAAAGCGTTTTTAGAAACTTTCATTTCAGATACTTATTTTTTTCTTTTTTCTTATTTTATTTTTTGAAACAGGGTCTTGTTCTGTTTCCCAGGCTGGAGTGTAGTGGCACAATCACAGCTCACTGCAGCCTTGACCTCCCAGACTGAAGTGACTGAAGTGATCCTCCCACTTCAGCCTCCTGAGAAGCTGGGACTACAGGCATGTGCCACCATGCCCAGCTAATTTTTGTATTTTTTTTGTAGAGATGGAGTTTCTACATGAAACCCCATCAACATGAAAACCATGTTGTCCAGGCTGGGCCTAAATTTCTGTACTAAAGCGATCCACCTGCCTCGGCCTCCTAAATGAATGGGATTACAGGTGTGAGCCACTCCACCTGGATTTAGTTACTTATATTAGAGTTCTACAGTATATGGCACATGCTTCCCAGAAGCATTATGAAAGTAAATATATGGATCGACACTGACACCCTCCCTTTATCCAGATGCCACCTGGCTTTGCGTAGTGGCTGTGCCATACATGGAGGCACCGGAGGGAAGAATGGGAGTTCCAGAAAAGATGGGGTGAAGGTGGTTTCCTCACTCTTTTGCTTTCAGCACAGTGTGATGTGTTACAGTTTATGTATGGTCAGCTATATTATCATAACTGTTTTTCAATAATAGTCTCTAATTTTAATTAAATCAACTCTCATAAAAACAGACAAATCACTTAAAAAGATTTCCTGAAAAGAAACCATGGATTGAGGTGAAAACAATAACATGAGTACAAGCAAATAAATGACAACATAAAAGACAGAGCAGAGACTTCTACCCCTAGAAAAAGCTCTTTGTTATCTACATTGAAAGGTAAAAATAATAAGGGTCAAATGAGATTTGATGAAAAGTCTGACAAAACAGTCAAAATTATCAAGGAGTTGGCTTGCAGGTTGTATTTACATCCACTATCATGAATGAGGAAGCACAACTTAAGGGCATATTTTGACTTGAAATGGTAACGATTGTAGCATGATGCTGTCACCATCAGAAAGACATTTAGAAATATTGTTTCCTACAGCCAATTAAGCCAATTGTGTTCCTTTCTCTGCAAGGGCCCAGTGTGCGATGGCTGCAAATGGCAGCCTTCTCGGAAGTGTGTGGCCCTGTTGCTTGTATGCTGTATGTGTTGCCCTGAGGAACCTTGGAGACAGCCCTTTCCAATGGACGTTCATGTCTCTGACCTGATGCTGTCCCCAGTCTAGGCTCCAGGCAGGTACGCAGCATGCCTCTGAAAGCCCCAGAGTATGGTAGGCAAGGTCTGCATTGGCCAAGTCATTATGTTCATCTGCACCAAGCTCCAGAACAAGGAGCATGAGAGTAAGGCCCCACACAGGACCAAGTTCAGGTTCCCGAGCTGCCAGAAGATCCATATCTCAAAGAAGCAAGACTTTACCAAGATTACTGTGGATGAATCTGAAGACATGGTAACTGCGAAGCAGCTCATCCTAGACAGCTATCGGGTCAAACCCCCCCATTCATGGTCCCCTGGACAAGTGGCCGTCCCTGTGCTTATGGGGGCTCCCACTGGGCTGCCCCTCCTTAATCAACCCACCAATAAAGCCTACTTCCTGCCCTCCAAAATAAATAAATAATATTATTTATCTCATCTTTATATCATCTTTTAGTGTCTTTTTGATGCACGTATTATAATGCTTATAATACATTGGTAAGTATACATAGTGGAAGTATGGGCTGAATATTTTTTGCTGATTAGAGGGAACAATCAAAAAGCAGGTGACCACTGATTTGTACTGAGACTGACATGTCCAGAAGTCCATCCAACTTATGAAGAAGACATGTGGGTGGTGGCACAGCTTGGACTCTGTAATTCAAGACTGTAAAACATTTATCGCCCTACTTTTTATGACCTATAATACACGAATACATGAACTAGGGAAAGGGTTGTGCTTTAGAGAGTCAGGTAAGTATATTTGTATTTTAGTTACCAGGGAAAGCTCCTCCATCCTCACCCCTCAACTTCTAGAAAAAACGGAACTAACTTTAATAATCTTTCAATCAAGTGTGTTTTCTTTGTAACTTATGTGCTTCAGAATCTAAGTAAATCAACATTGCTAACCTCTTAGTTTTTTGAAACAAAGGGAACCTGAAGATTTTTCAGAGTTAGGAAAGAATTTTGTTAGAATATTAAATGTGGGCAGTATTTATTTTTAAGTCTACAGATCTAAAGTTACTTTTGTTCAGGAACAAAAACACCCTTTGGTTTGCTGATAGATTGATTATTCCTAGTACATTATTTAAAAAGTCTACTTTATTTTAAAAAGTTATATTTACTGTGTAGAGTTATTGCAAAACATAGACAGGAGGCAAAAATGACATGAGGTATAAATGTGTGCTAAATTCTGCTGTCATAATAGACAACCTCCTAAATCTCAGTGAGTCAATGTACCCCCAATTTTTTTTTCTCACACTGCATGTCTAATGCAACTTAGCAGGTAGAGCTCTGCTCGCTGAAATCTCTCAAGTACTATTAGGACAATAGCCCCCAAAGATATCCACCTCCTAATCCTGGGAACTACTGAATATGTTTCCTTACATGGTAAAAGGATCCTTGCTGATGTGATTACATTAAGGATATTGAAATAGGGAGACTATCTGGTTTTTCCAGGTGGACCCAGTATAATCACAAGGGTCCTTATAAGAAGGAGGGAAGAAAGTCAAAGGCAGTAGTAGAAGACGTGGCCCCGGAAGCAAGAGGTTGGAGTGGTGTGAGGAAGAGGCCACAAGCCACGGAATGCAGGCAGCCTCTAAAACTGAAAAAGACAAAGAAGTGGATTGTCCCCTGAAACTTCTACAAGGAAGTAGCACTGTCAACAGCTTGACCTCAGCTTGGGGAGACTGATTTTGGACTTCTCACCTCCAAAACTATAAAATAATAATTTTTTTATTGTTTTAAGCCACTAAGCTGTGATAATTTCTTACAGCAGCAATAGGAAACTAATATAGAGACCTATGTTCCCTTTTGACGAATGCTTTGGTGGTCCCTAAGGCAGTGCCTTAGTCCATTTTCTGTTACTATAACAGAATATCAAAGACTGGGTAATGTATAAATACATGAAGTTTGTTTAGCTCATGGTTCTAGAGGTTAGGAAGTCCAGTATCAAGGTGCTGACATCTAACGAAGGCCTTCTTCTTGCCTCATGACATGGCACAGGGCATCACATGGTCAAGGGCATGTGTGTCAACTCAGGTCTCTCTTTCTCTTCTCCTCCTTCTCCTTCTTCCTCTTCTTCTTCCTTTTTGGGACAAGATCTGGCTCTGTCACCCAGTATAGTGTACATTGGTGCCATCCTGGCTCACTGCAACCTCTGTCTCTCAGGTTCAAGCCATCTTCCCACCTCAGCCTCCCAAGAAGCTGAGACTAGAGGTTTGTACCACCATGCCCAGCTACCTTTTTTTTTTTTTTTTTTTTTTTTTGCATTTTTAGTAGAGATGGGGTTTCACCATGTTGTCCAGGCTAGTCTCAAACTCTTGGGCTCAGAGTCATCTGGATGCCTTGACCTCCCAAAGTGCTGAGATTACAGGCATGAGCCACCATGCTGGGTCTCTTTCTTTTCTTATAAATCCACCAGTTCCATCATGGGAGCGCCATCCTGATGACCCCATCTAATCCTGATTACCTCCCAAAGGTCCCACCCCCAGTCAGCATATGAATTTGAGGATTAGGTTTCTAACACGTGAAGTTTGGGGGACATGTTCAAACTGTAGCAGGCAGAAAATGGAACAATGGTGAATTCCATGCCTGCTCTTAAAATTTCAACTAGAAGCAGCATGTATTGCTTTTGCTTACATTTCATTGGCCAAAGCAAGTCACATGGTGACACCTGACTTCAAAGGAGGTAGGGAATATAGTGCTGGCCTGTGCCTAGAAGGAACGGAGAGCCAGAGTGTTTGTCAGGGGCCTTAGGAATCTAGTGTACAGTAAGAGCAGAGCTGGCAAGAATAGGACTGAGGGGAGCAAAAGTGGGACTCAGCTCGGGAAAGCACAGTAGGAGACTGAGTGCACACATCAGGATTAGAGAAAAAATAACCATTCACAATTCCTCACAAGTAGATTTGGGATCGGCACCTGGTGATCAAGGCAGTGGCCACCAAGACTTCACCTGAATCCCAAAGACAGGACTCCATGGAGCAAGAAAAGGCAGCCCACCTTTGACAAGCAGAGAAGGGACTCCTTTTCTTGAGGATCAGGGCCTGTGAACTCAAACTGCCTCTGGCTGGCTGCAGTTCTCAGGTTCCCTTGTTAGCTGGTTTCTGTCTGAGTTTGCCCAGTGGCAGGAAATTGACTGGTGAGAGAAGCAGGACAGGCCCCCTCTCTTCTCATCTCCTTCTTCTGCTTGATCAGCCTGTTCCTTTTCCCTCCCTCCCTTCCTTGCTTTTCTTTTCCTTCCTTCCCTTCCCTTTTCCTTCCTTCCTTTCTTCCTTCCTTCCTCCTTCCCTCTCTCTATCCCTCCCTCACCCCTCTGTCTCTCTTTCTCCCTTCCTCTCTCCCCCTCCTCCTTCCTTCCTCTTTCTTTTTCTTTCTTCTTGCTCGCTCCCTTTATTTCATTCCTCCTTTCTTTTCTTCTTTCTTTCTCTCTCTTTTCCTTCCTTCCTTCCCTCCCTCCCTCCCCCCCTCCCCCCTTTCTTTCTTTCTTTCTTTCTTTTTTGCTCTTTCTTTCTCTTCAGAGTTTCACTCTGTCACCTATGCTGCAGTGCGGTGGTGCAATCTTGGCTCACTGCAACCTCTGCCTCCCATGTTCAAGTGATTTTCATGCCTTAATCTCATGGGTAGCTGGGACTACAGGTGCCCACCACCATGCCAGGTTAATTATTGTATTTTTTTGATGAGACCAGGTTTTACCATGTTGGCCCGGCAGGTCTCAAACTCCTGACCTCAAGTGATCCACTTGCCTCAACCCTAGAGTGCTGGGATTACAGGTATGAGCCACTGTGCCTGGCCAGCCTGTTTTCAAGTTCCAGCGTCTACTAGGTGACCCTGAACCCTGAGCTCCAGTAAGTCCACCTTTTCCTTTGTCTGTCCAGCCTAGAGATGATAATAACTCTATGCTTTTGTTAATCTTTGAGTTGCTTCATTGTTTGGTGACTGGTTTTTAAGCCTCTTCCATCACCTGCATTAAAATTTGAGTTGGTCTCTGGTCTCCTGATTGGAACCTGACTGAAATACTGAGTAATCCAGAAACTGCCAAGTACATGGCACACAAGGTCAACTCTGGAAAAGAGAATGTCCTCATAACTTTAAGAAATAGGTGGGAGAAGGCTCTAGGGAAATCTTTACAAGTCAGCAGGATTCAAGGCAAAGTGGATAGAGATACAGGGCTGCCAGATAAAATGCAGCTGTATCTCCTGCAATATATGAACTGTATAATTCTTTGTTGTGAGGAATGAATTGTTCATTGTAGAATATTTTGCAATATTTGGGACATAAACATTATTCATCATTTATTTGAAATGCAAGTTTAACTGGGTGTCCTGGTTTTTTATCTGCGAAATCTGGTAATCTTCATAGAGAATAAACTCATGTTGAGAGCTGGCTTCAATGTTGGACTGTGCCAGAATAAATATGGGAGCAGGCAGGACCAGTTTTGGAAAGAGAAATTGGGCATTGGAATTAGATCTTGATTGAAGTTTGTATTACAGGGTATAGTTATTGATTGTTACCAAGGCAATTACGAAGAGTGGATTAGTCCAATCAGAGGAATTGTGGGAATGAAGCTTCAGAAATAGAGCTGTGCATAAGTGTGTGTGTGTGTGTGTGTGTGTGTGTGTGTGTATGTGTGTGTGTGGACAAACATGAGTTACAGAGACTTGCCTGAAATAATGGCCCAAATTCAACAGTTGCTAGAAAATTATGAGGCCTCCCCAGCCATATGGAATTATAAGTCCAATAAACCTCTTTCTTTTGTAAATTGCCCCGTCTTGGGTATATCTTATCAGCAGTGTGAAAGCAAACTAATACAATAAATTGGTACCAGGAACTGGGTGTTGCTGAAAAGATATCTGAAAATGTGGAAGTGACTTTGGAACTGGGCAACAGGCAGAGAACTGGAACAGTTTAGAGGGCTCAGAAGAAGACAGAAAAATGTAGGCAAGTTTGGAACTTCCGAGAGACTTGCTGAATGGCTTTGACAAAAATGCAGATAGTGATACGAACAATAAGGTCCGGGCTGAGGTGGTCTCAGACGGAGACGGGGAAGTTGTTGGAGCAAAGGTGGAACTGGAGCAAAGGTGACTCTTGTTATGTTTTAGCAAAGAGACAGGTGGCATTTTGCCCCTGCCCTAGAGATTTGTAGAACTTTCAACTTGAGAGAGATTATTTAGGGTATCTGGCAGAAGATATTTCTAAGCAGAAAAGCATTCAAGGAGTGGCTTCTGTGCTGTTAAAGGCATTCCATTTTATAAGGGAAGCAGAGTATAAAAGTTTGGAAAATTTGCAGCCTGACAATGAGGCAGTAAAGAAAATATCATTTTTGAAGAAAAGTTCAAGCAGCCTGCAGAAATTTACATAAGTAATAAGGAGCCAAATGTTAATCCCCGATACAATGGGGAAATGTCTCCAGGGCATGTCAGAGGTCTTCATGGCAGCCCCTCCCACCACAGGCCTGGAGGCCTAGGAAGAAAAAGTGGTTTCATGGGCCAGGCCCAGGGTCCCTGTGCTGTGTGCAGCCTAGGAACTTGGTGCCCTCTGTCCCAGCTGCTCCAGCCATGGCTGAAAGGGGCCGATGTAGAGCTTGGGCCATGGCTTTAGAGGGTGCAAGTCCCAAGCCTTGGCAGCTTTCACATGGTGTTGCGAGTACACAGAAGTAAAGAATTGGGATTTGGGAACCTCTGCCTAGATTTCAGAAGACATATGGAAACTCCTGGATGTCCAGGCGGAAGTTTGCTGCAGGGGTGGGACTATCATGGAGAACCTCTTGATAGGGCAGGGTGGAAGGGAAATACAGGGTTGAAGCCCCCACACAAGTCCCTACTGGGGCACCACCTAGTGGAGCTGTGAGAAGACGGCCTCTGTCCTCCAGACCCCAGAATGGTAGACTCACTCACAGCTTGCATTGTACGCCTAGAAAAGTCACAGACACTCAACACCAGCCCATGAAAGCAGCCACAGGGGCAGAGCTGTACCCTGCAAAGCCACATGGGCAGAGCTGTCCAAGGCCATGGCAGCCCACCTCTTGCATCAGTGTGACCTGGATGTAAGACATGGAGTCAAAGGAGATCATTTTGGACCTTTGAGATTTGACTGCCCTGCTGGATTTTGGAGTTACATGGGGCCTGTAGCCCCTGTGTTTGGGCCAACTTCTCCCATTTGGAACTGCTGTGTTTACTCAATGACTGTATCCCCTTTGTGCTTTTGATTTTACAGGATCATAGGTGGAAGAGACTTGCCCTGTCTCAGATGAGACACTGGACTGTGGACTTTTGAGTTAATGCTGAAATGAGGTAAGACTTTGGGGGACTGTTGAGAATACGTGACTGGTTTTGAAATGCAAGAACATGAGATTTTGGAGGGGTCGGGATGAAATGATATGGTTTGGCTGTGTCTGCACCTAAATCTCATTTTGAATTCCCATGTGCTGTGGGAGGGACCCAGTGAGAGGTAATTGAATCATGGCGGCAGATATTTCCTGTGCTGTTCTCGTAACAGTGAACAAATCTCATGTGATCTGATGGTATTATCAGCAGAAGATTCCTTGCATAAACCCTCTTTTCTTGTCTGCCACCATGTGAGACATGCCTTTCACCTTCCACTGTGATTGTGAGGCCTCCCCAGCCATGTGGAACTGTGAGTCCAATAAACCTCTTTCTTTTATAAATTGCCCAGTCTTGGGTATGTGTTGAGAAATGCTGAGTGTATGATAAAATATATTGTTTGCTAAGAAGAGCAGCGAGGAAAACCTAGCTGCCCCCCCCTCAAGCGGAAAACTGCTTGGAGCATTCTAAAGTAGCAAACAGTATGTGCATCTCATATGCCAGTTAAAACAATTCTTTGAGCATGGGATATGTGACCCTGCCCCTGTGGCTCCCTCATGGGGAATACTTTTTAGTTTGTCTGTGATCAGTGGTAAGCAGGCACCAGTCGCCTACCCGGTTTATCTTGGTTCTATGAGAAAACACCAAACACCTGTTTGTTAATAATAATCACGTGTTCAGAGAGAATAAAAATGTGGGTCAGAATCTGCTCGAGGACTTCACGGAATGCTGTCAGCCCCCTGACACTCTCAGCTCGGAAGGCGGTGGCCCTCTGATAGCCCCACTTTGCTGTTCTATCTGGGTGTCTGCTTCTCAGTGCCTTCAGCGCTGCCTGGGTGGGGGTCCCTACCGCCGAGCTTGTCCAGGTGGGTATGTCTTATTAGCAGTACGAAAACCAACTTATACACTTGGTGAATTTTTTCTTTTTTTGTAGAGACAGGGTCTCGCTATGTTTTCTTGCCTTGTCTCAACCTCTTGGCCTCAAGTGATCCTCCTGTCTCGACCCCCCAAAGTGCTGGATTACAGGTATAAGTCACTGTGCTTGACCCCTACCCTCTGATTTTAGAATTGTACTGTAACAATTCTAAAACCTTGCATGAAACACCACCATATATGATTTCCAGTTTCATGGTTTTGGAACTGAATTCCTAAAATTAAATGAGTATCTCAAGATTAAATACAATCAATGTGTCTCTCTGTTTTCAATGATCTGAACTGTTGTATCCTACTTGAAACTTAATAATAGTTTCTGGAAATTAGTCCTCTCAGGCTGTCCCTTAGCGGTTTCTGAGTGATCCCCAGGATGTACTTCACGTCTCCTCCCCTGGCCCGATCCTCACAGGATCCTTCTCTGTCAGGTGAGGCTGTCCTCTACTGCTAACTGCTGCCACTGCCACCACTGTGTGTAGGTGAAGGGGATGCCATTTACACGCCTGTCTCTTAATTCCCTATGCCTATACATTCTAAGGATATTTTCTTGAAGATCTGAGAATAATTAAAGGGGTGTACAATACAACATGGGGGACCAAACCAGTATTCAGCGCCTCTAACAAGTCCACTCCCCTCTGGAATCCCAGGTCTCCTTTCACCAGGCTGGGGAGGCTCATCCCTTGCTGGAAAGTTCTGAATGCTTCAGGGTTTGTGCTAGTGGTCCTCCAGCCCTAGAGAGAAAAGGGAGTTTCTTCCTCTCTTCTGTCTTTGGCCTATTTCTTTTTCCTTTTCTTTTCTTTCTTCTTCTTCTTTTTTTTTTTTTTTTAGAGGGAGTCTCACTCTGTCACCAGGCTGGAGTAAAGTGGCGTGATCTGGGCTAACTGCAACCTCTGCCTCCCGGGTTCAAGTGATTTTCCTGTCTCAGCCTCCTGAGTAGCTGGGACTACAGGCACACACGACCACGCCCAGCTGATGTTTATATTTTTAGTAGAGATGGAGTTTCACCATATTGGCCAGGATGGTCTTGATCCCTTGACCTCGTGCCGCCTTGGCTTCCCAAAGTGATGGGATTACCGGCATGAGCTGCCGTGCCTGGCCCTCTTTCTTTCTTATTCTTCTTCTTTGTTTTTTTTTTTTTTTGAGACAGGCTCTCAGTCCGTCACCCAGGGTGGAGTGCAGTGCCATGATCACAGCTGACCATAGCCTCCACCACTCTCTGGCTCAGGTGACCCTTCCACTTCAACATCCCGAGTAGCTGGGACTACAGGTGCATGCCACCATACCCAGCTAATTTTTATATTTTTTGTAGAGATGGGATTTTGCCATGTTGCCTAGACTGGTCTCAAACTCCTGGACTCAAGCAATCCGCTCACCACGGCCTCCCAAAATGCTGGGATTACAGGCATATACTACTTTCATTAGAATTAATCCCTTGTCTGAATGACTGAGGGTTGGAAATGCTCATTCCCCACCAGGGACAGTATACAGGAGAGAATGGTCTGGCCCTGTGGTGTCAACAAGATACTCATGCAATGGTTTGATGTTAGTATATTTCCCAAAAACGGGTTATTTGGACTTAAAAAAAAAACCATGTGTGAAATATCAAGAACCCAATCCAGGTTGAGTTCTTTCAAGTTCAAGCCAGATAACTCTGTCTCTTTTCATCAGGGCTTATGAAGGGGTAGAGGTGAGGGTCTTGTCTTTCCTGAAGTCATCTTGCTACAAAGACAAACATTCTTCAATGTAATACTTTTCTGGGTATGGATAGAAAAGTGCCCTCACCATGAAAACTGCACTGCACGGGTGCCTCCGTGTCATGGCTGAGGTGTGCGCGTCCTCACTTTCCTCATCCCTCTGTGTGCATTCGTCCTAGAGCTGCAGGCCTGGTGGCACAAGGAAGCCCCGTGGGGCAGTCCCTTTGGGTCAGAGAGCAGGAAAGAAAGAGACATTGAGTGAATTTGAGGGGACAAATGGAGAAGAATCACCACCAGTGCCTGACATGAAAGTATTTGGGGAGATTCTGATTCCCTTCTGGGAGGCTTAGCACATCTTAATTCAACCCAGACCTTGATTTTGCTGAAGACGGGATGCATTGCTGCAACCTGGCTGTGGGTGTGTGGTATGTGTGTGTTTCCTTGAAAGCAAGGGTAGGCTGGGACAGAGAAGAGGAGAAGCTTCTGGGGCTGAGGAACTCACACTCTGGATGATTCTGAGTCCATGTGGCGGTGGATACTCCAAACTGTGCTGCCCAGGCATCGTGCGCAGGGCTGACTGGCAACTGGAAAAGGGATCGTGGGAGTCTGAATGGCTGTGATTTTGGTTATTCAAGGCAAGTTTTGGCTGGCACAATGGAAAGAGAAGGAGCTTCCTTCCTAGAAGAATCATCAGGCCAGGCCTGGCCTTAACAGTTGAGGGACTCTGTGCGAGAGTATAAATGAGGCCCGGTACGGTGGCTCATGCCTGTAATCCTAGAACTTTGAGAGGCCAAGGTAGGCAGATCACTTGAGACCAGCCTGGACAACATGGTGGAACTCCATCTCTACTAAAAATACAAACATTAGCTGAGTGTGGTGGCGAGCGCCTGTAATACCAGCTACCCAGGAGGCAGAGGTTGCAGTAAGCCAAGATCACGCCACTGCACTCCAGCCTGGGTGACAGAGAGACTCTACCCCGCCCCAAGTACAAATGAGGCTGGGTGTGGTGGCTTATGCCTGTATAATCCTAGCACCTTGGGAAACTGAGGCAAGGGAATTGCCTGAGCTCAGGAGTTCAAGACCAGCCTGGGCAACATGGTGAAACCCCATCTCTACTAAAAACACAAACATTAGCTGGGCCTAGTGGTGCGCAATTGTAGTTCCAGCTACTCGGGAGGCTGAGGCATGAGAATTGCTTGAATCCAGGAGGCCGAGGTTGCAGTAGGCCGAGATCATGCCACTGCACCCTAGCCTGGGCAACAGAGGGAGACTCTGTCTCCAAAAAAACAAAAACAAAAACAAAAAAGTACAAATGAAAGCCCACAGAAGTTGTAAATTACACCATACCCACAGTCTCTGGCTTGGTCCTGACTGGGCCACTGTGCTCCCCAGGGACTGTCCTGCAACCTAGAGGTTGAAAGAGCCATAGTCTGCCAGCCTGAGTGGAAGCACAACTCTGCCTGGGCAGGCGGGATAGACGGGGGTCCCGGCTCAGACAGCTGTGCGTGAATTCACCTGCCTGAGGCTGGGGCAGGGACTGACCTGGGCCAAGCTTCTCGCGGAGTTCTCAGCGCTCAGTACCTCCACCATCAAAGCAGAAGAGTGTCACTGTCAAATTGCTCAGGGAAACCCTGCCTGCTAACTTCCCTGCCCACCCCCTTGGGGATTCATACCTTATATTACACGATATAGTAAAGATTCTGACAGATCATAAGATATAAAAACCTGCTTAGCTTTGTTTAACTCAGCATTTTCCACACGGAATACTTTTTTGGGAAATCTTTCTCTTTTTTCATAAGTCTTAGTAATATCATTTTTTTCCCGTAAGTCAGAGATCTTCAACACACCTAAGGATCTGCTGTTTCTGGAAAGGTTTTTGGACCTAAAATGCAGAGCACTGAATGAATCGTACCCCTCAGTTCCTGGCACACAATTATCACTGGTTCCTACAAGGACCTGCTGTCATTCATTTATTCAGAGTCACATCAAGCACAGAAAGCACAGTATCACAGTATCTTAGGGCTCACGATACATTTAGGGGCCCAGGAATACATATATATATATAAAATAGAGACAGGGTCTCGCTATGTTGCCTAGGCTGGTCTTGAACTTCCAGCCCCAAGGAATCCTCCTGCCTTGGCCTCCCAAAATGTTGCGATTACAACTGTGAGTCACCATCCCTGGCCCAGAGAAAATGTTTTAATAGATAATATTAATATATTTGTCTTTATACCAACATAGTTGTAAAATATGATTTTTAAATACTTTTCTAATGGAGGGAAGGACTCATGAAAGCAAAAGGGACTCGGGCCATGCACTTATCCATTCCCTTTATTTCATATCCTACTCCCATTGTCCCCAATCAATAATCCTTTTAATGTGTATGTTTATTTCTATTTGAATGTGTCTTTGAAAAGCATGTATTACTGATTTGTGTATTGTTTAAGTGATGTCGTATTTTATATTGTTCTGTTTCTTGCATTTTTCACTATGTACCATATTTTAAAATCAATTTCTGCTGCTCTAAGTATGTCCAACTAATTGCCTCTATCCACTGCAAAATACTCTGTGGTGTGCCCACACCACGTTTTACCCATTCACTCTCCCAGTGATGCCAACTCCCTGCCACCACCATGCTGCAGTGATCTGCCATGTACATTTCCCTCTTGAGCCTGCCTGGGAATGTTTCCAGGACATGCACTCAGCAGTGGAATTTCTGAGTCAGAGGGCACCTGCATACTTAATTTGGCTGTGTAATGCTAGAAGTCTCTCTAAAATAAATGCTGTTTTTATATTTTCCTTTTCTGTGCCGGTCATGTTGGGGTCTGCTATCATTTATGTTAGCTTTGTAGAGTAAATTGGGTAATTCTTCTTTAAATCCTGGAACATTTTATATTGGACTGGAATTAACTGTTCTCTGCAAGTGTGAGACCATAGGCAGTATGACTGCTTGATACTAAAACCCATATATAGAGGCAATTCTTGAAAATATTTTCAGTTTCTTTCTTGGCTATTGGTTCGAATAAATTTTTATGGTTCGAATACATTTTTATCTGATATTGGCGTCTAGGCAGGAATAACTAGGTCCGTGAGACACAGGCACAAATATGTGTATTTTTTTGGTTTTGTTTATGACTTTGAGACTTGCTGTAATACCTTAGGAAGGCACACTGTGACCATGAGTGCTCAATGGCACCATTGATGGACTTGAAATTATTGGCCTCCAAATGTACATGGCAAGGGTTCATTCTCTGCGTGTTATGTAAGCCTGCCCTGGTCAACGAATAGGCTTTTCCCCCTCTTTTTATGATCTCTAATTTTTGCTTTTAAATTAACAATGATGTCATGCACTTTTTGGCACTTAAAAATATATATATGATATATATACAAACCCTCAAGGATTTCTCCTCCGAAGAAGCCAAGGCTGGCAAATTACTACTTACAAATCATGTAATACTTTTGGAGTCTGAATTGTTCTGACTACCTGGAGAACATTGCTTTCTTTCTTCATAAAAGTCATTTCAAAATTGTACTTGAGTCACAAAACTGCCCTTTCCTGAATCCTATTTCAGGAATAACTAGCTCAGTGAACATGTACCCTTTCCTCACTAATCTCTGTAGCTAAGATTAGTACTTTTGCAAAAAAGAAGCTATAGGGAAGAATGATTTATGTGTGTTTCATTTCTGAAACTCACTTGGCAAGTAACAAGATACAGACATCCCTCATTTTAAATAAATCCACCGGACCTACGTTAGAACTTACAGAATTATACAAAAGGAGGCTCATGTGTCTTCTAAAGAGTTTTCAGTTGAATCTAGCAAGAAATTATTCTCCCCCCCACTCAGAAAATGTACCACTAATTTTGTTAGTCATTGAGAGCATGAGATTTACTCTTCAGATATTAATGTTATAACTCATGTTGCTGGAATACAACTGTTATATAACAGAAAATATATGACAGTTGGATAGCAGGATTCAAAATGACTCAGAGGCCAGTTTCTTCTTTCCCTGACATTTTTCAAAAGTAACCTAAAATCCTCATGTTTAAGAAAAGTTTCCAGATGAAAACCCTGATATGAAAGCAACTTTGTGAGCTTCATAAACCTAATTTTGGGGTAAAATGTACAAGGTCCATTTTCTAATTTTAATTTGCTTATGCCTTCCTATTGTAGTGGCAGACTGAACAAAAATGAAAAAATTGAATTTGCTTGTACCCGACTGGCAGTGTTTTCTTGCATCATTGAGAGTTTGGTGCTTTAATCCATTAATTTCTCCAACAAACATTTGTTGGTCTTTATTCTATGCCAGAGAGATAGTGGTGAACAATAGCAACCACGGAAAAGCAGTGTCCCCCTTCCTCAAGCTTGCATCCAATGGAGGAAGTAGGCAGCAAACAAAGAGATCTTCAAGGGCTTTTAGTGTTCCCTGGGGTTGCTGTGTAGAGAAGGGCATGTGATACGCCAGGGGAGAAGAAAGAGAAATGGTGGCTTGGATGAGGTAGCTATGGAGATGATGACAGATTGGGTATATCATTTGAGATAGAGTGACAAAGACAGATCTCCAACAAAGTCTATGTGTGTGTCTTGGATCAGGCTCCCTGGAAACAGACTCTGAGATGGAGATTTGATGGTGAGAGGTTTCTTGAGGAGAGCCCTTGGAAACCTGAACAGGAGCGATGGGCAGACAACGTTGAAATGCAAGAACAAGAGAGGCCTCAGGTGATCTCAGAGGGAGAGCAAAAGCTGGGCTGGCCCTTCAGATATGCCCCACATTGAAGCAAGGAGGGAGTGGGTCTTGGTACCCACCACATGGACCAGTCATTGGAAATGGGTGGCTTCCAGAGTGAGAACAAGGCAGCTCCTTTCACAGGAGGGCAACCCCTTGGGAGGGACTCACCTGAGAGCTGGGAAGAGCCATACTCTCCTTCTCTAGCTGGAGAAGCGAGTATACAGGTCCTGATGGCATTTGGGCTGCACACCACACAGAGTGGAGATGATGCTGAATTCTAACCCAGGCTGATGAAATACCACTCTGAAATTCTAGGCTCTCCAATTTTCTTTCTTTCTTTTTTTGAGGTGGAATCTTGCCCTGTTGCCCAGGCTGGAGTACAATGGCGTGATCTTGGCTCACTGCAACCTCCGCCTCTCAGGTTCAAGTGATTCTCCTGCCTCATCCTCCAGAGTAGCTGGGATGACTGGTGCCTGCCACCATGCCTGGCTAATTTTTTGTATCTTTAGTAGAGACGGGGTTTCACCATGTTGGCCAGGCTGGTCTCAAACTCCTGATCTTATGATCCACCTGCCTCGGACTCCCAAAGTGCTGGGATAACAGGCGTGAGCCACCGCGCCTGGCTGGTTCTCCAATTTTCTTGCACATCAGAATCAGCATCAGGTGAGAAGTTTGTGTTAGGTGGCAATTCCCAGATCCAGACTCCCTGGAGGTTGATTCAGAGGTCTGTGGTGTGACTAAACAATCTTCACTTTTAATGAGTTATCGTCAGTTAACATTCTGATGGGTGGAGTCTGCAGTAAACACCATGAGAAACAAACAAGCTCTGTGGTAGGTAGAATTAAGAAGCCACCAAGATTTCCCACCTGTGGTGCACAAGACCTGCATAATCCCGGGACTGTGCATTTGGTGGATTTTACCCACATGACTAGATTATTATATACAGCACAGTTCTTCTTAACATAGGGGGATTATCCCTGTGAGCCTGGAGCCGGACCTACTCACATGAACCCTCTTTCTCTTTCTTTTCTTTGCTTCTTTCTTTTTTCCTTTCCTTCCCTCCCTCCCTCCCTTCTTTCCTTACTTCTTTCTTTCTTCTCTGTTGCCCAGGCTGAAGTGCAATGGCACAATTATGTCTCACTGTGGCTTCAAACCTCTGGGCTCAAGTGATCCTCCCACCTCAGCCTCCCAAGTAGCTGGGACTGCAGGTGCACACCACCATGCCTGGCTAACTAAAAAAAATTTTTTGCGGGGTAGAGATAGGGGTCTTGCTGTGTTGCTCAGGCTGGTCTTGAACTCCTGGGCTCAAGTAATCCTCCTGCCTCGGCCTCTCAAACTGCTGGAATTACAGGTTTGAGTCACTGCACCCAGCACATGAACTCTTTAAGAGGAGAGCGTTTTCTCTGACTGGTGGCAGAAGAAGAGATCAGAGGTTAGAAGCACAAGGAGGGTTCAATGTGCTGTTACTGGCTTGAAGATGAGGGGATGACAAGGAACGTGAGCAGCCTCTAGGAACTGAGAGTGGCGCCCGCCTGGCAGACAGCAATGAAACGGGGATCTCAGGCTGCAGCTGCAAGGAACTGGATTCTGCCAATGGCAAGAATTATCTTGGAAATGAATTTTCCCCAGTGTCAGCCCAGCTGAGCTGGGCTGATGGTCTAAGCTTTTGCTTCTCTAGCAAGAGTACTTGTAAGGTGTTTAGGGAAAATATTTTCATACCAAAAAGGTGAGCAATTGTATCATCTTGGGTCTGTTCAGAGGTCAGTGTTAATATGGAATGGGGCACAAAAGTTACTTTTAAAGATAATATTTCAGATATCCAAGCAAATGTATGTTTGCAGCTGGCCACCTCAACAATCATCCATCCTTCCAGAGTCCTTGAAAAAGTTTGGGAAGCATTCCCTAGTCATGTGATCTGTCATCTACATTTTTAAAAAAATGCTCAGGGAGGGTTTTTTTTTGGGGGGGGGTCAGGAAAGAACTATTTGTAGGATTTTTTGTTCACATTTAAAATTAAAAAAAATTTTAATTACAAATATTAAAACTTAGTTTTTAAAGCCTTGATGTTAAATTTAGAAATCTTGTTAGTCTTTTTATAAAGCTAACAAAACAAGAACAACCACCTTTATTGGCCTCATTAATGTTAGAGTAACTGAATGTTAACAGATTAAGTTTCCCCAAACATTGTCCCCACTTACAAGATTAATTCAATTTCCTTAAATGTTTGTACATACATTTATACTTGTACATACATTTATACTTGTACATACATTTATTTTTTGAAAGTGCTTCAAATGCCTGACGAGGAAAATTTATGACTTAACAAACAAAAACCTAAGAACTTAGATTAACTCTTGTACATACAGTAAGTCACATTTATATAGTTATCCTTTTGTTCTCTTAAATATTCAATGCTGTTTAAATATTTGTTCCAGATTAGTTATGCTTTTCAACCTAAAATTAGAAGTCATACCCAATTACACCTTTCCAATGGAAGTCACGAAGCTAATCCATTGAATTTTCTAATCTGCTGTATTCTCAGAAACCTTTAATTAAACCTTTAGGTTGTCCTAGTGATTACAGATGATTACAGATCTGATTGCTAAAGCGAACATAAAGCTATTAGTTTTTTAAGCTTTTGGGTTACTTCATCATCTCTATTCAATTCCAATCTTTTCCAGAATTGAAAAGGCAGTTACATAATTTCAGGGAGCAATTGTACCATCTTGGATTGGTCCAGAGTACAGGGTTAACTGCTCCTGACTGTGACAACTTTGGATTTAGAACAGGGACCAGACCTGATGGCTCTATGCTCCCTGTACCACAGATGATCATGTTGGACCATTCTTATAACACTTGTGAAATGGAGTTTTGCAACTCTCTCGTGGGCTCCATTTAATAAATGTGTTTCCTGGCAGAGTCAATTCTCTATTCTTTCATTTTCTCCTCTTCTTTGACATTTTAATGACTCCTCTTGTCTGAGCCTGGTCATAATTTAAAGACATTTTAATTTCTCATCTTCTGATCTTCCAGCAGAGCATTATACTCTTGCTAGTAGATGTGAAAGTTGATTATATAAATTGAATCATTCTTGTCATACCCAACCGTATTAGTTCATTTTCACACTCCTATAAAGAAATATCGGGGACTAAGTGATTTATAAAGGAAAGAAGTGTAATTGACTCACAGCTCATCGTGGTTGGGAGGCCTTGGGAAACTTACAATCGTGGTAGAACAGGAACCAGACACCTTCTTCACATGGTGATGGGAGAGCGACAGTGAGTGAAGGGGAAAGAGCCCCTTATAAAACCATCAGATCTCATGAGAACTCCCTCACTATCACGAGAAGAGCACAAGGAAAACTGCCCCCCTGATCCAGTCACCTCCCACCATGTCCCTTTCTCCACACATGAGGATTACAATTCGAGATGAGATTTGGGTGGGGACACAGAACCAAGCCATATCACCAACTAGATCAGAGTTGAGGGGCTGGGTAGAAAGTTCTTGGACATGTAGTACCTGCTCCCAGAATTAAATTTTCCACAAGCCCAGCTGATGAAATGGCCTGCTGTAACCCTGTGATCAGTTTTACCTAGTAGCTGCCTAAAAGAACTGCTGTGACACTAAGATTACTATTGTCACTCACCAGCGAGAGCTGGCCAGCTTCCAGAAGCTTCTCTAGTGCCAGTGAGTTTTTTTCTTCAAAACAGTACGTAACAGTTGTTTTTGTAATGAAACTTCCAACCTTCTCTTTGTTCTTTGGAGATACTGAAGACCACCTGGTCTGTGTGTTTGCCCTGAATTCTAATTATTGCTTCCCAATAGAGTATTTTAGATTTAGAGATTTGTCTCTATATTTTATTTGACTCTAACAAAGTGGATAGCAGATGGAGGTCCATGCGGGAGAAGATCTCCAATCCCTGTTTTGTGATACAATCTGCAGTACAAATAATCAATTCTTCCTCAAGGCAAAGGAGCCAATGCATTTGCTGGGGGAGAGGTGAGAAACATGAGTCAGCATCTTTCTCCCAAGCTCATTTTTCTTCCTGTTCCTGTCCCTGCAGGATGTAAAATTTGTGCTAAACAGAAGGGGGCAGAAGATAATATGGGGCTTGGGCTCTAAAAGTGCCTCTTGACATATTCCAGGAGGGATAAAATAAATGTAAAGTTGAATCTTGCCTCCATAACTTAAGAAAAGCATGACTGGGGAAATGTATCTAACTGCTGAACCCCATTTTTTCAACTTTAAAGCACCTAACTCACAGGGTAGTTATCATCATTGAGATTATATACATAAAGCAGACACCTTTGGACCTGGCATGTAGTTCATTTTAATTGCCAGTTTATTGATTCATCTATATAGCATAGTTCGCATCTATTTTATTCCGTGTGCTATCTCCGCCACCAAGCACGGGGCCAAGAACAGGGATTTGTCAAATGACCCTTCCTCTCCATGACAATATCTGGGCCTCTGTTCCTCGGCTGCAAGAACTGTTGATGTTGAACGACTTGCCTGGGGCCATATATGGAGCACTGGTGTTAAGTGAGTGTTGGGATTGTTTTGCATAATGTGTGTTTATGCTGTTGGATAAGAGGGTGAAGCCACAGTTGCAGTCTTGGGTGTAAGGAATGAGGTCATGCCTGAAGGGTGAGATTATTCATTGCATTATCAACTAGGCAAAGGGCCTGTATCCCAGAACTGCACGAGAATAGTGAAGGTGGGTAACATCAGGAGGATGTTCCTTTTTCTGGACTTGAGCAGAGAGAGGTGAGGATGATTATGAGAAGGATGCCTTTACATGACACCCTTCATGTGGGGACAGATTAAAAGCCGAGAAAAAAGAGGTCCCAGCTCTTTGGAACCAGGATATAGTTGTTTCAGATGGCAATGAGAATAAGATAGGGCTGGGATTTGGAGAGTGGCTCCCTAGAGTTAGGAATCATATGAACTGACCAGGGATTCTCAACCTCATCGCTATTGACATTTCGGACCAGATAATTCTTTGTTGGAGGGAGCTGTTCTGAGCATTGTGGGAGGGCTAGCAGCAGCTCTGCTGTATGTACTATAGCAGGGATTCATGGGATGCTCTACTCTCTGGAGACCGGTAGTTCCTAGGCAGTTGTGACAGTCAAAAATGTCTCCAGGCACTGCCAAATGCCCCCTAAAGTAGTGCTGGCTGAGAACGACTTACCCAAACTATTTCTTACATTTTCTGTATTCACGTACTCTGTGTGCCCCTTGGTGTTTTGCAAAATCTTTTTGAAAATTCTTTCCTGTCTTAAATGTGTTAAACAGTAAAGAAATGTTTCTTGGGTATGCATAAACCAGGCCCTTAAAGAAAGAACAAGCAGGCCTTGGCAGCTGCTGGAGTTGGTGTCAGTGGAAATCAAACTGAAAGATTCTTAAGGGAAAATGAAACTCAGAGTTCTGTTTCCTACCTAGAGGTCTCTTCAAAGGGTTTAGCACTTTAAGAAGGGATGATAGTTTTACTTATGTTGCTCTTCCTATGAGTGTTTGGATTTTTTCCCCCTATAAGGCAGGTGTATATCTAAGAAGTTCTGAATCAATGCCATATCCATTTATTGAAGCCTAATTAAAGATGTAATTAAAGGTGATTTTCATAGTGTTTAATTGGTAAAAGTTTAACGGGGAAAGGAAATACAAAGGGTAAAATACAAAGGGTAAAGAGTAAAAATACCTAGGGTAAAAGCCCAAGAAATAAACATGCAATGTACTTTATGGTCTTTCCAGCTCTATCAGAAATTAACAGAGAATGACGGTGTAGTTTTCTGGGGCCCACACATCTGGAAATGTTTTCCTCTTGTTTTTATGGGCACTGTGGTTGACTCACAAGGGACTCCCCCCTTGGTATGTTTTACATGGAATGTTAGTTGCAACTTGTTGGCACAGATAAGACTTATGAATCTTTCAATTTCCAACACTTTCCATCCCTTGTCTATCCAGGATCCAATATGCAACCCAATGGAACAACACAACAGGGTGGCCTGCAAAGTATTTGCAAAGTTTTGGAAAACTTCCCGGTGCAGGTATCCTTGGACAAGTGACAACCCAATAAATGAATGTTCCTAGCACTAATTTCAATTTGTAAAATGTGAGATATTGTAGGATAGGCAGGGCTGTTGCTAGGAGACACTTCATATTAGTTGAAGAAACATGATTAAATGAGGCAAGGGAGTAGGCTAGATGCTGGCTAGGGGAAGAGATCACTTTTGGGAACATACTCGTTGTTGTAAGGAAGTGAAGTCAAGCATGAATGTAACTGTAACTCTGATAATGCTTTAATACTTTGTAGATGGCCAAAGGCTATAGGAGGAAAGAGGAGGGGGAGCCTATTTCTGGTCCAGAAGGGTGTGGGATGATTTCATGGAGGAGAAGTCATTTGAACTGAGTCCTGACATTTATGTAGGATTTTGACAGATGCAGATGGCTGGATGTGGAAGGGTGCTATAGCAGGGAGGAATAGAATAGCGTGAGCAAAAGAACAGAGATGAGAAGTAGGGTATATTCTGGGATTTAAGCATGGCTGAGGTTTAAGATATGTTAAAGGCAACAGTAGGAGATAAAGCTGGAAAGACACATAATAGATGTTCTGTAAATAAATAGCCACTACATGAATAAAGGAAAGGTAGGCTGTAGTCAAATTAAGAAGCTGTAAATGCCAAGTGAAGGGATTTAAACTTTTCATCTGTAAGCAATGTGGGGCAGTGGGCGTTGACAATGTTTGATCAGGAAAGTAACATCAGATTTGTATTATAGGAAGATTAATTTAGCAAAAAAACGTAGCCTGGATTCTAGCAGAGTTTCTAAAATATGGTAAGTGCACCACTGGTGACATACAGGGTGATTTTACATGGCTGGTGCAGGCTGACACCCAGACAGGAAGAACCAACAGAACCCTACTGCCCACCCATGTTACCTCCGCTGTTCTGGGTTGTTAAATATTTCAAACAGGACCACTAGGTACACAGACACATTTTAAAATGTTGATAGTTATATTCCAATGTGAATTTGAAAACTACTGTAAAAGCCAGGCACAGGGGTGTGTGCTGGTAGCTCCAGCAACACAGGAGGCTAAGATGGGAGGATCCCTATCCATCTTAGCCTTGAGTCCAGGAATTCAATCCAAGGACTCAAGACATGAGCTTTTAAAAAGAATTTTAAAAGTTATATATTTTAAAAACTAATGTAAAAAAACTACTGTGTAATATAAAATTTTCCTTTAAAAATATTTATTTAAGAAGAAAAAGTTAATTTACAGAAAAAAATTAAGAGAAGAGGTGGATAAAGAAAAACCCCAAAGTGGGCATGTAAATGACTGAAGCTTGGGAAACACCGGGTGAGAGGGACAGGAGAGCAGGGGACTGGAACTGGTTACTGGTTAACAGCCATTTGATACACCTCTGTGCAGGCAGCTCGATCATGACCAGTCTTGTCCCGTAGTATAAAAGTTTGCAGTGTTTAGCTCACCCCAAACTTAACATCTAGCCTTTTATCTTCGCTGGTGCATGAAAACTTCTATTCCAGTCAGAGGATTAGGACCAGCAAAGTCCCAAAATGTCAGGAGGGGACTTTTTGTTGTGGGAAGACAAATGCTATTGTTACCGGTTAAGGGTGTCCAGGTTCTTGGTATCTTGAACAAAGAATTGGACAAAATGCACAAACAAAACAGGAAAGAATGAAACAACAAAAGCAGAGATTTACCAAAAACGAAAGTACACTCCACAGGGTGGGAGCGGGCCTGAGCATAGGGGCTCAAGAGCCCCGTTACAGATTTTTTGGGGGTTCAAATACCCTCTAGAGGTTTCCACTGTGTACTTGGTATATGCCCTATGTAAATGAAAAGGATGAAGTGAAGTTACAAAGTCATTTACTCAGCGTAGGTCCTAGGTAAATAGGATATTTCCTGTCATACCTGAAGTGTTTCCATTTGATTTAGTTCTAGGAAATCCTCATGTTCCCCGGTCTCCGAACCCTATTCTCCTGTCTCATTATGATCCTTTAAGAGTGAATTTGTGGGAAGGGTAGGAATCTAGAAAAAAACAGTCTTTAGTTTCTTCTTTCCCGGGGTAACTGCTCACCCAGGAAACCATAACCCAACTGTGGCTGGAGGTCATACATACCTGTATGTATGCACATTGCTTCTCCAAGCACCCACAAGAAACCTATAACTATAGTTGCCTTTGGGGCACGGACAGTCATGGGAAATGTTTTTTTAAAACTGCATATTGATTTATACCTTTTATATTCTTTATGATATGCTTAAATGTACATTTAAAAAAGTGTAAAATTAAAGTACCACAGGCTCACATCCAAAAGTTTGCTAAAGCCTGTAATTCTACTTCTGTTCATATTTTGAGGATTTTCTTTAGTCTTTTCTCTACTTATACATGCATATATTTGATAAAGTGGAAATTGTACTTTGTAAATTGTTTTGTACCTTCTTTAACCATTATGGTATAATAATTTCATGAGTGTTTTCCTATATTACATGTATTCTAAATTCCCTCAAATATTGTTTTCATTTGTAGGGACATACCATCATTTAATCATTCCTAATATTGGACTTTTAGGTTTACCCAGTATTTTGGGCAGCTAGTAACGTTGTTAGAAATATCCTCTTTATTAATAGAGGCATTCCTGTGGTGCCTTTTGTCATCTCCTGTACTGTTTACCTCCTGTATTATTTACCATTTGGCATGTGAATGAATTTTCCATTATCTAAGCAGGCTGTAAACTCCTTGAGAAAAGAAGTTATACTTACACCAATTTTTGTTTTTTTAAATCCAGCTAATGATCACTAAAGATTACCTAACAGTTCAATTAAAAACAAACAAACACAAACTAGTGAATGAATCTCCGTAGACTTTAAGCATGGTTTCTCAAACAGAAAGGAAAAAAAATCAGCCAGGTGCAATGGTGCATGCCTGTAATCCCTGCACTTTGGGAAACCAAGGCAGGAGGATCACTTGAGCCTAGAAGTTCAAGACCAGCCTGGGCAACATGGTAAAATCCCATCTCTACTAGAAAAAAAAGAAATGTAAAAATAATGGCCAGGCATGGTGTCACACACTTGTAATTCTACTTGCCAGAGAGGCTGAGGTGGAAGGATCATTTGAGCCTGGGGAAGTTGAGGCTGCAGTGAGCCATGATTGCACCACTGTACTCCAGCCTGGGTGACGAAGCAAGACACTCTCTCAAAAAAAAAAAAAAAGTTTTTTTTAAAAGCACAGCCCCATTGAAATATAATTTACGTACCATAAAATGCACCTTAAAGTATACATTTCAGTGTTTCTTTTTTTAATCATATTGACAACATAGTGCACCCGTCAACACTAATTCCAGAACATTTTCATCACCCCCAAAAGAAACCACATACCCATTAGCGGCATTGTCTCTATGGATTTTCCTATTCTGGCCATTTAACATGAGTAGGATTATACAACATGTGACCTTTTGTGCCTTGCTTCTTTAACTTTGTGTGATTTTTTGAGGCTTATTCATCTTGTAGCATATATTCTGAAAGTATCTTTTCAAAAACCACTTACCTTCTTCATTTGGAAAAAGATACAACTTCTAGTTAGCTTCTGACAGGCACAGCAACAATGCATTCCTCCCAGAAAGATACCTTTTCTCAGTCTTGCTTTAGGGGGTAAATTCTGGCTCCTTTTCTTAGCTACCCTTCTGTCCTCTCCTCTTTCCTCTCCTCCCCTCCCCTTCTTTGCATTCTCTCTGTCCTTTCTTTCTTATGAGAAATAACTATCTTCCTCTTCTTCATCGTTCTCCAGGTTTCAGTGTTGCTGAAAAAGGTGATCCTCCTGCCTCAGCCTCCCAAGTAGCTGGAGCTACATGTGTGCACCATCACAGCTGGCTAATTTTTGTATTTTTAGTAGAAATGGGGTTTCGTCATGTTGGCCAGGCTGGTCTCAAACCCCTGACCTCAAGTGATCCACCCAGGTTGGCCTCCCCAAGTGCAGAGATTACAGATGTGAACCACTATGCCCAGCCAAAAGTCAGAATTTTCTCAAATAATCTGGAAATATGCATTTATTCAGTCATGAATCTATACAATACTCTGTGGAATATAAACATGAGAAAAACCAAAGACTTGCTTTGCTAGATTATATTCTAAGAAGGGATCTCAAACATTCTTACATATTTCTTCATGGTTGTTTATTGGATTACACTCCTAGATAGCAAATTCCTCAAAGGCTGGAACCACCTGTTTACCTTTCTAATGCCTACAATACTTTGCACAAAGTGGCCTTATTTTTGTTAGGATGCCCTACAGGAAGTACACATAAAGTGCTGAGGAAAGTCACAGGAGGGATAGGTTTCTTCTGGCTGGAGAAATCCAAGAAGCCATCATGGACGGCACAGTTTCTGTGTCAGGCTGTGAAGGATGAGTAAGATCCAGGCATGTAGAGCTGGAAAGAGAATTCTAGGAAAATAGAAAATGTACAGATGTGAACGCTGTGAGGCATGGAAGGGGAACCGTGAGTAAAGTTAATGACAAGTTTGAAATAAAATGAGGAATGTTGAAAAGGATCTCAATAGGTGGGCTTACCTTCTGGGTAAGGAAAGAAACAAGATTGTCTGTAAAAAAGGAAAGGAACAGGAGTAGAATGTGGGTCTAAAGGAGTGTGGAGAAGGTTTGGCTGTAGGACACTTAAAGACACTAAGATATGAGATCTTGTAGTCCTGGCGCGGTGGCTCACGCCTGTAATCCCAGCACTTTGGGAGGCTGAGGCAGGCAGCTCACCTGGGTCAGGAGTTCAAGCCTGGCCTGGTCAACATGGGAAAACCCCGTCTCTACTAAAAATATAAAAATTAGTTGGGCATGATGGTGGGTACCTGTAATCCCAGCTGCTTGGGAGGCTGAGGCAGGAGAATTGCTTAAACCTGGGAGGAAGAGGTGGCAGTGAGCTGAGATCATGCCACTGCACTCCAGCTTGGGCAACAAGAGTGAGACTCCATCTCAAAAAACAAAACAGAAAAACATATGAGGTCTTGAAGTGTTAGTGGGTCACACAAATGGAGATATCTGCAAATATTGGACCATCCAGTTATAATTCAACTAATTTCTTCGGTAGAGTGTTATGCACAATGTTTTAAATTTTCATAATTTATATGCTATTAAAAATTAAAATATAGTATGTAGGAAACAAGAATAAATAAAAGGTTCCTCTTCAAAGCTTTTCTCTTAGTTCATTAAGAATAAGTAATAGTTTCTTCAAAGGTTAATTTAAAGCTTTTGCTAATAATCTTAAAGTAGCTGTTAGTCATAATAAATAAAGTGCATCCCGTGTTCTTAGTTCTTACACTTTAGCCTAGATATTTGCCCTGACATGCCTGGACAAGCCCAGGCAAGTCTTAGGTCATAGCTTATTCTCTTTCCTTATTTGGAAATGTTATCGCTTCTCTAAGCATTCCTCAAGTTACTTCCTCTTTTCCTTTGTTCTCCTCTGCCTTTACCTCTTTAGAAAATTTTCAAGTTTTTAGCCAATCAGGTCAAGCATAGAATGTGAGGTCCTGTTCTGGCCAATGGAAACTGAACACCGCAGTAGGATGATTGTGTTTGGTTATGAAAGTTATAAATGTCCCTGTCTCCTTTGTTCAGGTGTGCTCTCATGGTAAGACTGCCGGTGAGATACACCCTTCCTGCAGGAAGTACACTAGCCATGCTGAGTGATCCATTGTCTCGCTGCGGATTTTTCCCGATGCTATAAACCCGTTTCCAACAGTGTACATAATATACATTCATTTCTTCATCTTCTAGCTGACAAATCTTATTTAAATACTATTTTAAACTCTAGGGTAGACAAGATTCCTGCCTTTCTGAACATTTCCATTCTAGTGAGGGGAGACAGAAAAAAAAGTAACAGAAACAGAAATGTGTGTAATATTAGCAGAAATAAGTATAAACATCATTAATTCAAAACTATTTATTCAAAATAATCCACAAACATAAACAATGACTGCTTTCTAGCTAACCAGATCACCAAATGTTTTCTGACGTATAGAAAATCAAAACATAGTGCATTTAAAGCCCGTCTTCTCTAGAAGAGAAGTCAAATCAATAAGCTTTTACTGTTATCAAGGTGTCAGGTGTATGAACCAGAGCAACTGCATCTTAAATAGGAGCTGGGTAAAATGAGGCTGAAACCTATTGGGCTGCATTCCCAAGTGGTTAAGGCATTCTAAGTCACAGGATGAGACAGGAGGTTGTCACAAAATACAGGTCATAAAGACTTTGCTGATAAAACAGGCCGCAGTAAAGGAGCCGGCCAAAACCCACCAAAGCCAAAATGGTGACAAGAGTGACCTCTGTGTCCTCACTGCTACACTCCCACCAGTACCATGACAGTTACAAATGCCATGGAAACCTCAGGAAGTTACCCTATATGATCTCAAAATGGGGGACATGAATAATCCACCCCTCGTTTAGCATATTACCAAGAAATAACCATAAATATGAGCAACCAACCGCCTTTGGGGCTGTTCCATGGAGTAGCCATTCTTTTATTCCTTTACTTTCTTAATAAACGTGCTTTCACTTTGCACTGCCACTTGCCCTGAATTATTTCTTGCATGAGATCCAAGAACCCTCTCTCGGGGTCTGGATCAGGACCCTTTTCCTGTAACAAAGGCAGGAAGTTATTTAGCAAAATATGAAAGGCAATTTGAAAATGTCTCGGACACTTCAACATAAAACATACTTATAATTAATTTCCAGGGAATCATGCTGGGTCGGAAAGTCTTGGTAACAATAAATAACACTGTAATTTTTTCCTCTTGAATGTATTTATGTGCATATTTAGATGTGTAAGATGCAAAGATATGTAAGAGATATTTTTACTTGCAAAGAGTCTATAGGAGGAAGCAGATACATTAGAAAGTTAACAAAATACACTGCACGACACTGGTTCCAACTACTGAGGAGGGTGTGTGGAGCCTTGCCGTGAGGGCTGGGAGAACCTTCACTGATGTCACAAATAACTTTTGAACCTCCTTTGAAGTGGGGATTCTGCCCAGGTAAGAAAGAACTGCATTGACAAAGGTGAGGAGGAAGTAGACATAGAGAAAATGAACTAATACTTAACGAGTTCTAAGCACAGTATTTGGTACACAGTAGATACTCTGTAAATATTTGTTCAGTAAACAAGTATCCTTGTTAGGAAAAGATCATTGTAGCTACTTTGCAGATGAAGAAACTGAGGCACAGAGAGATGGTTCTAAAGTCATGTAGCTAGAAGTTGTGGAGTTAGATATTGACTCCTAAGTTGCCTGCCTAACGAGCTTATGTTCTTTCCCTTTTCCAGATATGGTAAAGTATCAGATGTCTAGGTGAAGGAGTGGGCATTACGGCCAGAGGTGAACTTAGAAACACGTCAGGACTGGACTGAGGCAGTCTGTAGGATGACTTTTAGGGAACATGGAAGGTCATTTAAGGAAGCTACCCAATGCCTTAAGGGTGGGGAATGACATCATTGGTCTGTATTTCAGGAAGATAAGTGTAACAAGATGGAACGTGTGGGCGGGGTGGCTGTGGGAGTGATGAGTGTAGGCTGATAGACAAGTTAGGAAATGCTGTTGCTCAGAGCTAATACGGATGAATATGAGACGGAGCCAGGGTCGCGGCAGTGGAAATGGAGCCGAAGAGGCATGAGGACTGGGAGCACATCAGAGGAAGGGTCACCACCACTCATTGACCAGATGGATTTGAGGGAAGGGAAGGGATGCAAGATGCTGCTGGGATTGCCAGCTTTGGTGAATGACCATGCCCTTAGCTGAAACAAGGCATGGAAGAAAATGCAGTCAGTGGGCAGAAGATAGTATTTTGGACATTTTGAGTGAGACATCCAAAGGGGGATGTAAAAGGGACAGGGGGAACTATAAGATGAGAATATAAAAGAGCAACTGGAATAAGAGAGTGTTGGGATCATCAGCCTCGAAGGGACAGCTGAGGCCGGAAGCAGGAGAGAACCGGGGAAAGGTATAGAAGGAGAAAGAAGAATGAGAGGGTGGGCAGAGGAGAATCAGCAAATGAGGCACAGGAAGAAGGGACAGAGAGGTAGGAGGAGAGCCAGAGGGAGCAGGGTCACTGATGCCAAGGGAAGGGCCTAGAAGAGGTGGGTGTGGCCGACTGAAGGTTCTTGGTGGCCTCACTGAGATCAGCTTCCCAGCAGTGCCAGGAGTGGAGGGGCAGAGCTGGGGTTGAGGACAGAAGAGCCAGTGGATGATTCTGTGGTAGAGAAAGTGAATTCGTTCTATTCTTTCAAATAACGTCACAGTCAGAAAAGTAGAGGCTCTGGATAACCTGAGGGGAGAGTGAGTAAGAAGTCTCTGTGAGATCCACGTGGAATTGTAAAGCTGGCAGCAGTCTTGGTCAGTCGCAAGAGAAAAGTGACTGAAGCCAAGTTCTCTCTCTTCCAGCCTTGTACAATTCCTTCTTAGCTTGAAGGAATCAAACCTAATAACCACATCCCTTTCATCAGCAATATTGCTGTTCTTGGGGTACATCCTACTGATGATTGTTTTATAAAGATGTTCTCTGGGGAAGGGAGAAAATAAGACTGGATTTGTAGCAAAAGGTATAGCAAGGTGGTGCATTGCCCCAGTCCTTAAGCTTGGCTCCTATATCCAAAGCCCAGCTCTCTTACTTCCTGTGTGACCTTAGGTAAGTTATTTAACATCTCTGTGGCCCAGTTTTCTCATCCGAAAGCAAGACTAATAGTGCCACCTTATGGGATTGTTGGTGAGTACTATTAAAGTGAATAAAATAATATGGAGAACTTGGAACCATGCCTGGCACAGAACTGGCCCTATGGCTGTGGTCACTCTTATTACTAAATAGTTGTTTCAAGGATCTTGGGTATCAGTATTGGAATGGACTCTGGGTTAATGGATCATAATCTTTCTACCAGTCACTGGCCCTAGCTGTTGTTATGATCATGTTGGTTGCTCTTTATCAGCATGAAATCTTTTAGTTTTGCATGAAACAGATCTTGCAAACTAATACTTTTTGAGATGAAAAGAGGCTCCTTGCACATCTGGACTCCCTTGTTTTATAGGATTTTTCTTGCTCTGAATATCTGGGGATTACAGCTGTCAAAAACAAAAGCTTATGTTTTAGATCTGACATCTCAAGCTAAAATCACATGCAAGAGTTGACTTTGCAGCTACTAATGTTGACACCTTTTAGATCTGTATAAAAGTGAGTTGTGTTGAAGCAGCAAACCAATGAGTGCTGCATTTTGGATACTTAGTTTTATCTTTTGTTAAACACCGTCCTGGCGTATTCATTTATACCATCTAATATATGACACACTGTTGTAGTATGTGTACTTTTGTGATCTTTATTTTCTTCTGTATTCATTTTAAGCATCTAAATAAATTGCTGTATTGTGCTTAAAAAGAAAAAAAGAAGAGACTCTTCTAAGGTGGAGAAACAATGGCCTATTTCACAGAAAAATGGGGCAGAAGACACCTTTTTGGAGTAAATTCTGAAGCGTGGTATTCATGATAGTGTAAACCAAAAAGCATTAGACAAGTCAACCAATGTAAGTGAAGTGACATCATTTATCTGGGGTATTACCTGAGGTTTGTTGTCTCACACCAAGAAAACCAAGGATGCAGACACACAAGGAGTGAGGTTAAGAGTGGAGGTTTAATAGGTGAAAGAAAGAAAGGAGCTCTCTCCTGCAGAGAGAGAGGTCCCAAGTGGGTTTTCTGGTCCACAGTGAAATGCAAGGGGTTTTATAGAAGAGCTTGAGGAGGCAATGTGTCATTTCCATAGGGCATGAAATATTGGTTGGACCAGGTGTGCCATTTGAATAAGGCACAAAAAAACTGGTTAGGGTTAGGTGTGCCATTTGCATAGTGCATGAAAATCTCACTGCCACCACCCTAATCTTGTATTATGCAGATGGGTTCTCTGCCTGGCCATGTTGCCTGGTTCTTTACTGTACACATGGTGACAAAGAAAAGGGGAGATGGAGCCTCCGTGTTGAATATACCTGGTCCTTGGGTAACCCTTTTCTATTGGGACAGCTGCTGGCATACACCTGTGCAAGCTTCCAGCTTGCTTATTATGTATGTATGCAGCTTGATTTTTCAGGCTGCTCTTTGTTAGAAAAGAATGGTTTGGGGCTGCTTTTTGTTAAAAGGGAAATTCCATTGAGGGCTCTTTTACCCTCACTATCTGTCTAAATAATTTCTTTCTATCTCCTGTATCAGAAGTTGTCTTTTGTCAATGTTAAGGATATGCCCATGACCCAGCCTCAGGAGTTCCTGATGACATGTGCCTAAGGTAGTCAGGTTACAGCTTCATTTTACACATTTTAGGGAGACATAAGATATCAATCAATACATGTCAGATATACATTGAGTTGGTCTGGAAAGATGAGACGACTCGAAGTTGGGGGTGGGGGGTGCTTTTAGGTCATAGGCAGATTCAAAGATTTTCTGATTGGTAATTGTTTTAAAGAGTTTATCTAGGCCTGGCATGGTGGCTCACACCTATAATCCCAGCACTTTGGGAAACCAAAGCAGGTGAATCACGAGGTCAAGAGATTGAGACCATCCTGGAAAACATGGTGAAACCCCGTCTCTACTAAAAACACAAAAATTATCTGGGTATGGTGGCATGTGCCTGTAATCCCAGTTACTTAGGAGACTGAGGCAGGAGAATCGCTTAAACACGGGAGGTGGAAGTTGCAGTGAGTCAAGTTTGTGCCGCTTTACTCCAGCCTGGTGAAAGAGTGAGACTCCATCTCAAAAAAAAAAGAGTTTATCTAAAGACTTAGAGTCCCCAGAAAAGAGTCTCTGGGTTAAGATAAGGGGCTGTAAAGACCTAGGTTCTTATTATGCAGGTGAAATTTCCAGGTAGCAGGCTTCAGAGAAAATAGATTGTAAATGTTTCTTATCAGACTTGAAAAGGTAACAGAGTCTTAGTTAATTTTCTCTTGGATCAGGGTAAGTTCCTGGAAAGGAAAAGAGATTCTCTATAGAATGTAGATTTTCCCTGTAACAGACAGCTTTGCAAGACCATTTCAAACTATGTCAAAGAAATATATTTTAGGGTAAAATAATTTGATTTCTTTCAGGGCCTGCTACCTGTCATGTATGCTATACTAGTCAGGCTGGAATTTGATGTCTGAACGCTACAAAAAGTCTTAAGAACTCTGTTTTAATGTTAATGCTGGTCAGTTGTGCCTGAATTCCAAAGGGAGGAGAGTATAATGAGGCACATCTGACTCCCCCTTCCCATCATGACCTGAACGAGGTGTTGGGGTTTGTTTTGAGCCAGAGTCTAATTAGATTGCCCAGGCTGGAGTGCAGTGACATGATCTCAGCTCACTGCAGCCTCGACCTAGGTTCAAGTGATTCTCCTGCCTCAGCCTCCCTAGTAGTTGGGACTACAGGTGTGTGCCACTGTGCCTGGATAATTTTTGTATTTTTGGTAAAGATGGGGTTTCACTATGTTGGCCAGGCTGGTCTTGAACTCCTAACCTTAGGGATTCACCCGTCGTGGCCTCCCAAAGTGTCAGGATTACAGACGTGAGCCACTGTGCCTGGCCCTGAACTAGTTTTTCAGGTTAACTTTGGAATGCCCTTGGCTGAGAGGAGAGGTCCTTTCAGATTAATGGGGTGGGTGAGGGGGCTTAGAATTTTATTTTTAGTTTACAATAGTAAAACCAAGTAATTATAATATGGGTAAGAATTGATGTACCATTAAATGTAAAACTCCTTTGGTACATTTCAACTGTATAGGGAAGTAATATTTCTGGTTATCTTTCTGATAACATTCTTCTAAAATAACCCACAGCACCAAAGTGAAACATCTGGTACCAGGCAGTATACAAAAATAATCTTTTATCTTGCTGGTATTTTTGATGGCAAACGTTAGCATTATTTTGAATTGCTCTACCTTACTGCCACCTGCTGGTCATGGTGCAGTATAACTAACATTCTGGGGGTTGTACTGGTCAGCATCTGAATGTCTCCTCGAGGTTGCAAAAACAGGCCACAGTTTCTTCCTATTAAGAAAATAAATCGTTTTTTGATTTACATACAGAGGCAGGTCCAAGTTTTTGTGGGAACTGTAGCATATTCATTTTTAGAACTCCTCTTTAAGATGAAAAAATATAAAATTACAAATATAAAGTACAGAAGAAAATATGTATTTTAGAATGAGAAACAAAATTGCAATAAGCTGCAAATTTTGAAAAGGTAACAATTACCATGCACACCACACAAGGCAGAAAAATACATGTGTTTTGTAAATTAACTGTCTCACACACCTGTTTCCTTTAAACTTAAAATAATTATTTGTCTCTTCATAAAAATGATTTTGTGATTTTTTTTTTTTTTTTTTTTTTTGAGACTGGAGTCTCACTCTGTCATCCAGGCTGGAGTGCAGTGGCATGATCTTGGCTCACTGCAACCTCTGCCTCCTGGGTTCAAGTGATTCTACCTCAGCCTCTTGAGTAGCTGGGACTACAGGCACATGCCATCATGCCTGGCTAATATTTTGTATTTTTAATAGAGAAGCGGTTTTGCCATGTTGGCCACGCTGGTCTCGAACTCCAGACCTCAAGTGATCTGCCTGCCTCAGCATCCCAAAGTGCTGGGATTACAAATGTGAGCCACTGCACCCAGCCAGGCAATATTTTTTATAGTGAGACTAGAAAGACCTTTTGGCTTTTCTTCAATCGTGGTTCATCAAAATTTGTTTACTGTTGACAGTTGAGAAGAGTTTCCCTGAGCTTCACAATTTACTGGTAATGTCATGTACATTTTGAGGCTTGTGGTCAGATTTGGGGAAGTCTCTATAATTCACTTATGAACCATAAGATCTCAGGACATTTTCTAGCTTTCTTGAGCAGTGTCTAATATTGAATACTGTTTGCATTGACAGCACTCATTCCCCAGGTTGTTTCTCTATCCGCCTTGTAGTGGAATACTATGATTTCTATCTTTTTAGATGGCAGTATCATGTCAAATTAGCAAGAAGTTTATTTTCCCATTGTGTTCACATTGTTCGCTCTTTGTCATTAATGGGATTATCAAACAATCCAAAAACCTATTTATGATTTCTATTTGAAATGTATCTCTTCCTCTTTGCTATGATCTGAAATTTTTTGGTCATAATTTCCTTCTCAGTGTTAGACTTTCTTTTGATTCCATTCTTCATTGTGACAACTTTTGCTTTACATTCCATTTTTTTTTCCTGAATTTTCTTCCAGTTTTTTAATAAGTAGATGACAAGGTCGGGCATGGTGGCTCATGCCTAAATCCCAGCATGTTGGGAGGTTGAGGCAGGAGGATTGCTTGAGGCTAGGAGTTTGAGACCAACCTGGGCAACACAATGAGACCATACCTCTACAAAAAATAAAAACTTAGCCAGGTGGGGTGGCATGTGCCTGTAGTCCTAGCTACTTGGGAGGCTGCAGTGGGCAGATTGCTTGAGCCCAGGAGTTTGAGGCTGCAGTGAGCTATGATCACTCCCATGCACTCCAGCCTGGGTGACAGCAAGACCCTGTCTCTAAAAGAAAACACAATTAAAAAACCAATAAATAAATAAACAATAAGAAGTCAAATGATGTCTGTCACTTGTCATTTGGTTTACTGGAACTTTCCAAAGCAACTTCCCAAATTTCCACTAAAATGACATATTACCCAGTCAATTTCTCCTTAGCAGGATCCCAAAACTGCTTGCAGCCATTCTATTGCCAGAGGCATCAGGCACATGTGACAGAAAGGAAGTTCTAGTGAAAGGAGACAGCTGTCTGAACCAATTGTAGTTAAAATATCTTACCTTAGAACATTTTATGTAAACACATGACCAGGTGATCACGTTGCTGGGGCCTCTTGAAAGGGTCATTAGCGCCATAGGAAAGCTGCCACATCTCACTGTAACTCTTCTGTTCCCCCAGGAAGAGCCAGAGCGTGCGGACAATTTTGTATTACTTACTGCTTCCATTCTGCTGTTCTTGTCTGTACAAAAAAGAAAACACTGCTTTCGTTTAGATCAGGTAGATGGAAAGTCAGTCTAAAGTAGAAACAATTCAGAATTATAGTTTTATTTTTAAAATACACTTTTTAAGGTACAAACTAGAAAACAAAAGACTGGCCTGGTTTCGTTCCTGGAATAACTTGGTCTTGGGTAAGTCACACACTAATTTGTAAAATCAGAGGACTGGGGTATCTACTGAAGTAAACAAGTAGATAATTTCTACGATCCCTTCTAACTTTAAATTTTGTAAACAAAAATAAAATTCTAAGTCCCCCCAACCACCTTAATTCACCCATCCTCTGGCCAAGAGCATTCCAAAGTTAACCTGAAAAACTAGTTCAGGCCGTGATGGCAAGGGGAAGGTAGACAAGCCTCATTCTGCCTGTCTTCCTTTTAGAAGTACTGATAGAACAGACTCTTTAACTCTGATAAGAAACATTTACAATCTGTTCTCTGAAGCCTGCTACCTGGAGGTTTCCACCACATGATAAAACGGTGGTATCCCCAACCCCTTATTTTAATCCAGACATTCCTTTCTATGGATTCTAAGTCTTTAGACAGTAACTTAAGAATCTTTTGACAAATTGCTAATCAGAAAATGTTTGAACCCACCCAGGATCTGGAAGCCCCTTTGCTTCTAGTTGCCCTGCCTTTCCTGAATAAATCAGTGTATATCTTATATGTATTGATTGATGTCATTTGCCTCCCTAAAATGTATAAAACCGAGTTGTAGCCTGATCACCTTGGGCACATGTCCTCAGGATCTCCTGAGGGCTGTGTCACAGGCCATTGGTCACTCATATTTGGCTCAGTATAAATCTCTTCAAATATTTTACAGAGTTTGATTCTTTTCATCAGCAAACTCTATGAACTTAATGTGCATGTGGAATATACACTAGGCTGTTTCCAAGAAGACAGCATATCAGGCCTCTTTAAAATTAAGGAATGAACTTGCAATAATTATTTGTAATTAGTGTAATTATCTTTTACAAGTGTGCTGGAATATTTTGGTTTTAGTAAATAGGCTAAATGTTTGAACTAGTCGCTATCTCACGCATGTTATTAATTGGCCTAAAACCTCACATACTTCTATTATACTATGCAATTTTCATATAGTCCTGTTTGTGGTGATTACCACAGATGCAGTATTGTCAGTATTGTCAAATTAATGCATGTATATGTATACATATACATATACAGTACTTGGCAAAAGCATCCTTTGAATGAATGGGCTTTCTTTTCTATTGTTGAAAATTTGCCACTTTCTAGGCAAATGTATGTTTTTAAAAATAAATAAAAGATAAAAGTCATTTACTATAATCTACTTTGTATTTCCAAGTTTTAGTGTCTCTTGGGAAGGGTTGACGCCATTGTCACCGTGGTATTGCAACTAGCCAGTTTCTAGGTTTTCAGATCTGTGAGAGCAGGTGTTGGGCCCCATTCTTTCTTTCCCCAAAGGCCCTTATGCAAATTGACACCATCCCTCCCCAGTGAGCTGCTTTGCATTCCAGAGATCTCCAAGAGGAACAGTGCTGGGATTCTTTTGTACACCCTTTACCATCCTCCCATGCCTCCTGGACAATACACTTCATAACTAATAGGGTCTGATCAAATGATTCTTCCGGGACAAGAAGATGTGTGGCAGCTTCCATTTGCAGAGAGCAGACCAGCTGGAATAACTGAGCACCTTCTCTGAATAGGCCTCTTGTTTGAACTTGGCCTTAGTAAGTTCCCATTACATAGACAACGAAGCAGATGCATGGCTAGTGATGCCACATATGGGGGGAGACTCTTAGCCCCTAAGGACACTTACTTTTAGCCCCTAAGGACACTTAGCCCCTAAGGACACTTACCAGGTAACACTTTTGGCCTATCATACCAACTGGTTTAAGTCTCCCTCAGCAGGTACTGGTGGTTGGGAAAAAGTTGATAGCCTGCTGCATTCAGGCCTCTCCCCTCCCTTTCTGTTTTTGAGACTGACCTGCCCCAGAGCACACACTCTGTTCTGCAGTTGGTTATGAAATACATAGGCTCTGCACCTGTGGGTGAGACCTGTGGTTTTTCCAGGGCTGCCTGTGGCTGTGTGGGTGAGTCTGCCTAATTCTTGGATTCAGTTATCAGGACACCCCTTGTTGTTGCATATCTCAGCCACATGCTCCCATTCAGCTTTGATGAGCAGTTAAGCTGCTGATTTTTACATCTTTATCTGCTTGATTCCTTTATATCTTTCAGTGGGCTCAGAGATTGGGTGGGGAAGAAGGGTGTTATGTGTACTAACTCTCAATCCTCCACACTATGTGCTAGACACAGAGAATTAAATTAGTCAAGACACAGATCCTTCCCAAGGCGAATGGACAATCTGGCAACTATGAAGACCCCAAAATGACAAACTTGCAAGGATAGCACACACCCAAACCTGGGCAGTCACAACTCCCCACGCCTTTATTCACCCAGCACAAGTTACTCCACCCTCTGGATGAGCCATCACACAGGAATACTTGTGGACTTAACAGCATATATTGAAGCCAATGGTGAAAGTAGCATTGCAACATTGTTTTTTACGATATGTGTGTTGGAATGCCAGCGACTAGACAGGGAGGCGAGGGAAGGGGAAGAGCAAGCTGACTGGAAACACTTTGAGGCAGACTCTGGTGCTAACTGGTTGTAACCTGCCAGGGCTCAGCCAAGTGCATTATCTCATCTGCCTGGCCCTGCTCATTTAATTCAGCAAACTCCATTTGAGCATGTGCTAAGTGGCAGGTACATTTCACATTCATCCTTGGTTTCAAGGTCCCTTCATTAGGCTGTGCTGGCATGCTCGGTCAGACTTCTGCTTTAGACCAATTGACTAATCCTTGAACCCCGAATACAACTTTCCTTTTCCTGACTTTGTTCCTTTTCTCAGTGTCACTCTCCCAATCCTTGCCCTTTGTGATCCCCTCCACCCTTCCAAGCCATCTGCCTTGATTGCTTGAGTGGATGTGAGCTTTTGCTTTACAGGGACCCTTCTTTTGCTATTCTTGAATTGTTTATTTAATGAGCTACCTGCTGAATTTCATTTTCTTCTTCAGATTCTCTCAGGTGGGGCCCCTGAATTGGTTTTTCATAGTTCTGTCATGTCAGGCGTCTGATATAAAATGACTTCATAGACACAGAAACAATCTCGTACTTCTCAAAAGACACATATGGATATCTATTTGATTTATGGTTTTAGATATCCTGTTTCAGCTCAGATTATACACTTTTGGAGGGATGTATGTTTTGCATCTTTTAAGATACTTATTTAACAACTGATATTTAATTAATAGCAACAGAGAATGCACAAGTTTTTCCCCAAATTCTGGAAGACGCATATCAGAGAAGTCTACTATGAACTCAAAATGCTTTATCCTAAAACTTCATATGCATTTTGCATTATTCTCTGTAGTACATCCAAGCTTGTTTTAACATAAAAATGTAATGAATTTTGGGTCAGGTGTGGTGGCTTATGCCTCTAATCCCAGCACTTTGGGAGGCTGAGGTGGGCAGATCACTAGGTCAAGAGATTGAGACCATCCTGGCCAACATGGTGAAACCCTGTCTCTACTAAAAATACAAAAATTAGCTGGGCATAGAGGTGTGCGCCTGTAGTCCCAGCTACTCAGGAGGCTGAGGTAGAAGAATCTTCTGAACCTGACAGGAGGAGGTTGCAGTGAGCCAAGATTGCGCCACTGTATTCCAGCCTGGAGGCAGAGCGAGACTCCATCTCAAAAAAAATAAAAAGAGTTATGAATTGCTTACCCTGAGTAAACCTAACACTCCAAGAAGATCTGCAGTGTTGAATTGCTGAGTCTCTGTACCATCTGATACACTGCCACCTACCCTTGTGCTTTCCAGTTTGAGAAGCATGGGTAGTAGATGCTCAAAAAATGTTTATTGAATGAAGAAATGAATGAGAAATATGATAATACTAATGGAATCCTTGTATTTAGGTGACTTCTTCTAGAAATTTATATACTGAGTCACAGTTTTCCAAGGGAGCTAACTCACAGCATGATGTAAGTTGCATTTGATTTGTGTTTCTTTCAAGTCAGACCAGTTAGTGCACTGATGCAATCGTTCTTTAATTAGCTTCACTTCACAGGTGGGAAAATGGAGGCTTAGGAAGGTAGATGAACACCACGATACGCCATTCATAACTAGACCATCGCAACTCTGCTTCTGGGGCCCCCAGCCACACTCCCTCCTCCATGCCTTCAGAGCCCTCAGCTCACACCCCCCAGCCCTCTCCAAAGGCAGCTCTTATCCTACTGGACTGTGATCACCTGAGCTGACTCCACCCCTGGGCCGTGAGCTCTACCTGGCTGGGACTACGTCTTCCTCATCTCTAAGCACTTAGGGATAATGACGGTCCCTCACCCACAAAGAGCTCACACGTAATGTTCAGAGGATGACTAACTAAAAATGTATATATCCAAAAAAACTGTTGAATTATCCGTATTTTTTTTTAATGTAGATGTTTGATTTCCTAGACATGCCTTCTAAGTAAACGTTAAAAAAAAATCTGTGCTAGGATGGTGCTCTTGATAAGCCTAAGTGAAAGAAAACCTAATGTTCATTAGTATGTGAACTCAATGTTTCTTAAAAATTTCTAATTTTATTTTTACTACATTGAAAATGTTTGCTCAAGCAAATCTTCTTTACTTTGGGGGATTTTTAATCTTATTGAGAAACCCTTGGGCCCTGGCCACAGAGATAAATTTGGTTGGCACTTCCGGCTCTGCTGTTGCAGGAACATGGCTTGTTTTGTCCCCTGTGGGGATGTTAATTGCCATCACCCCCTTTTCCTTAAGGAACCCATGTCTAAACCTGCTGCAGGTGAATATAACAAGGATCGTTTATCGTTTTCTAAGTACAGATGTCAATTCTAAATTTATAACAGTTTTCAGAAATAGCTTTATCAAGATATAATTCATATACCATAAAATTCACTTATTTAAAGCATGCAGTACACATGGCTTTTCATATATCTACAGAGTTGTATGTTCATCATCAATTTTGGAACATTTTCATCATCCCCCAAAGAAACTCCATACCTTTTGCCATCACTCCCTAACCTCCCTTACCCTCCCATCCTCTACCCCCATCCCTCCCTGCAACATACACATGCACGGGAAACTAGCCATGTGCACGATGAGAAAGCTCTGTTGCAAATACAATAAGTGACTTTGAATAGGGTTATTCAAAGTTATTCAGGATTATTACTGCTATTTTAATTTATTTATTTAATTAATCAATTTTTTTAGAGACAAGGTCTCACTACGTTACCTAGGCTGGTCTTGAACTCCTGGGCCCAGGCAATCCTCCAGCCTCAGCCTCCCAAAGTGGTGGGATTACAGGTGTGAGCTACCACACCTGGCCGCAAGGATTATTTTGTTTTCAAGTGACCGAAACCCAGACTAAAGGGTCTTGGACAAAAGAGATAAATTACTGACTATAATGGTTTATTTTATTTGTCAACTGTGTCTTGGGGTGCCCAGATATTTGCTTACATATTATTTCTGGGTGTGTGTGTGTTTGAAGGTAATTTTGGGTAGGATTCACATCTGAATCAATAGACTGGGTAAAGCAGATTGCTCTCCCAAATGTGAGTAACCCTCTTCCAACCAGTTGAAGGCCCGAATAGAACAAAAAGGCTGGCCTTCCCCCAAATAAAAAAGGGAACTCTTTCTGCCTGACCACTCTGAGCTGGCACTCAGTCTTCTTCTGCCTCCTGACTCAGACCAAAACATCTGGTCGTCTTGGGCCTTGAGCCTTCTGGCTCATGGACTGGAGCTACATCATTGGCTCTTCCGGGTCTCCAGTGTAGCAACTGCAGCTCGTGGGGCTTCTCAACTTCTATAATCATATGAGTCAATTTCATATAATAGATCTCTCTCTCCATCCCCCTCCCCCACCACAGACACACACACACACACGCACACACACACACACACACTCACAGACACACACACACACACACACACACACTCACAGACACATCCTGTTGGTTCTGTTGGTCTGGAGAGCCCTGACTCATACACTGAGTAATAGGAACCATGGAACTATTGAACAACCAAACCATGGGAAGAGCACAGATGCAGCTGAATCTTAAAACAGAATGAGGGGCTCAAATGCTGCTGAGAGTTTTCTTCCTCCCTGCCTTTCCTTTATTTTTAATTTTTATTTTTTTGAGGTGGGGTGTCACTCTTTCACTCAGGCTGGAGTGCAGTGGTGCAGTCTCGACTCACTTGGCCTCCCAGACTCAAGTGGTCCTTCCACCTCAGCCTTCTGAGTAGTTGAGACCGCAGGTGCATGCCACCACTCCTGGCTAATTTTTTGTATTTTTGGTAGAGATAGCTGGTCTTGAATTCCTGGGCTCAGGTGATCCACCCGCCTTGGTCTTCAAAGTATTGAGATTATACGCATGAACCAATATGCCTCGTCCTTCATTTTTAATTGACAAGTAAAAATTGTGTATATTTACTGTGGTACACACCTGATAGGTTTTGTTTCCTCTGCCTCCTCCTCCTTCCTCTCCTCCTCCTCCTCCTTTTTTGTGGAGATGGAGTCTCAGTTTATTGCCCATGCTGAAGTGCAGCAGCACTGTCTCAGCTCACTGCAACCTCCTCTTGGTTCAAGCAATTCTCCTGCCTCAGCTTTCTTAGTAGCTGGGATGATAATGCAGACATCACCATGCCCAGATAATTTTTGTATTTTTAGTAGAGATGAGGTTTCACCATGTTGGCCAGGCTGACCTTGAACTCCTGACCTCAAGTGATCTGCCCATCTTGGCCTCCCAAAGTGCTGGGATTACGGGTGTGGGCCACCATGCCAGGGTGATATTTTGACCATATGTATACATTTTGGAGTATCTAAATCAACCTAATTCAAAGAACTTCTTTCTTCTTTGCCCTTTTATTAACGTGGAATTCATTTTCTCTTGATGCAAACCACCTTACGCAGCATGGTGGGAAACACAAAACATCTCCCCTGCTTTACATCACATGACCTCCCCACCAAAAAAGATAAAAGTAGTTCTGAAGCTTAAAGCTACCAGTATTGGCCAGGTGTGCTGACTCATGCCTGTAATCCAGACACTTTGAAAGGCTGAGGTAGGAGGGTCACTTGAGCCCAGGAGTTCAAGGTTACAGCGAGCTATGATTGCACCACTGCACTCCAGCCTGGGCAACATAGCAAGGCCCTGATATGCTTTGGCTCTGTGTCCCCACCAGAGTCTCATCTTGAACTGTAATCTCCATGTGTCAAGGGAGGAACCTGGTGGGAGGTGATTGGATCATGTGGGTGGTTTCCCCCATGTTGTTCTCATGAGAGCTGATGGTTTGAAAGTATGTCACTTCCCCGCCTCCCCCGCCACCCTCACCCCACTCCTCCTGCTGCCATGTAAGAAGTGCCTTGCTTCCCTTTCACTTTCCATCATGATTGTAAGATTCCTGAGGCTTCCCAGCCATACATAATGAAGCTGTGAGTCAATTAAACCTCCTTTCTTTATAAATTAACCAGTCTCAGGTAGTATCTTTATAGCAGTGTGAAAACAGGCTAATACAAACCCCATCTCTACAAAAAATTAAAAAAAAATTAATTGGGTGTAGTGGTACATGCCTGTAGTCCTAGCTACTCAGGAGGCTGAGGTGCGAGGATTACTTGAGCCTGAGCCCAGGGGTTCAAGGCTGCAGTGGGCTATAGATTGTGCCACTGTACTCCCACCTGGTTCTGTCTCAAAATAAATAAATAAGTTACCAATCTGCACAAAGTTCCCTAGGAAGATAATCAGGCCAAACTTCAAAAATTATTAATGATTTGTGGAGTGAACTTTCTTCTGGGGGAGTATGATAATATTGTGCTTCAAACTTAATAGAGCCTACAAAACAGAAGTAATGGTTAGTGACGCCCAACATCTGGATTACTAAGTGAAGATATAAAAGTAATAAAAATTAAGAGGCATGTTAATGTCACACCATATGCTTAAAATCTAATAATAGTAATGATCCAGACATATAGGTACAATAAAATCTGTGGGAGGTATCATAAAAATAGGCTAAACACAAGGATAAAGTAAGGATGGACGGTTCAAGCAATCAGATGACTGCATTCTGGCCAATGAGTTGGAAGTAGAAGTCACGTATGCAACTCTTAGGGAATGTCCTGAAAGGGTAGTCCCCTGTCCCTCTGCTTCCTTTTTCTTATTCTTGTAGATTAGACTGAGGATGTGAAGCCTGAAGCTGAAGCAGCTATTTTGAACCATGAAAGGAAGGATGCCTGTTGAGGATGGTGAGCACCCGGATAGAGGGAGCCCAGGATCCTGACGCCTATGGAGCCAGCACACCAGCCCTGGATGACTGATGGCAACCTTTATGTGACAGAGATAAAACCTCCATCTCACTTACATCACTGGTATTTTGAAATTTCTGTTGCACTTGGCTAAACCTGGGGATGAACAATTGCAATATGGCGTTTCCTATTCTAATAATTTTTCAATCTTAATGGATTGTACTAACATGCACAGGGTAGGATTATAACATTGCAGTGATGAAAGGCCTCAAAAACACTTACTTCCCGCGAAGTCTTTCTCAGGAAGCTGCTGGAGTAAACCAATTAAGAGGAAGACATGGGATCCTATAAAGAAGGAGTCCAGCATAGGAGAGAGATGAAGCAATGTCTCCAATGAGGCTGCAGGGAAGTTCCGAACAACAGCCCTGCAGCAAGCTTAGAAAGCACATTGTCCAGATTGGAGCAGAAGAGCAGAGAACACCAGGGGCCATGACGCTGGGGGGAAAAGGGGAGCTGTCCTGAGGCTTTACAGTGCTGGAGAATAGTTTGGGAATGGGTTTGTGATTGTCACAGATAAGAAAACCAACAAACAAAAATCAATTATAAACTAAAGAGAACACAATAATTAGATGAGCAATAAAACATAATTACAGCATTCTGCATGATTAGCAGTGATGCAACCTTAATGCAATAAACACATTACTGATTTAATCAAAATTTGTGAAATAGTTGAAACAACCATATTGAATGGGAGAAAGGTGTGTGTGTGTGGGGCGTATGTGTGCATGTTATGTGTCTGTGTGCATATGTTTGTCAGGGAGAAGCACTAAAAGAGATTTAACCCTTCATCTTCTACAATAAAAAAAAAGAGGTCAAAAATTTTAAAAATCAAGAAAAAGCAATATGGAAGTAAATACTGAAAAAAATAGCTACAAAGATATTTGCCCCTGAAGAATAGGAATTAGGAATGGGAGGGGTAGGGCCAAGAGAAAGAAGTTTTGTCCTTACTATGTGACCCCCCCAATGCTTTTTTTTGAGACAGAGTTTTGCTCTTGTTGCCCAGGCCTATCTTGTTGCAATGGCACTATCTTGGCTCACTGCAACCTCTGCCTCCCAGATTCAAGCGATTCTCCTGCCTCAGCCTCCTGATTAGCTGGAATTACAGGCATCCACCACCATCCCTGGCTAATTTTTTGTATTTTTAGTAGAGACAGGGTTTCACCATGTTGGCCATTCTGGGCTCAAACTCCTGACCTCAGGTGATCCACCCGCCTCGGCCTCCCAGAGTGCTGGGATTATAGGTGTAAGCCACTGCGCCTGGCCACTGTGTGATTCTTAAAACTATTTTGATAAAATTAAAAATTTTACTAGGCCAGGCGTGGTGACTCACGCCTGTAATCCTAGCATTTTGGGAGGCCGAGGTGGGTGGATTACCTGAGGTCAGGTGTTCAAGACCAGCCTGGCCATCATAGTGAAACCCCATCTTAAAAAAAAAAATTTACTGTGATAAGAATAGTAACTTAATGAAATAGAATAAACTCTTTGAGTATATGATCTTTAGGCTCTTTGAAGTGATTGGATGGAATGCAAGAAAAAGAAAAATAAAGGGGAAGGGAGGATATTATTAGGAAGAACCAGTCTGCAGAACAAAAATCCCAGCTTAAAATGATTATGCAGCTTTGTCTTTGTTACCTATCAATAAGAAAATGTGTTAATTAATTAATTAATTCATTAATACCCACAGAATATCTTCTAAGCACCTGGTATGTGCCATGCTCCACTACTGATGATCAGAACATCAAAGATGAGGCCAGGTGCAGTGGCTCACACCTGTAATTCCAGCACTTTGGGAGGCTGAGGCGGGCAGATCACCTGAGGTCAGGAGTTCGAGAATAGCCTGGTTAACATGGTAAAACCCTGTGCCTACTAAAAAAAATACAAAAACATTAGCCAGGCATGGTGGTGGGTGCCCATAGTCCCAGCTACTAAGGAGGCTGAAGCAGGAGAATCACTTGAACCCAGGAGACGGAGGTTGCAGTGAGCCGTGATTGCACCACTGCACTCCAGCCTGGGTGACAGAGTGAGACTTGGTCTCAAAAACAACAACAACAACAACAAAATATCAAAGATGAATGTGGCACAGTACCACCTCACAGAGTGTTGACTCTAATCTTGGTGCTCCCTGCTCTGCTCACCACCAAGTAACTTTAGCACTGTTATTTTCTCAGGGCCTACTCTGGGTCAGTCGTTTGATGTATGACTCAAATCCTCACAACTCTGCAAAGGAGGCTTTACAGATGAGGAGACTGAGGCATGGAAAGGTTAAGCAGCTTGTCTGATTTCACTGGAAGGCTGGAGTCCAGATGTGAATTCAGGAGAGATTGACGCATCAACCCATTCTCCTTCCGTCTCTCTCCCGTTTCCTCTCACTGTGGTTAGTGAAGATGGCAGCTTCCATTCATCCAGTTGTCTGTTGTCTGCCAGGCACAAGGCTCAGTGATTTACATGCTATAGTGGACACTCATTTGTTTTGACCTTCTCTCCTTTGGTGCTGAAAATGCCAGCCACTTGCTTCTCCAGGCTTTCTTGCAGCGAGGACACATGGTCTAATCTCCATCAGTTAGACTTCAACCCAGGACCTAGTGATGCCAAGCATTCCTTTGGCAGCATGGAGCTGTGCCACTCAGATATGCCATCAAGAGAACCTGCTGTGAGGAGTGTAATTAACTGACAGCCTTTGGCATCTGCTACAGAATTTGTTCCATGAGTCTCTGTTCTATTGAGGCAGCTCCAGTCAATGAATGGGCGCAGGGAGGATGCTGGCGCTGGGCCATTCCTCCCCGGTGCCAGATACTCTAATAGGCTTCCTTGCTTCCTGCAGAGATGTTTGCAGAGGTCACTGCAGTCTGAGTCTCTCTTACCCAGTCCTCTCCTTCTCCTGCTCCTTTCTAAAGTGCCAGATCTGTACCACAGCTGAAGTTTCTCCCGACTTCTGCTCCCTCCCTCTTTGTCTTTCAGGGCATTTCCCTCTTAATCTCTTCGACTTCTAATTCAGCCTTGGAGTCCGCTTCCTAGAGGACCAACATTGACCCGCCTTCTCTGGAAGTGATGGCAGCAACAGTAGCTGAAAAGGCAAGGTCAGGGGCAGTGGTGGCTGATGCTGATGACTGGAGCAGTTTCGAGGTAGTCGAGTTCCCAGCACCAACGCGGCAGTGGGAAACCATGGAATCCAGTGTTCAGAGCAGCCAGGGGAGATCTTCTTTTCAGACCAGTTATGCAGCATGGTTTTTGGTCACTGTTCCTGGAAGTTTAGCCTCGAGCGAGCTAGTCAATGGTAAAGCTGGGATTCAAACACAGGTTGCTTTATCTCCAAGGTCCCCCTCTTCATAGTTGTGTCATGCTCCCCATTTTTCTAGTTCAAAAGAACGTGGTGATTCCACATGCAACCTCCATTTAAAAACCTAACAGAGGATTCTGGGAGTGGAGTAGACTGGATCCCTGCCTGAACTGATTGCCCTGAATAGTGTTTACTGAACAAATATTCATCTCAGGCAGCATAACAATTCCTAGAGGAGAAATCAGTTGAAACATTAAACTCCCATTTTGTAACTTGATTCTCTTTCTCTTTTCTGTGCCTAGAGGGGCATAGGATGAATGCTCAATGGCATTCCCTTGAATTTTTATACCATCTTAACCTCTGGGGGGAAAAAGGAGGCTGGGCATGTCACAGATTGGGCAATGCTGGTCCGTAATAAGTAAACCCCACCATTTCGGTGATCTCAAACAATTGTACACAACAGCTCAAAGTCAGTGATTCTGGCAAGGGCTCCCTTCCTCTGTGGCTCAGTCTTTCCCTAGGGCCTTCTTATTACAAGCAGAAGAGGAAAGAGGGGTGAAAAAAACCACTTAAAAATTATACTTTAAATTTATACTTTAATTTAATTATCTGGGGTACATGTGCAGAATGTGCATTGCAGGATTGTTACATGAGTATACACATGCCATGGTGGTTTCCTGCATCCATCCCCCCGTCACCTACATTAGGTATTTCTCCTAATGTTATCCCTCCCCAATCCCCCCACCCCCTGCTATCCCTCCCCTAGACTCCCATCCCCCAACAGGCCCTGGTGTGTGATGTTCCCCTCCCTGTGTCCATGTGTTCTCATTGTTCAACACCCACTTATGAGTGAGAACATGTGGTGTTTGGTTTTCTGCTCTTGTGCCAGTTTGCTGAGAATGATGGTTTCCAGCTTCATCCATGTCCCTGCAAAGGACATGAACTCATCCTTTTTTATGGCTGCATAGTATTCATGGTGTATATGTGCCACATTTTCTTTATTCAGCATGTCATTGATGGGCATTTGGGTTGGTTCCAGGTCTTTGCTATTGTAAACAGTGCCACAATGAACATATGTGTGCATGTGTCTTCATAATAGAATGATTTATAATCCTTTGGGTATATGTCCAGTAATGGGATTGCTGGGTCAAATGGTATTTCTATTCCTAGATCCTTGAGGAATCACCACACACTGTATTCTACAATGGTCGAACTAATTTACACTCCCAACAACAATGTAAAAGTGTTCCTGTTTCTCCACATCCTCTTCAGCATCTGTTGTCTCCAGATTTTTTAATGATTGCCATTAAAAAAACAGTTTTTAATCTTCTTCTCTGGAAGTAACACAATTCAGTGACTCTGGCCACATTCAGTTGGTGAGAACTAATCACACAAGAGCCTGGAGATGCCAGGGAAGCTGAGAAATGCAGCCTTTCACCGGCAGTTCCTTTCCAGGAACTACTCTACAGACGATGGAGGATAGCATGATGTTTGGTTGATAGTTAACCTCCTCTGCCATAGGGGGCTTCCATCTTCTTTCCATTCTTTCTTTCCATTCTTCCCGCCTTTCTGTTTTTTTGCTTTTTTTTTTTTGAGACAGTGTTTTACTTTATCATCCAGGCTAGGGTGCAGTGGTGTGATCGTGGCTCACAGCAACCTCTGCCCCCTGGATTCAAGTGCTTTTCCTGCCTCAAGGAAAGAAACCTGCCTGTCTCAGTGGAGGGAGGCAGACAAAGTGCGTTCCTTCATTTCTTTACAGTCAGAGTAGAAGTCTAGCTCTTTCAATTTTGACGATAGGGTGTCGATTTTAGATCTTTCCTTGTTTCTCATATGGGCATTTATTGCTATAAATTTCCCTGTAGACACTGCTTTAACTATGTCCCATAAGATCTGGTATGTTGTGTCTTCATTCTCGTTGGTTTCAAACAACATTTTTATTTCTGCCTTTATTTCATTGTTTATCCATTCATCATTCAGGAGCAAGTTGTTCAGTTTCAATGTGATTGTGCAGTTTTGAGTGCTTTTCTTAGTCCTGAGTTCTAATTTGATTGTGCTGTGGTCTGAGAGAGTGTTTGTTATGATTTCCATTCTTTTGCATTTGCTGAGGAGTGATTTACTTCCAATTATGTGGTCAATTTTGGAGTAAGTGCAATGTGGTACTGAGAAGAATGTGTATTCTGTGGATTTGGGGTGGAGTGTCCTGTAAATGTCTATTAGGTCTGCTTGGTCCAGATCTGCATTCAAGTCCTGGATATCCTTATTGACTTTTTGTCTCATTGATCTGTCCAATATTGTCAGTGGGGTGTTTAAGTCTCCCACTATTATTGTGTGGGAGTCTAAGTCTCTTTGTAGGCCATTAAGAACTTGCTTTATGTATCTGGGTGCTCCTGCATTGGGTTCATATATATTTAGGACAGTTAGCTCTTCTTGTTGCATTGATCCTTTCACCATTATGTAATGCCCTTCTTTGTCTCTTTTGATCTTTGTTGGTTTAAAGTCTGTTTTATCAGAGACTAAGATTGAAACCCCTGCCTTTTTTTGCTCTCCATTTGCTTGGTAAATCTTCTTCCATCCCTTTATTTTGAGTCTATGTGAGTCTTTGCATGCGAGATGGGTCTCCTGAATACAGCACACCGATGTGTCCTGACTTTTTATCTAGTTTGCCAGTCTGTGTCTTTTGATCGGGGTGTTTAGGCCATTTACATTCAGTGTTAATATTGTTATGGTTGAATTTGATCCTGCCATTTTGTTACTGGCTGGTTGTTTTGCCTGTTAGCTGACGTGGTTTCTTCATTGCATTGTTGTTCTTTACCATTTGGTACGTTTTTGCAGTGGCTGGTACTGGTCGTTCCTTTCCCTGTTTAGTACTTCCTTCAGTAGCTCTTGTAAGGTAGGTCTTGTAGCAACAAAATCTCTCAGCAATTGCTTGTCCATAAAGGATTTTATTTCTCCTTCACTTATGCAGCTTAGTTTGGCCAGAAAAGAAATTCTGGGTTGAAAGTTCTTTTCTTTAAGGATGTTGAATATTGGCCCTCACTCCCTTCTAGCTTACAAGGTTTCTGCCGAGTCCGCTGTGAGTCTGATTGTCTTTCCTTTGTGGGTGACTCGACCTTTCTCTCTGGCTGCCCTTAGGCTATTTTCCTTCATTTCATCCCTGGTGAATCTGATGATTATGTGCCTTGGGGCTGCTCTTCTTGAGGAGTATCTTTGTGGTGTTCTCTGTATTTCCTGGATTTGAATGTTGGCCTGCCTTGTTAGGTTGGGAAAGTTCTGGATAATATCTTGAAGAGTGTTTTCCAACTTGGATTCATTCTCCCCATCACATTCAGGTATGCCGATCAAATGTAGATTAGGTCTTTTCACATAATCCCATAGTTCTTGGAGGCTTTGTTCATTTTTTTTTCACTCTTTTTTCTCTAATCTTGCCTTCTCGTTTTATTTCATTGACTTGATTTTCTATCTCTGATATCCTTTCTTCTGCTTGATCGATTCGGCTGTTGAAACTTGTGTATGCTTCACGAAGTTCTCGTGCTGTGTTTTTCAGCTCCATCAAGTCATTTATGTTGTTCTCTGAGCTGGTTATTCTAGTTAGCATTTCGTCTAACCTTTTTTCAAGGTTCTAAGTTTCTTTGCATTGGGTTAGAACATGGTCTTTTAACTCAGAGAAGTTTGTTATTACCCATCTTCTGAAGCCTGCTTCTGTCAATTCATCAAATTCATTCTCTTTTTTTGTTGCCTTGATGGTGAGGAGTTGTGATCCCTGTGAGGAGAAGAGGTGCTCTGGTCTTTGATGGTTTCATCCTTTTTGCGCTGTTTCTTTCCCCCATCTGTGGATTTATCTCCCTTTAATCTTTGAAGTTGGTGATTTCAGGAGTTGTCTCTGAGTGGACGTTTTTTTTTCTGTTGAGGTTGGAGCTGTATCTTTTTTGGCCTGGAGAGGGTGTTGCTGGGCTCTCTCAGGTTCAATCAAGTTGTTGGTTGGGTGGTACTTCCCTGGAGTCTGTTTGCAGGTGAGATTGGCCCCACCTTCCCAATGGCATCTCTCCCAGAGCTCCTTCTTCCTGGTTGGGGGTCAAGCTGGTGTATTTGCTGCCAAGCTCTCTAGCAAGTGTTTCAGTTTGAGTTCTGTGGAGGTGGGGCCTGCCAGGCCTTATGGTCTATTTCCCTGCTTTCAACTCTGCCTCCCTCTGTGGGACATCCCCCCTGCTTTAGTCCAAACTTCTGCCTAGGTTTCTTAGACAACTTGCCACGCCCGGCGGGAGCCACTGCTCAGATTTGCATCAACAACCCACGGTGCCCCACAGTCTGGCAGGGCTCTCGTGGACCATGGGTTGCAGAAGGGATGAGGTAAGCACAGGATCCGAATTGGAGCACCGAGTGGGTGAAGTCCTCCAATCCTCCAAGCAGGCTGCAAGTTTCAGGTGGGGAGGTTCCCCGCCCCATCTTAATTTGCCCCCCTGGGAGGCTCTCACCCTGTGGCTCCTTCCCTGGGCCTATTTTCAGAGCCCTGTCAGTCCCACAGAAACCAGCACCTCGTTTGGAATCATGAAGTCCTCTAGCCCTCTGCCTCTCATTCGGTGTTGCATTCCGATGTTGTCTTCTCTCAGCCATCTTGGCCTGACTCCGAGCTATACATTTTTATAAAACAAAGAGGGCTGCAATAGATTGCATCATTGTTCAAAGCACTTCCTGCCTCTTTTGCATAGATGTTGCCCATTGAGGTTGTCTTGGCCACCATGTTTGCTGAGTGTGAGAGGAAGTGACGTGGTCTTCTGTGAGACCTGCAAGGGAAGCCTGCCCCTTCAGCCGGAGTCCCAGATCATGATGGAGTGCAGTTGCAGCTGTCCCACGATGGACATGTGATACAAGGGAGAAACAGACCTTTGTCACTGTAAAATACGAACTTAGTTTTTCCTAAAGTGGCAGAGGTGTTTTTAAAATTAATAAGCATAATTGAGGGCCTGAAGTGGCACAAAGGGGTTTCTCCTTATTTTATCTCTTTAAAGAAAAGTATGCAGGCTATGATGCCTCATGCCTGTAATCCCAGCACTCTAGGAGACTAAGGCAGGAGGATGGCTTGAGCCCAGGAGTTCAAGTCCAGCCTAGGCAACATAGTGAGACTCTGTCTCTACAAAAAAGTTAAAAAAATTAGTTGAGTGTGGTGATGTGTGTCTGTAGTCTCAGCTACTTGGGAGTTTGAGTGTGTGTGGGGTAGGAGCAGATTGCTTGAGCCCAGGAGTTCCAGGCTTCAGTGAGCTGTGATTCATGCCACTGCCCCCTAGCCTGGGTGACATAGTGAGACCTTGTCTCAAAAAGAAAAAATGAAAAGAAGAGGATTTCTATTTTTCACTAGGTGAACAGAAAGTCTTTATTATACGATAAAAGGGGTTATCTCCTAGTAGATATTCTTGTCTGCCTGCCTGCCTGCCTTCCTTCCTTCCTTCTTTCTCCTTTTTCTTTTCCTTCCTTCCTTCTTTCTTTCTCCTTTTTCTTTTCCTTCCTTCCTTCCTTCCTTCCCTTGTTCTCTCTCTCTCTTTCTTTCTGTCTTTGCTGAGACAGGGTTTCACTTTGTTGCCCAGGCTGGAGGGCAGTAGTGTGATCTCAGCTCACTGCAGCCTCCACCCCCTGGGTGCAAGTGATTCTCGTGCCTCAGCCTGCCAATTAGCTGGGACTACCAGCAGGCACCATCACACTCGGCTAAGTTTTGTATTTTTAGTAGAGATTATTATCTCTACTAATATTATCTCAACATGGTTTCACCATGTTGCCCAGGCTGGTCTCAAACTCCTGACATCAAGTGATCTGCCTGCCTCAGCCTCCCAAAGTACTGGGATTACAGGTGTGAGCCACCATGGCCAGCTGATCCTTCTATTTTTTTAAACAATTTTTTCCCTTTTATTTTTAATTGACATGTAATAACTGTACATATTTATGGTATAGAGAGTGGTATTTCCATACGTGTATATAATGTGTAATAATCAAATCAGGGTAATTAGTATACTTGTCACCTCAAATGTTTATCATTTCTTTGTGCTGTGTCTTGTCTTCTGATGAAAATAAAAGTAGTCTCAACATGCTCTGAGTGAACCTGATGTGTTCACGCTCCAAGAAATAGGAAAGGAATAAAAAGGCGTGGGCAGTATCATAATGGACTTCATTCATTTCCATGTAAAATAAGTGTGCAAATGGAAGCTTTAGGTCTAAGAAGAGATTCCAACAGCAATGAAAAGAAGTGGCCTTCAAAATTAAATTAAAAACCAGGCAGATTGTAAATATGAAAATTGACATGACAGCAGTAAACTTACATACAATGGATGCATTTACAAGACAAGTCAAACTGAATGATGCTGTTATTTCATCAGTCACATGATAACTCATATCCTGTGTGTTCTGAGTAAAAATTATATAATATCAGACTTGGCACAGTGGCTCATGCCTGTAATCCCAGCACTTTGGGAGGCTGAGACAGGCAGATCACTTGAGGTCAGGAGTTCGAGATCAGCCTGGCCAACATGGTGAAACCCCGTTTCTACTAAAAATACAAAAATTAGCTGAGCATGGTGGCATGTGCCTGTAATCTTAGCTACTTGGGAGGCTGAGGCACAAGAATCACTTGAACGCGGGAGGTGGAGGTTTCAGTGAGCTGAGATCGCACCAGTGCACTCCAGCCTACTAATATATAATATTAGTAGTTGAACAGCAGTGAAACTCAACGGAGAGCAAGACATTTATATGAGTATTCTATCTGACTTTATGAGTATCCTATTTGACTTATGATATTTGGGAAAGAAATTAGAAAGTAACTTCATAATTAACCTGTTATAAGAATGATAATGCAAACTAAAAAACTACATAGGAAAATGTCAGAAATCATGACAAATTTTCCCATAATGTGCCACGGAGGGACAAACTGTCAAATCTGAACAATGATTGCAAACACAGCCGAAACATCTTGATTCCTTTGTTAAAGGGTGGGGGGTCCTCTGATTAAATTCTTCCAGGCATACTCAGTACCATTCTTGTCTCTGCAGTTGGAAAAAAGACAGAATGAGTTGCAGAAAGCTAGAAAAGGCAATTAAAGTGACCACAGGATGGAGATGCTGTTGATATAATTACCAATTGTGTTCTGCAGACCTACCATGTGCTTGACAAGGTGAAACATTAGGGGTGGAGGCATACGTATACTAATACAAGTACTATTTCCTGAATACTGTGAATACCAAAGGTGCTGTGCTGAGCGGCTTAAACCTTTGTCTGGTGTGGTGGCTCATGCCTGTAATCCCAGCACTTTGGGAGATGGAGGCAGGTGGATCACCTGAGGTCAGGAGTTCAAGATCTGCCTGACCAACACGGTGAAAACTCGTCTCTACAAAAAATACAAAAATTAGCTGGGTGTGGTGGTGGGCGCCTGTAATACCACCTACTCTGGAGGCTGAGGTAGGAGAATCACTTGAACCCAGAAGGCAGAGGGCACCACTGCACTCCAGCCTGGGCAACAAGAGCCAAACTCCATTTCAAATTAAATAAATAAATTTCAAAACAACCATATATATATATATATATATATGGCAGTTTTTGTCGCAGTGATAGATAGATGCTCACTAAAACTTCGTTTCTTTCTCTTTCTGGGCTCACAGGTAAGTCTGTTTTCCAGACTTCCTTGTGGTTAGCTGGGATCAAATGGTTAATAAGGCAAAAAATAAAAAATAAAAATAAAACCAACAACACTAAAACCAAAAACTGAGCTCTGAGCAGAGGAGAAGGCACACTGCATTCTTAGTAGAAGTAACATTTTTTCCTAGCACTTAGCTTTGTAAAGGAACACACTTTACAAGGCTTCTGCTAGGCACACACAACGCTGAGCTAGATCATCCATCACACAGCATTGAGCTAGGTGCTTTCTATAGGTGCATGGAAAATTAACATATATGGGCAACAAAGAAGGAAAATGCAGTGTTTGATGTCTATAGTCACTGAAGGATCAGAAAACAAAACACCACATATTCTCATTCGTAAGTGGGAGCTTAACAATGAGAACACATGGACACAAGGAGGGGAACATCACACACCAGGGCCTGTTGGGGGTGGGGTCTAGGGGAGGGATAGCATTAGGAGAAATACCTAATGTAGATGACGAGTTGATGGCTGCAGTAAACCACCATGGCGTGTGTATATCTATGTAACAATCCTGCACGTTCTGCACATGTATCCCAGAACTTAAAGTATAATAAAAAAATTCTCTCCCATTGTGTACATTGTCTTTTCACTTTCTTGATGGAGTATTTCAATTTTAATGAAGTTCAAGTTATCTATTATTTCTTTTGTCGCTTATGCTGTGGCATTTTATCTATAACAAGAATCCATTTTAATTAGAGATCATGAAGACTTACTTTTATGTTTTTTTTTCCAAGAGTTTTACAGTTTTATCTCTTACATTTAGGTCTTTGATCCATTTCAAATTCATTTTTGTATATGGTGTGAAATATGGACCCAACTTTATTCTTTTGCATACGGATAGTTAGTAGTCGTAGAATCATTTGTTGAAAAGACTCTTCCCGGTGAAACTGTCTTGGCAAGCTTGTGAAACTCATTTGACCCTAAAAGAGGGGGTTTATTTCCAGTCTCTCACATCTACTCCGTTAATCTATATTATCTACTCTTGTGACTGAGAGTACTAGCTAGTAATTAATCAGTTAAGAACTTTTTGCTCAAAACTCCTATGGACTTAATAGCAATGATTGCTGTGAAGGTGATTCTAGTACTTTCTGGGCATGCCATCGTTGTTTAATTTCAGAGCAAACGTTCTGGAATTGATAAATGATAAGCTTGTCTTAAGAAATTAAAGTGAATTAAGATAAATTGGTCTGAGGGGTTCTTAAACAAGTTCAAGACATCCTGGGGTGTGATATATTTGAGCGAGAAATATCTGGTCTAGTTCACTCACTACATTAATCAAAACATCTCCCACCTTCTCTTTAGGGATAAGCACTGTCAAATATCATTAATCATAAACTGGGGGAGGGCCAAGTTCCACCTGCATCAGTTATTTTCTCTCCCCTGAGAAAATCTTGCGGGCGCTAGAATTTTGGGCCCCGTTGCTAGGTCGCAATTAACAAATTCCATTTTTTTACTATCAAAGCTGAGAAAGAGTGGCTCAGCAGTGGCCTTTGTCCCGCCGGCACGCTTCCGACGCGTCGCCCTGGCCTGAAGATCACTAGGGTCGGGTTCGCGCCGGGTGGCCCCATAAGGCTCTCAGAGCGCTGGACCTGGGACACAGGACCCGCTCCCGCAGGGTCCCCATCTGGGTCTCCAACGGTCCTTACTCTCTGCCTTCTCCTCGCGGCGCACCCCCTCGGCCTCGTCTAAACGAGGGCACCGCTGGTCCGGAGTTGGCACTTGTTCGTTGCCCCCTGGGTGCTGCTCCCTCCATCTCCTGCGCAGCTCCGGGTTCTGCTCGATAGTAAAGTCCTAGCTGGGATGCGTGTCCCCTGCGCCGGCCCAGGGTGCCGCTGGGGCTTGGGCCGAGGAGGAGACGGCGGCGCGGGGACCAGAGGCGCCCGAAGCGGTGCAGCGCGCACAGGTGGCGCCCGGCCCGGCCAGGGCAGGCGAGGCTGGGTGTGGTCGGGAAGGGGCGGGCAGACCGGCCCCACCCCGCCTCGGCTCGGCACGTGGGCCAGCGGGCTGGGGCTGGCTCGGCGAGGGAACGCAGGGACCACGGGCGCGGACGCAGGCCCGGGAGGACGCGGCGGCAGGGTCTGGGGGCGCAGGGCGAGCCCGGAGGGGCCCGGCCTGCACGGCTTTCCTGGAAAGCGCCGCCCCGCGCCGCGGCGATGCACTCGCTGTGGAGAGAAATCCTCCTGGAGACGCTGCTGGGTAAGCCGAGGCTCCTCGTTGCGCGTTCGCGGGTCCCGGCTCCCCGGGCCCTGTACCCAGCCGCGGCGCTCGGCCGGGTTGGCTGAACTCGGGGAGGAAGAAAAGCGCGCTCCGTGCCCAGAATGGAGATGCTTATCGTCTCCTGGGAACTTTTCCTACTGAAGGGAATAAAGGAAAAGACCTAGACTGACGTCCTAAGCTGAGTCTGCGAGGCGCCCGCGGGACACGCCGCCGCCCGAGTTCCCAGCAGCCCTGGGATTGAGCCCGAGGAGCGCGAATTCCCCTTGTGTTGGCCTTGACCCCGCGCGGCCGGTACCGTCCCCAAAGCCCCCCACCCGTGACCTTTAAGTTTAATTTAATACAGTTCAGTATTTTAAAATTTGGTCAATTTTTAAATTTGCTGAACTTTAAAATTCAGAAGGAAAGGGGCACCAGTTTTCCGCAGGCGCTGTAGGTGAGCACCGGGCGGCAGCTGCTCCCCGCCGTGGGTTGGGCCCAGGACAAGGAGCCTTGGTGTCGGCTGCACACTTGGGCATTTGGCGAAAAGCATCAGACTCGAGTCTTATTTGCTCTCTCACCAGCTTTACAAAATCCCAAGGACAATTTTATTGGTGTAATTCTCTCGGAGCTGTGTGATTAATCAAATTAGAGTTCCCAGAAAAACATTTGGGATATTGCTAGAATACCCTGTGCATTACAAAACAAAGATCCCTCCAGCCTGGGCGGGGCGCCTTCCTGGGAACTTGATTTTCTGCGAGCTGGTAGTTCTCAGGAGGGCTTCAGACTATTTTTTTCTGGCTCAGTTTGTGTAAGTTGGGAGATGTACAGTGCCTGGTATTCAATAAGTACCTCAGGTGCTAAGTACCCAGTGCACTTGGTCTCATTTAATCCTCCCGACAACTCAGTGAAGGGGTTGAAAGTCCTATTTTCCTGATTGAGAAGGGGAGGTTGGAAAGTCAGTTGGTAGAAAGTTCCCATGCCTAGTGGTTAGACGGGCTACCTTTGGAGCCAGGCTGCTTAGAGTTAGGGTCTCTCTGACATTTGCTCCTTGTGTAACCTTAGGTATTCACTGAACTTTCTGAGTCTTGGGATTTTGTTTGTTGTTTTGTTCTTGCTTAGTTAATTTTTGCATTTGTAAGAGGGGAGTAGAAATAACACCCATCTCATAGCATATGAGGCTGTATGAAAAATGAGACAGACGGTCCATGCTAATACTTAGCATGGAGCCTAGTGCATGGCAAGTGCCCATAACATTAATTGCCATTATTGCTCAAGATTACACAGCAGTTATTGGCAGAGATGTAACTTACTTCAGATCTGGGTATTCCACTACCCTGCACTGCCTCCTAAGGACTGGACTGAAAATGGTCTCCTCAAGGGAATGACTGCTGCCTCACTCAAGTGTTTTTGGGTGTAGTCGGGGGTCAGGGGAGGGAGTCCTGCTGCTTGCTGTCCTTTTGGACTCTCACAATATAGGTGAGAAAATTTTGTCAGTCAGGGTCCAGGAAGCCAAATTCAACTCAGATGGTCCAAATGAGTAGGACTTAATAAAGAGACTGCTTACAGCCATATGGGCAAGAAAAAGGAGCAAGCAAGGGATGCAGAAGAGAAACTCACGGCAGCAGGAAGCCATCCTCAACCAGGGCCTGAGTCGGGGAATGTGTACATTTCACCAGCAATTCACTTCTGGGAATACATCCTACAGCTACACTCACAGTCATGCATTACATAGTGACATTTCGCTAGGAAATTGCCATCGCTTTCCTATCAGTCCCTGAAGGCACAACACAGTCAGTGCAGTGAGTTCTGCGGATCCCCGCGAAGGAAGTTGTAGAGCTGTTGTTTTGTTTTGTGTCAGTGGAGACAGCTGGAACCCAGTTCAGCCCAGAGTCACGAGGAACAATGGCCAGCCCAGGCGGTTGGAGTGGAGGGACAGGGCTATTGGAAACAATGCTGAAGTTACACTTTCTCTCTTTTTAACTTTTTCTTTTTTTTGTAGGATACGTTTCTTGGTCTCTCTACCATGACCTGGGACCGATGATCTACTACTTTCCTCTGCAAACACTAGAACTCACTGGGTTTGAAGGTTTTAGTATAGCGTTTCTTTCTCCAGCACTCCTCACAATTACTCCTTTCTGGAAATTGGTTAACAAGAAGTGGATGCTAACCCTGCTGCGGGTGATCACTCTTGGTAAGATGGAAAAGAGTTTCTTTAAGGCTTTTTTGTTTTAGTTAAAAATCAAATGAGATTATGGAGACTGTTCTTTGAATGCTGAATGTTTGAATTTAAAAAATCAAAGATTTCTTTTTCCCTTACCACTACCTTAAAAGAGCTTTAGTAATTGGAAGACTAGAGAGAGTTAAGCGTTTTGCATTTCCTATGTTTTTGCCAGACTAGAAAGGCCTAAAAATCACTGAAATGAGGAGGGGAAAGATACCTTAAAGAACTAATCAACTCTTGAATATATTGTGTTCTTCTTTCCAACTATGACATAACACTCAGAAGCCATTTTTAAAAAGTTTGTTAAATAACAATGCACAAGAGATATGAAAATTATAATGACAAACACCACAGCAAGCAGTCAAACAAGAAACTAGAAAAATATTTGCAACTCTTTTAGCCAAAGGGCTAGTTTCCCTAATATATAGAGTTCCTACAAACCAATAATTAAAAAAAACCAAAACAATAAAACAACAACTCAATAGAAAAGTGGGCACAGGATCTGATCAGTTCACTGGAAAGGAAATGCAATTAGTTCTTAAAAATGGAATCAAATGTATAGACAACAACTTATACAAATACAGATATATTTATCTACGGTTTGACGAGTAGATCAGCAAAGAGCAGTCTGACTGCACTGTGCGGTAAGGGTGGGGAAACAGGCACTCTTACATTGCTGGTGAGAGTGTCCAATGGCACAACCTCTATGGAGAATAATTTAGCAATATTATCAAAATTACAGATATGAACATTTCACCAGCAATTCCACTTCTAGGAATGTGTCCTACAGATACACTCACAGCCATGTGTTGTATAGCGACATTTCACTAGGACATTGCCACCACTTTTCTGTCCGTTAGTTCCTGAAAGCACAACATGGCCAGTGCAGTGAGTTCTGTGGATCCCCACAAAGGGATAGAGCTCTTGTTTTGTTTTGTGTTGGTAGCGACAAAGTCTCGCTACATTGCTCAGGCTGGTCTCAAACTCCAGAGCTCAAGCCATCCTCCCTGGCCTCCCACAGTGCTGAGATTATAGGTGTGAGCCACTGTGCATGGCCCAGAGCTCTTGTTTTTAAAACAACTCAGGCTCAGAAAGATACTGGCAAAAACTCCCGAAAAGTGTGCCCTTTACAAAGTTGGTGTCCATAGGAATTGAAAGACATGTCAAATGGTCTTGAAATTTTCAGCTCCAGAAATAACAAATTGAGTTTCCTACCCTGAACTGAGTATATAGTAATTGATTTCAGCTGGCATTGGCTTACAGTATCTATGAACCACTGTAACTCAGAATCTTGCAAGATTCATTTTCTTATCATGCTCCAGGATGATTTTATGGGAGTGATCTCATAGGTGGCACTTCCTTGTCACCTTTGTTTGGTGCTGCCTATGTGGGCCTTACCTATAGATCCACAGACTGAGTAGTTAATGGGACAGTTTCCATTATTTAAGTCTATTTCTGGCCCAGTAACTGCTGGTGGCTGCAAGGGATGTGATATTAAATAAGTTTGGGGTAGATATTGTATTTGCTTTCAATGCTTCCTATTCCCTTTTCACTTTCTTCCTCCATGAAAACCTATCACCTTGAGCAGAAGTAGAATTATATTTGGGAATATGGAATAGGTAGGGAACGTCACTCAGTGTGGAGGAGGAAGTGGCTAATCTCTGCCAAATGCTGTCTAGGTGACCATTGGGTTTTGTTGTTGCTAAACAGAGGCTGAAGTCAGCCATGATTTGCCTTAAAAATCCCTTCAAATGCTTCTTAAGGACTTGAAACAACTTTGTTTTTCGAGTCCTGAGATATTCTTATATAACCACAGAAAGGGTCTGAGCATTACATGCCATCTTTCTTCTGGCACCTAAGATATTTTAGGTTAATTACTATGTAATTAACTATGAAACCAGTTCATACTCCTCTTAATTTAGATTATTTTTGACCCACTAGGATGGCTATAATAAAAAAAGACAGACAATAATAAGAGTTGGCAAGGATGTGGAGAAATTGGAACCTTCACACATTACTGGTAGAAATATAAGAAATGTACAATGGCACAGCAGCTTTGGCAAAGTGTAATGGAAGCAGTTATCATGTGATCTAACAACTCTACTCCTTGGTATGGAAGTAGAAAATGGAAAGAAAAATGGAAACATTTGTTCACACAGAAACTTGTACACAAATGTTCACAGCAGCATTATTCGTGAGAGCCACAAAATGGAAACAACCTTAATGCCCATAGACTGATACATGCAATGGAATATTATATAGCTATAAAAAGTAACAAAACTCTGATACATGCTACAACATGGATGAACACTGTAAACATTATGCTAAGGGAAAGAAGGCAGTCACAAAAGGCCACATATTGTACAATTTAATATGAAATGCCCAGAAAAGGAAAAATCCATAGAGACAAAAAATAGATCAGTGATTACCAGGGGGTAGGGGATGTGGGAGAAGGGAATGAGAAGTGACCTGCTAATGGGTATGGGGTTTCTTTTTGGGGTGATGAAATGTTCTGGAATTAGATAGTGGTGACTGTTGCACAACTTTATGAGTATACTAAAAACTATTGGATTGTATATTTTTAGCATGGTGACTTTTATGGTAGGTGAATTATATTTCAATAAAAATTTTAAATACATATATAAAATTATACATTAATTCTGTCTTCCTGAGTATAAAGACGGTATCAGATAACATTCTTCAAATGCAAATCACTGAGCTCCAATCCATGCTTGCCAGAAATTCTTAGCTCTCCTTATTTTGTTTGTAGGCGGAATAGCCTCCTTCCAGGCTCCAAATGCCAAACTTCGGCTGATGATTCTTGCACTGGGGGTGTCTTCCTCGCTGATAGTGCAAGCTGTGACGTGGTGGTCAGGAAGTAGTTTGCAAAGGTATGGTTAACGTCTTGTACTTAGGGGCCAGGAGTTCCAGCTTATAATTTTTATCTTCCATGTGGCCTTGTTGAAGTCTCCTTCTTTTCCTTTTTACAAAACAAGGGCATGAATACTTGCCATCAATCTCAATAATGTTTTGAAAATGAAAGAATTACAGCAAGTTGCCTAAGTTGCTATATAGAGGCTAAGTCACGTTCATTATTGCAAATTACCAACAAGACTATTTCAGCTACTTATTCTATGAAACTGTGTGATGGACATAGTACATTGACTGCACATAAAAAGTGTTTAAAAATACTTTTGCACTTACAGGTACCTCAGAATTTGGGGATTCATTTTAGGACAGGTGGTTCTTGTTGTTCTACGCATATGGTACACTTCACTAAACCCAATCTGGAGTTATCAGATGTCCAACAAAGTGATACTGACATTAGGTGCCATAGCCACACTTGATCGTATTGGCACAGGTAATATTGTAACTCGGGAATTTTCTCTTTTGCAGAGCTTACCCTTCCTATGTGAATGTTGCATATCTTGGAGAGAAAATCTATAAAAGTAGTTTTTCTGCATTATATCTGTATTTCAGCTTTTCCTTCCTCTGCAATAATAATTGGTACAGCTAGTGGGCTATTTGCTAAGTAGGAGGCACATTATCCTTGCCAGTACAGACAGAGGGTAAAAATAAAATACCATCGCTGGTTTGTAGCACTGTGGCAATAGGAGATGAGAACCAGGCCTCATGCCCCAGCTCGCATTCAGCTCTGTCTTCCTTCTCCTTCCCCCTGCATAGCGCTCTCTAGGATGGAATTCTCCATCCTCAACCTCCACACTGACCCCAGTACATCTCTAACACTATGAAAAGTTCCTGTGCCCTATAGCTGTGGGATCTCCCTGGGTTTTTTTCCCCAGAGGTCTGAAGCTCCAAATCTGAGGCTTGAAAAGAAAAGAAACCTACCTTGCACATGCATACCATCTTTCAAATCCCCTGTCTCTCCCTGGGCTGACTTTCTCTGAGACAGAAACATGTCCAGCTTGGAGTTTTATTAGCCAATGTGAGACTTCTAAAAAGAAGGGGGAAGTATTAGTGGATTCTAGTTAACTTGCTCCTGGCTTTTTCTGTAACTCTCAGTGAGTCACTGTTCTTCTGTAACTGCAAGGTGAAATCTCACAGATGTCTGGAAGTTTAGAAGGTATTGGCTCACCATGAGCAAAGTGTTGTATAATTTCCCCTCAGGCCCCCAGTTTGGCATGAAACGAAAATAGAGGGAAGTTATGTCAGTAAATTGGTTATGTGATGTTAATAGTGGAAGATTTAGAACTCAGTCTGGTCCCTAAAATATGTTTAAAGAGGTAGAGACTTGGGCAGCTCATTTTGCAGGTACAGCCTGATAAGGATCTGGACTTCAGGGTACTGTTGACATTTCCTGACTTTTCTTCTCTCTGGCCTTTGTTTTAAATGTGTGTGACCCAGTTCCTGGCTGTCAGTTCCTTCCTCTGTTTCTGCTCTGTGCCCCCCTTTAGAAAACTGACTGTTCACCCTCTACCTTCTCAGCCTATCTGAGCATATCAAATATTTTTTGTAGTTCCTTTGAAGATTTTGTTGGGTCCTGGGGGGCGATGGCAGCGGAGGTGGGCCAGGTAATACACTGCATCACCCACTGTAATACACTGCATTTTACTTGACAAATTCAGTTTAGATGGCTCTTTTTCCTCTAAACTCTCTGCTGAGCCCCTAGACCCCTGGCCTGCCTTTCGTCACCACCGCCCTCTCCCGCTCCATCCCATCCCCATGGCTCTCAGCTCTGCCCCTCCTCCCTCTGATCCCGTTATTGTCAGAGAAGCTTTCTTGGGAAATCAGACTGCCAGCTATGTACAGTCAGACCCGAAGACCTTCTTTCGGTACTGTAGGGGACTAGATGGGGGTCAAAAACATCTGCCCAACAGGCTCTCTCTGTTTTTGTGAAACAATCCTGCTGCTGACATCTTCTCTAGTTGTTACATTTTTGTGTGCGAAGTCATGGCAGTGACAAATTGGACCTCTTGGCTAAACAGTACCAAGGAGCTACACTGCCTAAGCTCCAATCCCAGGTTCCTAGGTTCTCTTCACTAGCTATGTGATCTTGCGCAGGTTACCTGATCTCTCTGGGTCTGTTCTCTTTTTTTTTTTTTGAGACAGAGTTTCCCTCTTGTTGCCCAGGATGAAGTGCAGCGATGCAATCTCGGCTCACTGCAACCTCTGCCTCCTGGGTTCAAGTGATTCTCCTGCCTCTGCCTCCTGAGTATCTGGGATTACAGGCACCTGCCACCATGCCCAGCTTACTTTTTTTTTTTTTTTTTTTTTAAGTATATACAGGGTTTCACCATGTTGGCCAGGCTGGTTTCAAACTCCTGACCTTAGATGACCAAGTCGCCTTGGCCTCCCAAAGTGCTGGGATTACAGACGTGAGCCACCATGGCCAGTCTTGTTTTCTAATCTATAAAATAGGATTAATAGTAGAGCTTGCCTCAAAAAGTTGTTGTGAAAATTAAATGAGTTAATATAAAGTTAATATACAGGGCTTAGAAGAGGGGTTGGTACACAGTGACTGCCCAGTCAATGTACCAATATTACTCTGCATCCACAGAGGGTTAGATGAGAGCTCTGTTCTTTGGGAGGAAGCAGCCTGTGTACTGGAAATGTTCTGTTCGATTTGTACAACATTTGTTCTTGAACATGTCACTCACTTTTTCTGCAAAGTGTTAACTTCACATGAAGCAAATAATTTTCTGCATTTTCACTTGTTGAATTTCAAAATGCCTGTTCTCCCTTCAGCCATTCCTTATCTGGCCTGCATGGAATCCTCTCTCCCACTAAATAGCTGTCAGCATGTTTAGCTTCGTATTGTAGTTGCATGTCTCATCTCTTCTTCCGAAGTAAGCTTCTTGAAGCCAAATATCATTTCTTCCTTGCTAAAAGTCTGTTAAGCATAGAGGGCAAATTTCCATCTAACTGACCTTTTTTCATATATGTATTTTTAAATTCTAGATGGTGACTGCAGTAAACCCGAGGGAAAGAAGACTGGCAAGGCAGCCATGGGGATGGCCTCTAGACCTAACTGGCTGCTGGCGGGGGCTGCCTTTGGTAGCCTTGTGTTCCTCACCCACTGGGTTTTTGGAGAAGTCTCTCTTGTTTCCAGATGGGCAGTGAGTGGGCATCCCCATCCAGGGCCAGACCCTAACCCATTTGGGTGAGTTTGGGTTTGGAAGCGATCAATCACAAAATTGGCAGTTATGCTTGGAGGAAAACATGCCTCCTTTGTCAGACAGCTAGGTCTGTGCTAGCCAGATATTTCATACCCACACTCCCTTGATATCAGAATGTGGCATGGAATTATTGTGTGCTCTGGAGAGAAGGGCACCAGTAGGGTCTTTTCCCCTGTGCTGAAGGACTGCTGAAAAGTAGATGTGGGAGGACCAATGCTGGTGCACAGCTAAGTAAGAGGTTCCCAGAGCTCCAACATGGGTGCGCTGAGGAATTCCTGCACAGAAGACTATTCTCAGTGGCAGGGGAGGAGCAGCGCTCCCTGGCCATTTCCTCCAGACCCTGGTTATAGTTATGGGTGTTTAGTAGGACGAGACCAGAGTCCCCTGAGGAGGGAAGCTAGGTTGGCTGCCTGGGGCACAGATCTCTATTCTCAGCAAAGTGGGGCAGCCCAGGAGATCTCTGCGTCTTTTGGTACTTTCTTGTTCCAGCATGGGACACCCAGGGAGTTAGTAGTCTGGAGTCAAGTGTTGGTCCTTGTGTTTGGTCCTTATTAACCCTTTCTCTACTCTTCCTGACATATCTTTTCTCCTGCGACTGGCTCTATCTTTTCCTGCAAAAAAATTGGACGAACCTTAAAAGATCCGCCTCTGATATCTTTTCTCTCTTGGAGAACTGGGATTCCTACAATCGGAGGCATGCAGCTGCCTACTGGATATTTCCCCAGCAGGGATCTGGTATATCCCCCAGGCTTGTCAACCTCAGCTGGTCCAAATCTGAATGCTGTATTTCCCAGTCCCCCACGCATGTTCTTCTTCCCCATGCCCAGGTCCACTCTGTCTGCCCACCTCATCATCCAAACCTGAAACCAAGAGTTCGCCCAGAATTCTCCATCTTCCTCATTTTCTCCATCAGTTCTACTTCTCTCAGATCCATCCCTTCCTCTCTATCCCTAAGCTCATCTGCCATAGTGGAGTCCTCACCATTTTTTCATTCAGGCTGTTACTGTTGTCTCCTAATTGTCTTTCTTTAGTGGAATCTTCTCTACACGGCTCCAGAATGATCTCTCTAAAATGCATATCTGATTCCACCACTCCTTTACTTATAACCTCTCAGGAGTTCCCTCTCCCAATACTTTGGGGAAAAATACTGCCCCCAATTCTCCCGTATGAGGCAAGATCTGGCCCCCCTACTTACCTTTCCAAATGCTTTCTGATCTCATCCTCCTGCTTCACTTCAGCTGAACCCACTTGTGCTTCTCTGGAAGTGCCAGTCTGTTCCAGTGCCCGCTCTGCCTAGGCATCCCTTTCTGCCTTGATGTCCTGGCAAGCCCTACTCACCTTTCAAAACCCAGCTCAAACATTTTCTCTGTGAATTCTTCTCTTATTGTCACAGGGAATCCCTCCTTTGTGCCATATACTATAATACTTTGAATCAATCAATTTTTATATATGTGTCATTGTTGTAACCAAGCAAGCACGAAATTACCACTGGGACAAAGACTAGGCTAAATTACAGGGTCTTTATTGCCAGTGGCTACAGAGGACTCGTGTCTTTCTAACCCTGGGCCCCGAAAGGAGGGTGTTAAGACCTTTTGTGCCCGTAAACCACCTCCTGGGTGGGGGTGAGGGTGAGGGGCTTCGGACATTCCGAGGGCCAGTGGACTTTGGACATTCCGACTGTTACTTAAGTGGTTTACAGAAGTCAAGATAAGCGTTAGTTTATGCATTGTCTGGGTAGGGTGGAAATTACAGACCTTAGTTACTTATTACAAGTCGCAGGGGCCAAGATGGTGTGGGTTTGGACTGCTTGCCTGTCGCATTAGGGCTACAGAGAGCTGTTTCAACGGAAAGCCGAGGTGTGGTCGAGGTATGCAGTTTATGGGGCAGTTACCACGTCACATCATGTATGTGTGTATACACACACCCATATGTATCTGTTAGAAAACGTATTATTCTGTATTACAGATTTTAAAAAAATGTTTTTATTTCTTCCTGTCTAGACACTAAGCCCCTTGAGGGCAGGGAATGGGAAAAGGAATGAATATTGATTATTTACTCTGTGTCAGGTACTGAACAAGGACATGTGTACATATTATTTCATTTAGAGTCTGTATCTTCCTCCATATCTGGGAGAAAGGCAGAGAAGAAAGAAAGGAACAAAAGGACCAAGTGGAAGGAAAGAGTTTTTTCCTATGTGTTAAAGCTTAGTTTCCAAAGTTACCTGTGAAAACAAGTATAAGTTGTGTGGCAGAGTAAAGGAGGAACTTTAATGGTAAATGGTGGTCAGGAGAAACTCACCATTCAACTCTGGGCTAATTATGTTACATCCCTGGCCTTGTTTTTCTCACAACTAAACTTCAGGGGGAATCTTTCCCATGTATGCAAAATGAGGGTTTGCTTTTCAGACATTTCCTGATTCTGTGTGTTAGAGTGAGACACTGAAGATGGAAATGCAGCTCACCAGACCAGCATTTCCTGAACTGTGGTCTGTGAGATGCTGGTTTCTTGAGTTGTTCATGGTTACTTTAAGAAAAAGAAAATGCTTCTACATCAGATAGGTTTAGGAGATACCAACCTTTCTTTGTCAGTCTTCCTTTCTTTGTGCTTCACAATGCACATCAGCATATTAGAGACTTTTGGAGGTGTCCCAACGTTATCTGAGCATGGAATTCTTCCTTAGAACACCAATTCACATCTCACAGAATAGGCGTGTTTCTCGGAACCTGCTTGAGAAATGTTGGGTTAGAGCATCCTCGCCCACCCTCTTGTAGTAGGAATTGCTTTCTGAAATTCACCAGACTCTGCTTAAGGAAGTGGGTCATAGGTCTGTTTTGATGGGAGAAAGGTGAGAGGGAGGCTCAGAGGGTGCTGCAGGGCTTTGGGAAACCAAAAGAGCCATGTTGTCCATGGGCCCTGGGAGGACAAGGGAGGACAAATTGTGTCTTAGTCACATGTTCTGGCTTCTCCTCAGTCTACCTCAACAGTAGTGACCCCATCACTCTTACTGCTCTGTAGCACTTTCTGCCTTCTGATAATCTTCATTATTATTATTATTAGAAACAGGATTTTGCTCTGTCAGGCAGGCTGGAGTGCAGTGGCACACTCGTGGCTCACTGTAACCTCAAACTCCTGGGCTCAAGTGAGCCTCCTGCCTCAGCCTCCTGTTGTCATGAATAGCTGGGACCACAGGCACATGGCACTATACCTGGCCTTTTTTTTTGTAGAGACGGGGTCTCACTATTTTATCCAGACTGGTCTCAAACTCCTGACCTCAAGCAGTCCTCCCGCCTCTGCCTCCCGAAATGCTATTATCGTAGAGTCACTGTGCCTGGGGCTGGCCCTATCTGCATTATTTATTAATGGTGTTTATTGTATGTCTCCTGGACTAGAATGGGACCCCTATGGGGGAAAGGGTTGGTTGTTCATTGATGCATCCCAAACACCTAGAATAGAGTCTGGCACATGGTGGGCACTCAAAAATATTTGTTGTTGATTTGGGAGTAGAAAAAGAACCACACTGTCCCTCATGGCCTCTTCTCTTATCTGGTCTTCTGTAGCCTCAGGGTCATTCTTACACAGGTAGGAGCAGGCAGTAAAGTGGCTAAGGGCCTCACCCCAGAGCCTGAGGACCATTTCAGATTCTTAGTCCTATGTGGGCTACTGTGTATGACCTCAGACAGGTTACTTATGTGCTCTTTCCCCCAGTATTCTCCATTGTAAAATGGGGCTAATAATAGCATTTACCTTACAGGCACATGAGAGTTAAATGAATGGTCATTGCAGGGGGAGAATCTTACAACAGTGCCTGCTTTGTAGTGCATGCTATGTTTTTGAGCTTAATTTATGTGACAGCTACTGAAATGAGTCCTATGTTTTAGCTGTTATTGCTGCTGAGTTTCCTTCTAAAGTTTAGTTAATGTTTTTTCCTCCTCCTACAAGTTTTTGCCAAAATCACAAAAGAATAAAATAGTCTGTGGTGGTTTTAAAAGGCACACAGCTATGAGTTATTTATTAAACTGATACCAGCCTTGGGAATGCAGAGACTATAGGCAAGAGCAGTATTGAGGAAGAGGAAAGAAAGGAATAAAAGCAAACTAAATAGAAACCATTCCAATGACTTTTTCTTTCTGTCCTTGGCAGAGTCACTTAAAATGTGATATAGACCAACAGGGACTATAAGAGTCTGAGAAAGTTCGGTTACTGCGCTTACCTGATAAGATGGTAGATATCACTGATCTCATGTCAGAGTTTTTATTATTCTCTGTTCCGAATGTGTATTATATTGGCTCCCAGTGGGCTCTTGTGATCTCATTGGCTGTTTCACACACATTATCTCTTGTGTGTACCCAGAGGTGGGAGGTATATTTCTATTTTATATTTGGGACAATGAAATATTACTAACGTCACATGTCTTAGAGCATGTCCTTTTTCACAGAGGTGCAGTACTGCTGTGCTTGGCAAGTGGATTGATGCTTCCAGCTTGTTCGTGGTTTCGTGGTGCTGATTTGATCTGGTGGGTTACAGGTATGTGGAATTTACCTGCAGTTAGACCATCACTGAGCTTGGTTACCCAGTTTGTTTGCAAGCACAACTCAGCTGAAAGCAGATACAGCCATACAAATACATACTGAGGCCAAATGGGCTGTTGCAACCAGTGGCAGCAACTATAATGCAGATGTCACCAAGGTCGCTGGTGACTACCTGCTTTGAGTTCCTGCTTCCTCCTACCTTCCCCTCCCCCTCCTCCTGTGGCTGTGCCACTTTTCCGGACTATGCTGTCATAATACTACCTACCCTCAAGAATACTTAAAAATAAGGCACACATGTAAGTAGCAGATTTATAAAAATTCTTGATTTTTAGTTAAAATATTTTTTATTTGTATAAACTTATGGGGTACAAAGTGAGATTGATTGATTGATTTATTACTTTTAAGTTCAGGGGTACATGTGCAGTTTTGTTATATAGGTAAACTTGTACCATGGGGGTTTATTGTACAGATTATTTTGTCATCCAGGTAATAAGTCTAGTACCCGTTACTTTTCCTGGTCCTCTTTCACCTCCCATCCTCCATCCTCTGGTAGACCCCAGTGTCTGTTGTTCCCCTCTTTGTGTCCATGTGTTCTCATCATTCAGCTCCCACTTAATCATGAGAACATACAGCATTTGGTTTTCTGTTTCTGTGTTAGTTTGCTAAGAATAATGGCCTCTAGCTCCATCCATGTTCCTGCAAAGGACATAATCTCATTCTTTTCTATGGCTGCATAGTATTCCATGGTGTATATCACCACATTTTCTTTATCTAATTTACCATTGATGGGCATTTAGGTTGATTCCATGTCTTTGCTATTGTGAATAGTGCTGCAGTGAACATACATGTGCATGTGTTTTTAAGATAGAGCAATTTATATTCCTTTGGGTATATACCCAGTAATGGGATTGCTAGGTCAAATGGTAATTCTGTTTTGAGGAATCACCACACTGTTTTCCACAAGTGTTAGACTAATCTACATTCTCACCAGCAGTATGTAGATGCACAGATTGGGTAGTGATCAAGTCAGAGCTCTTAGGGTATCTCTCACCTGACGGATACAGTTAACCCATTAAGTAATTCTCATTAGTAGCAGGTTTCATTGAGGAGATGAAGGCTGTGCACTGCCATGTTACTAGTTGCCAGACCCCTTTCACTCCTTAAGATTCCTTGCTTTTCTGTTTTTCAAAAATGTCCTTTGGAATTCCATGATGAAGCTTCATTTCCCTTTCTCCTTTACATGTAACAGTGGACTCCCCAGCCTTCCACGCAGCTTTGGGTTCCATGTCTGCTTACTCAAATACCTGACCCATCTCTTCCCAGTTCCACCCTTTAGGACCCCAGAAGTATCAGTGAAGGCAATCATGTTTTGGGCTGCCCTCTCCCTCTCCCTTAGTCTTTGTAAACAGGAGCGAGCATTGTCCTTATTTTCCTGTAACAGAATTATGCCACCCCTCCTCCATTCCCTTAAAAGGCAGTCTTTAATGATTATAGTCAGGTTTGCTGACCCTAAGTAAAAAAGATTTTATTATATAGCAAATAATATGTTTGGTTTTTCTGAGGAGAGATGTTCTTTTTTTTTTCTTTTCTTTTCTTTTTTTGAGACAGAGTCTCACTCTGTCACCAGGCTGGAGTACAGTGGTACAATCTCGGCTCACTGCAACCTCCGCCTCCTGGGTTCAAGCGATTCTCCTGCTTCAGCCTCTGGAGTTGCTGAGACTACAGGCCCATGCCACCATGCCCAGCTAATTTTTGTATTTTTAGTAGCGATGGGGTTTCACCATATTGGCCAGGCTGGCTTCGAACTCCTGATCTCGTGATCCACCCGCCTCTACTTCCCAAAGTGTTGGGATTACAGGCGTGAGCCATTGTGCCCAGCCGAGATGTTCTTAATACATGTTAATTAAGAAGGTGAATCAGAGTGGTACACTAGATGCTGTGTGTGGGTTTGAGAGACTGTAGGGGTAATAGAAGATTTAGGATGATAACATAACAGGTGAATTTCTGTACACCATAAGCACCATCACCTTTAAGTGGAAATGTGTGTGTAATCCAGATATACGACTAAATTGATGAGATTGGGCAGGTCCTCTTCCTCCTGGAGATGTGTGAGCACACTGTTGCAGTCTGGTTGAGCTGTTTGTACTTGCTTGTGTGTTTTCTGATATGTGTTGTATTTGGTGGCTGTGGAGCTTTGTGTGTACATAGGAGTAATTTTTCTTCTCATCAGAGAGTTTATTTGTGAGATTCCTCAGGAAAAGGGCCAGAAAACTTTGTCAATGCTGAGTTTGCATTGACTATATACAGTAGCTTCTTAATCTGCATGTAACTTGGAAAAGGAAAAATAAATGCATTGAGCGTTTGTTCAGCATTTATATAATGCCTTTTCTCATAAAGTATAAGCAAAGTGCTGATTGGACAGGTAGTCAGTAGCTTCATTTAACCTTGGAAAACTGAGGAACACAGAGACATAGACTGTTAGTTAAGGAACAGAAAAGCTGTGAACTTACAGTCTTATACTTATTTCCTCAGACAAGTAAGGTCATAACCTTGAGAGCCAAACCTAATCTAGTTTTATGGTCTCTCTGCAGTATTAAACAGTAGCTTTAAAGCGTCTAATAGAAGCAGATTTAAGGCTTCTAGAAGGCTGCTTGCAAGAGAGGAAAGCAAGGCCATAATTTACCAGCTTTATCTTCCTTTCTAATCACTTACTCACCTGCAGTAAGTTGGAGCTCAGGCTTAATTATCTGGAGGCGGTGCCCACTTTTTGCTGTGATTCATCTCTGGAAACCACACAATAAAGCAAGCAGTAGCCAAAGGAATCCTGTTTTCCCGTTGTACAGTTTAAGTTGACAATCCCAACTGGAGACTCAGCATGAAGTTAATTATGGCAGCGACTGAAGAATTTCATATAAGCAAAGATACAGGTGCTTTAAATCTTGATAGCAGTTAAATTAGTAAAGCCAGAGTTCTATTTTTTAAAAAGGCTAAATATAGTAAACACATTGATAGGATCCCAGTGTACTATACAGTGTCCAGAGAATTTTATTGTATGGAAAACTTGATTTATTGAAAAGGTATATGTCAGTTATTATAGATGTTATTGAAATAGCCAGTTACTATTACTTCTGCTTGATATCTTTGATGTTGTACAGATTTGGGGGAGATTATTGGAAGGACTCAAACAAAAGCAGTTAAGGAATACAGTTAAGTGAAAAAGATAAAGTGACTAACAGTGCATATCGTGTACAATCCTTGGTGTAAAAAAAGGATGGGAAATGCATGCAAATCTATATTTCTTTGCATGCATAGGGTATCTCTGGAAGGACGCAGAGGTAAAATGCTAATAATACTGGATTGCTTGTCTTTACTAAAAGGAACTAATGGGTAACAGGTCAGAAAGTCACTTTTCTAGAATTTGAATTGTAATTTTGAATTTACAACCTACTTAAACAGTCCAATTTTGGCAAATTTAAAGTATAGAGCCTATTTAAAACTAGAAACAAAAATGATAATAGTCAAGGGAAATTTGAGAGTTGTTTTCATTCCCTCCAGAGAATTCCCTGTAGTAAGACGAAGAGAACAACATCATTCTAACATCTTTGGATTAGAATGTCAAATTAGGAGTCATTCTTTTAAAACCAGTCATTGTAAGTCAGTAAGTAAGAAAAATTCAACCTCACTAGTAGTCAAATAAGTGCAATTTAAAATGTCATACCATTTTTGCCCTTAATTCGCTAAAGGTTTTTTTTGGTATTATGTATATTTGGTAAAGATTTTTAGCAAATTAATGAATAAATTTTGGCAGGATTTAAAAGGCGTTGAGACTTGGCAAGTTTTCGGCAGGAAGTAAAGACAAGTATTAGGTTTCCTGAAAGTTGGGTATAAGGTTTCCTGAAAGTGGCTTTCAGGAAAGCAACTGGTCACAAGTCATGACTTTACTTAATGCCCCTTGACATAATATTTGTATTGCTAGGAATCTGTTTTAAGGAAGTAACAGGCAGTGTGGTAAGAGATTCATTGACAAAAAAAGATGTTCATCACACTGTTGTTTTAAAAGCTTGACATAGGAAGCTTCATAAATGGCCAGCAATAGAAAAATGCTTACTTATATTGTGGTGTATTTATCCAGTAAAGTATTATATATACATTAAAATGTTTTAGAAAAAAAATTGTTTACATAAGTAAATGTTCCCAATATAATGTTTCATAAAAAGCAGCATATACTCTTTATTATGTGGTACAATTCCATTTATATAAAAATACTCTGTATTTATGTAAAAATACTTCTGTGTACACATAGAAGATGACTTAGGAGAAACAGATGTATTGGTTGTGGTCATCTCCATCTTAGGCAGTCCTTAATTGCTTCTTTTCAGTTCTATATTTTTAAAATTTCTATAGTAAATGGGCATTACAGTTGTTTTATTTTAAAAATGAAAAAATTCCATTGAGGATCTAGGTGTTTGAAGATCTCTCTATGGAGTTAAACTCTATGGGTTGCAGAGGACCTTGAAATCTAGCTCTCATGCTCATCTGAGAGATGTTCTTTTTGAAGCGGGGAGAAATAGAGTTAGGTGGCCTTGCCCTGTGATGGTGCAATGCAATGTATTAATGAACTTATCCCGCCGTGGGGCATTAAGAAGCTGGCTGGGGCCGCTTTCTGCTTCCCACTCATTTCTGGAATTCTTGGCCCAAGTAGTGAAGAGTCTGCTGTAGTTACCCTTGAAGGGTAGGTCCCGATTACACAATATGGATTGGAATGTTTCAGACATGCTATATTTTCTATGGAAAGGGTTTATATTGATAGTCCCAAGATGGAGTGGACCTTGTAGTGCTATTTCAAAGCTGATTTCACAGAAATTGGGGGAAGGTTATATGACCTCAGCATTGGCTCAACAAACACTTACCATGTGCCTGCTGTGGACCAGGCAGTATGCACAGCTCACGACACCTAGCAGGCTGTCGGTCAATGAATGATCTGACTGCAGAATTGCTAACACAGTGAGTCCGTGAATGCTGTCTCTTCTCTTGGGGCTGTGTGGTTGGGAAAGTCAGTGTACCTCTTGTAGGACAGGTGGTAGCATTTAGATAGACAGAAATTCCTTTAGAAGTCCCTTAACAGAAGGGTTCTAGAAACCACACTCTACCTGTTTTCTAATGTCCTGTATCTGATTGGTTAAATGTAATGGGCATATTTTTGGTATTACATATAATTTTAGTTTTTATTGCTGTTAGGATCTTAACAGCAGTTACCTAAAAATGCCTTTTTCCCTCCTACTGGCCTTTCTGAAGAAATAGCACTGAACTGAGACTTACTAGATCTGCATTCCACCTCCAGTTGAGACAGTAACTGGCTGTGTGACCTTGGGCAAATCACCGTTATCTTGGCAGGCCTTACTTTTCTCATCTGTCTGGAAATTGGATCAGTATACCCCTAAGGTCTGTTCTGGTTCTAAAGGCTGTAAGTTAACCATCCTCTAAGCTTGACTGCTTTTCTGTCTGACTCATTTCTCTCTCTCACAAACAGGAGCAGCTTCAGCTATGGGACTCCTTTACCTGCACACATGGGCAGCTGCTGTGTCCGGCTGTGTCTTCGCTGTCTTCTCTGCATCCATGTGGCCTCAAGTACTTGGACACCTAATTAACTCAGGGACAAACCCTGGGAAAACCATGACCATTGCCATGATATTTTATCTTCTAGAAATATTTTTCTGTGCCTGGTGCACAGCTTTTAAGTTTGTCCCAGGAGGTGTCTACGCTAGAGAAAGATCAGATGTGCTTTTGGGTAAGTACGTTTGAAAGGTCCGGATTAAAATAACTCTCAAAAATATCTTTATGGACTGACCAGGATTTAGCACCTTATGTGACTGGTGGAAATCAACAGGATGATCTCGCTTTCTTGGTAAAATAGACTCTCTTGATTAAAAGACAAAACCTGGAGGGATGTCTAAATTATAAATTAAAAACGAATATCTTAATTTATCAGCACATTTCAGTGTTATTACTGTAAAGGTCTTTTAAATTAATTAGTTGTGAAAAGAGTCAATCCGTACTAAAGTGTAAACAATGTTACATTTGTGTTAAAAGATGTGTTAGGCAAAGGTAACATCATGATACTCATGCTGCCACTTCAGTGGTTGGCTCCTAAATATACACAGGGATTGTGATTTTTTTGGGTTCCCATGAATTTTATTTGTGAATTTTTTTTAAGACGAGGTCTTACTCTGTTGCCCAGGCTATAGTGCAGTGATGTGATCATAGCTTACTGCAAGCTTTAGCTCCTGGGTTCAAGCGATTCTCCCGCCTCTGCCTCCCAAGTAGTTGGGCCAACTACGTGTGAGCCACCACACCCCACTAATAAAAAAAAACTGTAGAGACATCGGTCTTGCTGTGTTGCACAGGCTGGTCTTCAACTCCTGGCCTCAAGCAATCCTCCTGTCTTGGCTTCCCAAAGTGCTAGGATTACAGGTATGAGCCACCACACCCAGACTCTATTATTTTAATTTACCATATTTTTACCAATAAAATACATATATCTTAGTGTAAATGATAAATCCCCAAATCATAGAATAAATATATTTACCATTTTAGTCGTTATGAATTCACATACCAAAATTATAATTTCATAAACTTAGCTCAGTTTAATATGTTAAAAATTGGTTCATGTACAAAAATTATAATTTTATAAACTTAGCTCAATTTAAATATTTTAAAAGTCGGTTTCTGGCAATAATAAAATTATTGCTGTATCCAGGCATATACAAATCAAATATTGTGAATCATTTTAGTTTATGTAATTTTAGTTTAAGTAGCATGTCAAATACTTCCACAAAATGTTTGAAAGATGAGAAAAAACATGTTAATAAGAGATCTACTTCTTGTTCATTGGTTCACTTATTCATTGAAACATCAAAATTTCACTAGTTGTCTAAATTTTGAAAAAAAAATGATCATGTACCTTTTGTTTCAGGAACAGTGCCAGGTGATAAAGATTATTTTTCCCCTTTTTATCTGTACAAATTAGTGGGGTACAAGTGCAATTCTGTTACATGCATAGGTTGCATAGTGGTTAAGTCAGGGTTTTTAGAGTATCCATCACCCTAACAGGGTACATTGTACCCATTAATCAATTTCCCTTCATTGCCCCCTTTCCTACCCACTCACTCTTCTGGTCTGCTTTATCTACCATTCCCAGATGTGGAATATTAGAAACACCTACTGTCCTTGCCTACCTGGAGCTTTAGTTAAATGAGGGAAACACCATATATAAAATGAGACAAATACTTAAGAAATTACAGTTGTGTGAGTGCTACTCAGGAGAAGTGAAGGCTTCTATTTGGGTTCTGGTTTTTTTTTTTCTTTGAGACAGGGTCTTGCTCTGTTGCCCTGGCTGGAGTGCAGTGGCACGATCATAGTTCACTGTATCTGTGAATTCTCCCAAGTAGCTGGGACTCCAGAAACACACCATCATGCCTGGCTGATTATGTTATTTTTTGCAGAGATGGGGTCTCACTTTGTTGCCCAGGCTGGTGTCGAACTCCTGGGCTTAAGCGATTCTCCTGCCTCAGCCTCCCAAGGTGCTGGGATTATATCTACCTGGGTTCTCTTGCAGTTCCCCTAGTACCCCTGACACACATCCAACTACTCTGTACATTTTCCCATGTGCTTTTATTCCCCATGAGCTAGACATCTGTCAGGGCAGCCTGGTTTGAAAGACATAGTTTAAAATTATGTGAAATATTTTTGAATTAACTTTTGAGAATTTGGTGTTTCTAGTAAATACTCAAGCTCTCATCTAATGAGAGAAATACATTACTGCATTTCCTCTGTGATAACCTTGGCTTTGCAAACTTTGTATTTCTTCTGATTTCTTTCAGGTGTGTGTACTCTCTCCTGCTTTATTTTCTTGTCCAATGCCCTGCTTTTTTTCTCATACCAGCTTGCTTAGGCATCTGCCATGAGAAGAAAACAAATGAAAGTAAGAGCTGTTCCATGCATGAGTTTGTTTCTTTAGAATGTTATGAACGATGAGTTTTAAAAAATTTTTTTTTTTAGTTTCATCTCACTACTTATGGGATTGTAGAAATAGTGCATAATTACAGCTTCACACAACTAAGAGCTTTAAAGAAAAATGAGTGATGTTATTTTATGAGGTCATAAAAACCAAGAAATGTTGGTAATATTGAGAGTAACTTTTAATACAACTGAATTGAAAAGAATCTGTATTATATCAGAATTTAGTTATAAATTTATTTTCTGGGTTTCTCCTGCTATTTCCTGGAAAATTTGATATAGCTGTTTTTGCTTGGCTTCTGACTTTTACTTGAAATTTTCTAAAAGGCTTAATTTGTTTTTTTTTTTTTTGAGACAGAGTTTCACTCTTGTTACCCAGGCTGGAGTGCAATGGCGCAATCTCGGCTCACCGCAACCTCCGCCTCCTGGGTTCAGGCAATTCTCCTGCCTCAACCTCCTGAGTAGCTGGGATTACAGGCACGCACCACCATGCCCAGCTAATGTTTTGTATTTTTGGTAGAGACGGGGTTTCACCATGTTGACCAGGATGATCTCGATCTCTTGACCTCGTGATCCAACCGCCCCGGCCTCCCAAAGTGCTGGGATTACAGGCTTGAGCCACCGTGCCCGGCTTAATTTGTTAAATTTCTTAATTTCCATATTGTGGTATATCTCTGTTTCCATTTTTAGTATGTACGGTTTTAGATGAAGTAAGTAAACTTTACATCTAGTGGAGCTAAATTGGGATGTTGTGTATCCCAATTTAGCTCCACTTTATTGGCTGCCCTGTTGGCACACTGTGAGTTTTGGCATGTATCTTCTGTGAGGCCCCTGTTCCTAGAGAATTCACATCCCACCACAGCATGAATGCAACAAGCACTGCCTTATTAAGAACCTACATATGCTCCATTTTGCTTCTCGACCTAGTGCATGGAAGGGCACTTACTGCATCCCTATGGCAGCTCAGAAGTCTTCTCCATCCCCTGCCCAATCAACAGTCAGTCACAAACACCTTCAGCAACCTAACAACTAGGAAATACTCAAGAAATGCAAAGAAATCTGCATCAGGAAAAGGCTGTGGTCCTCTCACTTAAAGCACAATTCCTAGAATCCTACCTGATTTTATCCAGTTATCAAAAGCACTGCTAGAGTAATTGTTTAGGTTCTGAGATAAATTAACTCGGTACAGGAATTTCCAGGGTATGTTCCTTTAAAAGAAATTGCAGCTCTTGGACTACAACATTGGAAGGATTTTTGGATCAGACCATAATATACTCTTTTTTTCTCTTATAACAGGGACAATGATATTAATTATTGGGCTGAATATGCTATTTGGTCCTAAGAAAAACCTTGATTTGCTTCTTCAAACAAAGAACAGTTCTAAAATACTTTTAAGAAAGAGTGAAAAATACATGAAACTTTGTAAGTACAGTTTTACATTCTTTAAAAAAAAACATTTATTATATAAAATTCTAAACATATGAAATTAAAGAGTATAATGGCCCCTCACGTATCCTTCATCCAGTTTCAGCAATTCTCAACATTTTGCCAATGTTGTTAACATCTATCTTCTCTTCTTTTTTAGTTCGTACTTTAAAGCAAATCTCTGATATCATGCCATTTCCACCATAAATACTCTGTATTGGTTTTATTTCACTTCTAACATAGCTAAGAGAATTCAACATGCAGAATTTCCAAAATGCTTTGTTCTAATCGTTGAGATTATTTACTCGACTTCCTGTCTTCCTTTTTTGGGGAGACAATGGGGTGCCGATGAACAAAAAACTCAGACATAAAATTAGTTTATTCTTCAATATAGTAAACTCATATAAAATGGACTGGATTAAATAAAAATTCATTGAGTGTATTTAATGTGCAGATAGTGTGTTAAGTGGCTGTTGTGTAGGATACAAAGACATGTGAATAATAGTCTCCATCTTCAAGGACTTGGTGCTTTACAAAGGAGACAAAATATTAGTGTAGGAGATAGAAAAAAATCGAGAAGTTGTATAAATTCTCTATGTATTTTCTGAAAGAAATGTCACAAAACAGACCATTATATAAAAACCTTCATATGTGTTTCATCTTAATTTGAAAGATCATATTTGGCCAGGTGCAGTGATTCACTACTGTAATCCCAGCACTTTGGAAGGCCAAGGCAGGAGGGTTGCTTGGGCCCAGGAGTTCAAGACAAGCCTAGGCAATGTAGTGAGACCCCATCTCTACAAAGAATTTAAAAATTAGCCATTTTTGGTGGCAAGCCTGAAGTCCCAGCTACCAAGGAAGGCGAGGGTGAAGTGGGAGGATCCGTTGAGCCTGAGAAATGGAGGCTGCAGTGATGGTGCTACCGCACTCCAGACTGGATAACAGAATCAGACTCTGACTCAAAAAAAGAAAAAAAAAGAAAAGATTCTATTTAAACTTAGGGAGAAATGAGATTTTTTTTTTTTTTTTTTTTTGTGTCTTCTTATGTTTTGGTATGTCACTTGAAACCAGTAACCAGCAGTTTTTGTTTTTAATCCTGGCAATCTTTGTCTTTCTTTTTTTCTTTTTCATTTTTCTTTTTCTTTTTTTTTTGGTTAAGAACCATAATTCTGGCTGGGCATGGTGGCTCACACATGTAATCCCAGCACTTTGGGAGGCTGAGACAGGCAGATCACCTGAGGTTGGGAGTTCAAGATCAGCCTGACCAACATGGAGAAGCCCCCATCTCTATTAAAAACACAAAATTAACTAAGTGTGGTGGTGCATGCCTGTAATTCCAGCTACTTGGGAGACTGAGGCAGGAAAATTGCTTGAACTTGGGAGGGTGGAGGTTGTGGTGAGCCGAAATTGTGCCACTGTACACCAGCCTGGGTGACAGAGCAAAACTCCGTCTAAAAAGAAAAAAAAAAAAAACCCTTAATCTTTTAATTTACTTATCCAATTGAAGCATTTGAAATAGTTTGTTTACAGAGTTATTTAGTCATTTTTGTGTGATTAAAAAAGACAATTTTTTAGAGCAATTTTAGGTTCATAGCAAAATTTTATGGAAAGTACAGAGATTTTTCCATATGCCTTTTGCCCCCACATACATGCAGCCACCCCCACTATCAAAATTACTCACCAGAATAATAAATTAGTTATAAGCCATGAATCTACATCCGTATGTTATTATCACCCAAAGGCCATAGTTTACATGAGGGTTCACTTTTAGTTTTGTACATTTATGGTTTTTGACAAATGTATAATTACATGAATCCCTCATTGTAGTATCATGCAGAATATTTCTCTGCCCTAAACATCCCCTGTATCCCACCGAATCATCTTTTCCTCCTCCAAACCCCTGGCAATCACTAATATTTTCACTGTTTTCATTGTTTTGCCTTTTCCAGAATGTCAATTTTTGTCTTTTAACTTCAGAGTTTAATCTATTTTTACCATGATTTCTGAATGTATTTTTATTTAATTTGATCATCTTTTCATTTTCTACTTTTTCTAGGTATATTTTTTCCTTTTTCTTCTTGATTTTTTTTTGCATTGATTAGGGTTTTTCTTCCCCCTTATGCCCCTCCTTCCCACTCCTCTTTCTAGTTTGGAAATTATACTTTCAATATTTATTCAATAGTAGTTGGTGGTTTTTCTCTCAGCACATTGAAGATATTATTCTCCTGTCTTCTGCTGTTGAGAAGTCAACTGTCAGTGTAATTGTTGTTCCTTTGAAGATAATCTGTCTTCAAAGAAACTTGTTTTCTTGTATGTTTTATGACTTATTTTTACTTTGAGCTCATGGTCCTGGGAACATTTTTAGGGAAAATTCTTGAAACCTGGGTTTAAAGAGTGGTTGATGTACACAGGTCACACATGAAAATTAACTCAAGAACTACACATTTCCCCTTTACACAAAATTACTGGCAGTAAATTCAATAATTTTGTAAACCTTGTTATTTAAAAAAAAATTTATCTTTTTTTTGTTTGTTTGTTTTGTTTTTGTTTTTGTGCTGGTATTTATTCCCTTACCTGTGGGTGGTTCACATACACAGCACACACAGACTCGGGCACTGTAGGAGAGGGCAGAACTACTGGCTTCTGAGGGGAGGATCTTGGCCTCATGGTGTAAGAAGGGAGAGGGGTGGTTTCTCTCTCCTACCCTCACTAGAGCCTGGGGGACCCAGGAGCCAATTCCACCCTTTCCACCTCTCACCAAGGATAAGCTATCTTGGTGACATTTCGTTCCAGCCATTATAGTAAGTGGAGAAGGGATTGGCCTGGTCCCAACCATTGCAGGGTGAAGACAGAAATAGTAAATGAAGGCACAGTTTGGATGAGGCCACAAGAGAGGCCAGATGACACCATCAGAAGCATGTACAGGGGAGGGACAGTTACTAGGCTTCTGGGCTGTTTAGTTCCTGGCTTGGCAGGAAGGGTAGGGAAGATGGATGGGCCTCATTGTTTGGCACTGATGATATCTGTGAATTTGAGCTTGAGGGAACACTACCCATGAGGAAGCCATCCACATCAGGCTGGCTGGCCAGCTCCTTGCAGGTTGCCTGGTCACAGAGCCTCCATAAATGATACGGGTGCTCTGAGCCATCGCATCAGAGACATTGGACTTAAGCCATCCTCGAGCTTCTCGTGTACTTCCTGGGCTTGCTGGGGTGTTGCAGTCTTGCCAGTACCAATGGCTCACACAGGCTCATAGGCTAGGATGACCTTGCTCTAGTCCTTCACATTATCTGTGATGACCTTTGTCTGCTCGAAAACAACCTTCTTAATGATGCCAGCTTCCTTTTCATCTAGCTTCTCCCCAGTGCAGGCAATTGCTCGGAGTCCCTCTGCCAGAGCATGGGCCACTTTCTGCCCAGTCAGCTCATCTGACTCCCCAAAGGCATGCATTCTCTCTCAGTGCCCCAGGACCACCCATGTGGCTCTGCGGTCTTTGATCATGCCAGGGCTGACCTCCCCAGAAAAGGCTCCATTAGTCACTTTGTAGCAGCTCTATGAAGCCACAGCAATCTTGGGACCTACCTTCTGCTGGGCGAAGTTGATATAGGCAGTGGGGGGAGCACAAACCACCTTGGTGTCTGCCGGCACCTTGGCTGAATTCAGAGTGTGGATAAGCTCTCCCAGACTCTTCAGCTTCCAGTTCCCTACCCACAAAGAACTTCCTGGAGGGCACCATGGTACTGGAGCCAAAGCACTGAAGGTCAGTGTCAGCAAATTTAGATTTTTTTTTTTAAAACAATTATTTCTTTTTTCTATTTAGTTTTGTGGCTGCTTGTTGGTGTGGGGTTGCTGGGATTAGGACTACGGCATAAAGCCTATGAGAGAAAACTGGGCAAAGTGGTAAGTAATTAAAAACCTTGAAACAGAATTTTATATGGTATATATATGTACATATTATATTTGTATACTTTACCATTCTTATTGAACCTGGATCTGATGACTTCAGAGCCCTGGACCCCATCTCCTTAACCCTTATGTCCCCAGCTGATAAGATAGTGGAATTATTTTGTGAAAAATTGGGTTCTTGGAATAGGATAGGCCCATATACTAGAGGCAAATTTTTGATGATTTTGCTTTATGGGGTTATTTTTGCCATTGATGATTTAACATCTCTAAACTATGTGCATTAGCTTGTTCTTGCACTGCCATAAAGAAATACTTGAGACTGGGTAATTTAAAAAGAAGAGTTTTAATTATCTCATGGGTCTACAGGTGTACAGGAAGCATGGCAACATCTGCTCAGCTTCTGGGGAGGCCTCAGGAAACTTGCAATCATGGTGGAAAGCAAACAGGGAGCTGGTCATCTTACATGGAGGAGCAGGAACAAAAGAGAGAGGGGGAAGGTGCTACACACTTTAAAACAACCAGATCTCATGAGAACTCACTCATTCACTAATACGACAGCGCCCAGGGGCGTGTTTTATCATTTATGTATTTTGTAGAGAACAGTACCGGGGGATGGTGCTAAACCATTCATGAGAATTCTACCCCCTTGATCTGGTCACCTCCAGGCCCCACCTCCAACACTGGGGATTACAGTTCAACATGAGATTTGGTAGGGACACAGATCCAAACCGTATCACTATGAAATAAACAAGTATTTTATATTGGGCTTCCTGTACTTCCTGGTAGATATTGCTGAAGATAGCAATGTGAGATTCTTTAGGAAAACTCTTACAGATAATTCTTGATTTTGCACATTATGGGTAGCTATTGCCTTGACAGGTAGTGAAACTTTTCTTGTCTCTTTCTTTTTTCTTTTGCTATCTGCAGTTTTAAATGTTTTAATATTCTTTTCTTTTCTAGAACAGTGGGCAGAAATAAGAATAAGTTATTGAATGCTGTGCTTTCTATCTGATTTGATAAAAAGTCTAGTATGTTTCATAATGCAGTCAGAGTTATAGTTCTGGTTAAAATAGAAATTGTTGAGCGTTGACTTTGAATTGTAGCAATCTGTACTACCAGGAACATTTTTCATTTTGAATAAAAAGCTACACTGAGAACATAGACCATGTTTCTCTTCTTCATCTTAGTACTTCCAGTACCTTACAGAGTGCTTGGCAGGTATTCAGAACTAAGTAACTATTTCTTAATAACTAGATAACAGTAGACCATCATTACATGTTTCTTCTTATGCCCTTTAATTGTCAGTCATTATTATTGCAACATAATGTCCATCAGAAGAGGATACCTAAAGCCAGCCAGGAATTCTTTTTGGAAGGAGTAATTTGAATTGGATATAATACCTGTTCTTTTGCTCATTTGCTCATTCATTCATTTGGCTAATGATTACTGAATGTTTCTTTACTACCTGGTGCCAGGGATACAGATATAAACAGTTGGACAAGAACCTGCCCTGTCACAGTTTGCATTCTAGAAGGGGAGGATGACAATATTCAGAGAACGAATAAATAAATGGTCTCATTTTAGATCAGGCTGCCATGAAGGAAACAGGATTGTAGAGTGGAGGGTAACTGGGTCTGGAGGGGTTAGAGAAGGCTGTCTGAGGAGGTGACATTTGAGATGAAGTTTGCCAGTTGAGAAAAATCCAGTTGTGAGGGCTGGGATGTCAGCAGAAGGGACACACATAAAGGACTGAGGGACAACCACACTCGGTGTGTTTGAGAGACATCAGGGTAACTAGCATGGCTGAAGCTTGGTGAAGAGTAGTAGAAGATGATGTGAAGAGGCTGGGGAGGGCCATACCAGGGCCTCATAGGACACAGTGAGAAGTGCTGGTTTTATTTTTTATTTTCATTTTATTATTATTATTACTTTTAATGTCAATAGTTTTTTTTTTTTTTTTGCTCTGTCACCCAGGCTAGAGTGCAATGGCATGATCTCGGCTCACTGCAACCTCTGCCACCTGGGGTCAAGTGATTCTCTTGCCTCAGCCTCCAGAGCAGCTGAGATTACAGGTGCTCACTACCATGGCCAGCTAATTTTTATATTTTTAGTAGAGGTGAGATTTCACCATGTTGGGCAGGCTGGTCTTGAACTCCTGAACTCAAGTGATCCTCCCGCCTTGGCTTCCCAAAGTGCTGGGATTACAGATGTGAGCCACTGTGCCTGGCCATTGTCCATAGTTTTTGGGCAGGTGGTTTTTGGTTACATGGATAAGTTCTTTAGAGAACTTAGAGATGATTTCTGAGATTTTAGTGCACCCGTCACCCAAGTGGTGTACACTGTATCCAGTATATAGTCTTTTTTTGATTACATTTTTTTTCAATAGGTTTTTGGGAAACAGGGAGTGTTTGGTTACATGAATAGGTTATTTAGTGGTGATTTCTGAGATTCTGGTGTACCCACCACCCAAGCAGTGTAACTGTACCCAATTTGTAGTCTGTTATTCCTCACTCCCTCCCACCCTTTCCCCCAGTCTCCAAGCTTTATTGTATCATTCTTGTGCCTTTGCATCCTCACAGCTTAGCTCCCACTTATGAGTGAGAACATATGATGTTTGGTTTTTTATTCCTGAGTCACTTCACTTGGAATAATGGTCTTCCAATTCCATCCAGGTTGTTGCAAATGCCATTATTTCATTCCTTTTTAGGTCTGAATAGTATTCCATAACATACACACACACACACACACACACACACACACACACACACAATCATATTTTCTTTATCCACTTATTGATTGATGAGCATTTGGGCTGGTTCCATATTTTTGCAATTTCAAATTGTGCTGCTGTAAACGTGCAAGTGCAAGTATCTTTTTCGTATAGTGGCTTCTTTTTCTCTGGGTAGAATTCCAGGAGTGGGATTGCTGGATCAAATTGCAGATCTACTTTTAGTTCTTTAAGGAATCTCCATGCTGTGGGATGAAGGGTGGTAGTACTTCCTGGGAAGAATGAAGGAATAACAGGTTTTGGAGTGATGACATCCAGAATTAATTACAGATGAACAGATGTAAGAAAAAGGGTAGCATGATAAGTATAATATTCCTCTTGAAACTTCTTTTGATGGTTCTGTTTTCTTTACATTCATTATACTGAGTAACACTTTTTGTATAAAGATGAAACCCCAGCTCACTGCTGGCAGAACACACACACTGACCTGTTTATGTAAAGCGGTGGCCCTCGTCCCAACCTGAACTTGTGTGGTCCAATTTGAGATTTTGTTGTTGTTATGGCCATGGCTTTGTTTTCATCCAGCCACCCTCTTTCACAGGAGAGCCCTGTTATAGATCAGTAGGTATTCATTTGAATTTTTTTCTGTTTTTTACCATTTTAAAAATTATTTAAAATTTTTTGTGGGTACTAAGTAGGAATATATATTTTTAGGGTACACAGAATGTTTTGATACGGGCATGAAATGTGAAATAGGCACATCATGGAGAATGGGGTATCCATCTCCTCAAGCATGTAACCTTTGGGTTATACACAATTCAATCACATTCTTTATTTTTAAATATACAATTAAGTTATTATTGACTATAGTCACCTTATTGTGCTATCAAATAGTAGGTCTATTTTTCTGGACCCATTAACCATTTCCACCTCCCTTCCCAAGTCCCCCACTACCCCAGTAGGTAATTATTTGAGATGGATATTTAGGGCTGGGCAGTGCATTCTCTAACTCGCTCACGATCCAAGAAAGGATCTTGTAAAGGGGGCTGTGCTCCAGGACCTTGACTTTTCCAGTACAGCAGGGATGTAACATTATTCATAACTAGGTTAGAATAGGCTGACTGCTTCATCAATATGTTGAAGGCCCCTGTTTATCCCTCTGTGTGATTTATCTCCCATGCAAAAGTAGCCACTATCCCGAGTATTGTGATTTTTTTTTTTGCACTTACATGCATTTCTTTCTATTGTTACTATATATGACAGATCCGTAACTGTTTTTTTTCTAAATGACATCTGATATATTTTGCAACATGCTTTTTTAAAAATTAAAATCATCTTTGTGAGAGTCTTCCTTGTGGAAATGTATAGCCCTAATTCATTTATTAGGGCTGTGTAGTGTTCCATTCCACATATGTAGCACCATTTGTTTATTCATTTTCCTGTTGATAGATAGCCAGGCTGTTACTAATTTTAATATTATTATAAACACCCACTTTTCAAATGTCCCTCCTAACTTCCAAGCCTAAGCTAGAAGTTCACAGAAGACTAATTTGAGAATACCATATAGCAAATATCTCCTTATTTTCATGGATTAAATGTTGGAAAATGTCTAAGGAAATGTCTTTGCTGAAATAAGAATTTTAGTGGAGAGGAGTGGAGAAAAGTGGGTCACTGAAACTGCCATTGTTCACAGTCATCCTAAATTGCCATTAAAACAATTCCTCAGGCACCAGCCAAAGAGGTCTCTGCTGCCATCTGGCCTTTCAGGTTTGGATATGACAATGAAGGGTGGTCTAGTCTAGAAAGATCAGCTCGCCTGCTCAATGAAACAGGTAAGTCTTCCTGGAATTAGTTCCAGGTTTTGAGAAACTATGATTGTTATTTTTATTTTCAGCGGGGTCAAAAGCCATAGCTTAATACAGGTATTAAATTAATTAAATTTATGACCAGCAGGATGATCATAAACTCATCTCAAAAACTCTTTACTTTGGTAGGCAGCTGCAGGGGGCCTGAGCTTCTGTAACACATCTGTCTTTGTCCGAGAGCAATTAACTCTGTGGATTCTGAGCGACTCCTCATACTGAGCATCAGCAGGGGATTCGTGTTGTGTGGTTGTTCTTAGGAATGCTCCTGCTGGTAGCTCCTGTCACCTGGGAACCCACTGTTAGGGACCAGAAAACTGTTGGATCAAAAGGCAGAATGAGTCAGAGGGAGGTTGATTTGTGAAGCAAATTGCTTTAAACAGACTGAAGCCAATTTTATTTGTTTCGTGCTCTGGGATGCTCATTTTGTATGAAGCATCTTTGAAATATGACAGTGTTTTTGGTTCTTAGACCAACGACGGGACTTCTGGTTATTCTCAATGATAAGCATGCCTCCTGAGATTTTCCAAGTGTCTGTATGGACATAATACCACAAAGAAATTTCTTTGGCCCTTGGCCCTTATTTAGTCCTGATTACAGGCTTCCAAGCACATCTGGCCAAGATCCAGAGAAGCCAATAAACTTCATTCTGGGTCAGTACCATGGAGCTGTCTATCCTAGAATAAGATGCTATCGTGCACCATTCTCTTGTGTCTGAACATAAATTAGATATTTGAGAAAGGCATTAAGATTATTTGAAATTTTGGGAATGATGTTGAGCACATTTGAAAATTTTGAAGAGTCAGGCTTTTATCCTTCTCAGTACTTCCTGGAGGTGTTTCATGCTTTAATGACATTCTAAACATGAGGACATTCCTTTAGAGCTCAGATCTGAGCCACTTCCCTCTAGTGACTCATTAAAAATTACCTTGTTTTTGGGATTATCAGTAAAGAAAAGAAGGTTAAGGGTCAAGAATAAAGTGCTGCCAATTGTTTTTGCCTTGCTGTGATTCATCACTATATGCTACTTTTTTTTCCTGAACAGGTGCAGATTTCATAACAATTTTGGAGAGTGATGCTTCTAAGCCCTATATGGGGAACAATGACTTAACCATGTGGCTAGGAGAGAAGTTGGGTTTCTATACAGATTTTGGTCCAAGCACAAGGGATCACACTTGGGGGTGAGTATACTTTGGGAATTAATCCTGAACATAGCCCTGGAATGTACAGGCTTGGAGCGGAAAGCTGATACTGTCATATCTTTGTCTGGTGAATGTGCCCCAGTGATGCTTTTTGGGGGAAGAGGAGGTGCCAGAGAGATGCACATTCTATAGTTTTTCAAATGGTTTTTCTGTGGCTGGATATTTCTAGTTCTTTACCATTATAAACCAATCAACCTAGGAGCTGAGGTCACAGCGCCAAGCATGTCTGGCCTGGATGCTGTCATCATGTAGCTTACCTTCCAGTGTAAGACAGAAAATCAACATGTACACAAAAAGATAAATAAGGTACTTCACAATCATGAGAGGTGCTATGTAGAAAAGAAACCACTGAGGGAGAGTAACTGGGTGGGCAGTGGCCATGGGGAGGCTACTATAGGCAGGGTGGTCAGGAAAGTCTCTGTGAAGATGTCATGGTGAGCGGGATGCAGAACCAGCATTGGAAAGAGCTGAGGGAAAAGTCAGGGTGAAGACTGAGTCGGGATCCATCTTGATGTGCCTGAAGCATGGGGGGCCAAAGAGCAACTGGTGAGGAAGGAAGTCAAGGGTGGGTACCTGATTATAGAGGACTCCATTTTATCCAGTTGTGATGGGAAGCCACTGGAGGATTTTAAACAGGGTAGTGATCTGGGAAAACAGATTCTAGGGACAAGAGTGGGAGCCAGGAGTCAGAGATGATAGGTGGAATAGCCCAGAGGAGAGACGGCAGTGGGAACAGTGGAGATGGTGAGAAGAGGACAGACTCAGGAACTATTTTAGAATAGAGCCAAGATAACTTACAATGGTTTAGATGTCAGGGGAGGGGAAGGAAGAATCAAGGGCAATGTCTAGGTTTTTGATCTGAATACCCACTAAGAGATGATGCCCTTTAACAGAATGGGAACCATCAGGAGAGCTGTAGGTTTGTGCTAAGTGTGAGATACCCCACGACAGTCAAGTCATGTCCAGCAGGCAGTTGGGTATGTCCTGGAGGGCTGAGTAGGACAGGCCAGGCTGGAGATGTACCATCAGGTATCATCATATAGGGATAGACTTGTCTCAGAGGCTGTGTGAAGGTGACAGAGCATGTGTCTACCTAGGGAAGAGAAGCCTGCTAAGGTCTGAGCTCTGTGGCTTAGAATGAGGCAGGGTGCCTTTTCATGTGCCTATAGGACAGTGTTTCATTTCTAATTTTGTAAGTTGTTATTCTATGTCCTAGCTGGCAAGATTGTCCCTTCCCATATGTGTTGATTAATATTAGAATTGTTTATGCAAATGTGTTGTCAGAGTAACTGGAAATACAATGAGTTTTGTGTATTACTAATGCTGTCCTTTTCATGTATCCATAGCACTTATTAAAATAGAGTTGATGGCGTTTCCTTAGTGACACAGTGAGACATGCTAACTAGCAGATGCAATGATCTGACAAGTGGTCTGCCATATGAGTCTCTGCCACATTGCTCTGAATGTCCCTTGGTGGGATGAGTGTAGTGGGACACATCCCTTTTTGATGCCTTTGCTTAGTCCTGTGCCTGGTAGAGTGGGACTGGCAATGATGCCCATGTCTCTTTTCATTCCAATACAGGATTATGGCTTTGTCAAGATACCCAATTGTGAAATCTGAGCATCACCTTCTTCCGTCACCAGAGGGCGAGATCGCACCAGCCATCACGCTGACAGTTAACATTTCGGGCAAGCTGGTGGATTTTGTCGTGACACACTTTGGGAACCACGAGTGGGTTTCTTTGGCCTACCTAATATTACATGAATGCCAAGAAATGTTATTAGCAATTTACTTTGATTTCTATGAAATCATCTTTCTCATTTTCTTTTTTTTTTACCTCCCAATGTATTTTCCCCTGTGTGGCTAGTTTTAAATATCGGACAGAAGCATTTAAGATGCAGGCAGCTGTTAGTGCTGGTGTAAGGACAGGCTGTGTTAGTCTGCAGCTACTCAGCTGTGCAGTCAATTCCCTGTGCAGGTGCTGTCCAAAGTGCATTACTGTGTTTGATCTTCACTTTGTGTAAGGTAAGCACTATTAGAGCCCCATTTTGCAGGTAAAGAAACTAGGCTGAGAGAGGTCAGACAACATGTCCAACCAGGGGCAAACACACAGCCAGGGCGTAGGCAGCCCTAAACCCAGGGCTGTGAGTGCTTGCAACCACACAGCAAATCAGACAACAGAAAAAGGAATTCCCGTTTCCTACAGGATTACTGCCACAAATGGAAGTACTGTTGGGATTTGAGGGTATTGAATGACATCTCACCTCTCCCTCATGTTTTCACAAACAACAGATAGGCAGAGGAATCTGGTAGAGGGAGATCAAAATATCACTTTGAACACTGATAAGCCTCTTTGGACAACCTGGCTTAAATGCCCATATGGACTTGCGAATACATCCCCAAATATACATGAAACCGACTCCCCCCAAATGGTGGGCCTACTCTGCCTGCCCTGGCAAGCTCTCTCCTTGATGGAAAGAAGAGGACAGAAAACGGCCTGTCTGCAAACTGGCAGGTTCCAAGGAGAATAGAAAAGAAGGATTTGAGACTAGCATGTGCAGTTAATTTCAAACTTACTGAATTAGAAAAGTCCTCCCAAAAAGTAAAGAATGGGGAGAGAGGCCAGTGATGGTTTTCTAAGGAAGTCCTTCTACAAGCAAACATGAAGAGTGGGGAATGAGTTTCATCCCCAAAGAATAACATTCACAACCAGTGACAGTATGGAATAAATCATGAATAATACCAGCAGTATATTGTAAAAGCAAACATAAAAGTATGTAACTTACAGTCTACTAAACTACAATAATTTAAACATGAATTAAAGAGCTATGTGCTATGACATATACATGCAGGCTTTGCCTGCACTCATGACACAAGAGGCCACAGAACTTTCAAGTGACGTACTTTAAGACAACAACATTGTTGTACTGTAAGTTTTATTTCAACAAGCCAATGTGTCTGCCACTCTTATTTTCCTGGTTACCTCACTGTTTCTAGCAGTATTATGTGAATATGTGAAAGCATATTTGAACATTTTCTTAAATAAGTCAGAGCATAAGTAATATAAATAAATTGTCCAAATATAATTAATATGAACCATTCATGAACCAGACTCTTGCTTGCCTCCTTAGAAATAAGAAGGGTGTTTGGAGGATGGATGATATAGATGGTTCATATCTCTTTAAAAAGCTGTTTGGGCTGGTTGTGGTGGTTCACACCTGTAATCCCAGCACTTTGGGAGGCTGAGGCGGGTGGATCACCTGAGGTTGGGAGTTTGAGACCAGCCTGACCAACATGGAGAAACCCCATCTCTACTAAAAGTATAAAACATTAGCCAGGTATGGTGGTGCATGCCTGTAATCCCAGTTAATTAGGAGGCTGAGGTAGGAGAATCGCTTGAACCTGGGAGGTGGAGGTTGCAGTGAGCCGAGATCGCGCCATTGCTCTCCACCCTGGGCAACAAGAGTGAAACTCCAACTGAATTTTTTTTTTTTTTTTTAAAAGCTGTTTGAAGAAATACTTTCTGTCTCTCCCAGTGATTTTCAGGTAGCAAGTACAGACATTCAGAAATCATTCCGCTGACCTTACGTTGCACCTAACATTGGGTTTATCTTTTTTAAAAAATAGATACTTTTATGTTTAAAGGTTGCAAAGTCTCAACCTAAGAAACAGTTAAACTACTTTCCTTTTTTCTTTTGCTTTTTCCCCCTGTCCCCTTTAATTCCCTCCAATATATCCCAAAATGTAAAGAATAGATTGGAAAAGGAAGAGAAATCTAAAAGAGAGCCATAGGAATGTACTTGGAAAAGAGGAAGGAAGGATTGCATTTTCTCACTTTCTGTTAACCACAGACTTAAAGCTCTCTGGATGACACTATATCCTTTACTTGCTGTCTTGCTCATTTGCTTCAATGATAATGACAATGACAATAGCAGTAACAATAATAGTGAACACTTACTGAGGATACGTAACTCCAGGGAAGAAGGCAATGTAGTTTAATGGTTAAAAACATGGGATTCCAGAACGTGGAATCAGACAATCTCATTTGAATCCTAATTCATTGCCTAGCTGTGTATCCTTCACTGAGTTACTTAACTACCTTGAGCTTTAGTTTTCTCATCTGTAAATCGGGGCAATAGTCCTACGTATTGCCTGGGGTTCTGTGCCCATAATTACCTCATGCAAAGTACATGAGTGTAGTAAGTGCTCAATTAATACTGGCCATTACTAAACCAAATCAGACAACTGTGAATATAAAGTATATCGGGCAGCTTAAAAAATTATTTATCAAACATGAATCAAGCATCTGACATGTGCCAGGCAGCTTAAAAAATAATGTATCTATCAAACATGAATCAAGCATCTGACATGTGCTAGGCAGCTTAAAAAATAATTTATTTATCAAACATGAATCAAGCATCTGACATGTCCCAAGCACATGTCAGATGCTTGATTCATGTTTGATAAATAAATTATTTTTTAAGCTGCCCGATATACCTTATCGGGCAGTCTAGCACACAACTAGCCTCAGTCTTTGCCTTAGGAACCACCGCTCTGGGCCACTCCCCAGAAGTACTGTCTGGGACCCTGCAGCCTCCCAACAAGCAACATAGGAGAGTTAACACCTTGAATAATTTGTGATGCAATCACGACATGTTTTATTTGCCTTTGTTTTCTGCAATACTAGACACACAAACTCTTACTGTGAATAACTATTTAGAGATTTCATTTTCCAGTGATTATGGCATACAAATGTGAAAATCCTGTTAGGAATGAGTAATTCCTAATGCTTCTGCATGTCATTAGCTGATTCAACAAGATTTTTAAAAGTACTCACTATACAAATGTGTCTTTATGACCACTAAATAGGGAACAGCAGCATTTTTTAGAAGTCATTCAGGCAAACACCATAATGAAAATTGATATTATTTTAGGTAATTGAACTGAGCCACTAATCACCATTTTAAAAAATCTATAATATGCATCATATGCAAAGAGGAAAGAACACAGAATCTGTAGTCTGACACCATGTGACACAGAACCAAACCTGGGTTCTAGGTTTGGTTCTGTTGCAGGTTAACCTTGGTAAGTTCCTGTCTCGTGTCTCTGAAAATGGGATAAAAGTCTCTTTTCCAGCTTACTTTATAGGGTTACTGGACTGACAAAATATTAACAGATAAGAAAACATAAATCATGTGTGAGCTCTCTCTCTCTCTCTCTGTCTTGCCCTCTTTCCTTACACACATACATATACTTTTTACTTTTATTACTATCGCTAGGTAAGATTTATCTCCTGAGAAAATGTAAAACCAAGTTCACAGATTATTTTCAGTAAGATGTTACTAAAATATATTGGATTGAAAACACCGCTTGTGGTTCAGTGGCTTTGGAATTTTCTAGACCTGGTTTTGAATCCTAGCTGTAGGTATCAGAAGGAACAGAATTCATTGCAGACCTAATGAAAGGACTACTTAACAAGATGCTGGAGGGACCCAGGGAACAAATAAGAGGGGCCGAGGCACTCAGACACTGGTAACAGTGGGGAATCATTGTCTGCCTTAGGGCTGAAGGAACAGGCAGAGCAAACAGTGTTCCCAGAGCCCAGTGAGACCCGGAACCAGGACGAGGGACCACCTGGCATAGAACGCAGCTACTGCCAGAGGGACTGGAGAAGGAATCCCTGAATGTTGCCCTTTTCCCAACTTTTCGTCTCCTGCTGTGCCTCCAGTTGGCCAAACCTAACGGGAAACCAGCAGAGAAGGGAATCCAGGAGATGAAATCTTTATGGGTCAGCCTCGCAGGGCATGGAGAAACACAGAAGATGGATGTGGGCAGTGGAGATGGAGAAAAACATAGGCATATTACTTACCCTCATTTAAAAATAGAGCTACCACCTGCCTTCAGTTGTGAGAATTCAGTATCAAAGGGGTTTAACAAATGGCCATTCTTTTCACTCTTCTATTTCTTGAGACATCTTTTAATAGCCCTCAGCTGTTTACACATATTTATCCAACTCAGTCCTGTCTTGAGATCCTAAATCGACAAGGTTTCTCCAGTCTTCTCAGTGCTGGGTGATCTCCTTCTATTTTTCTTTGTCATTTTCCTCTTTAACACTCAGGTATTAGCTACCTTTCTATGTAAATGCCCGTGTTTGTCTACTGCCTATCTGTTCTTGGCTCCATTCCTTGCTCTTACTCCCAGCTATGCAATTGCAAGGAACTACATTTCCCACAGTTCCTTTGCCTTTGGCTTCTGGGTAGGTTTAGCCAATGGGAGGCACTAGTGCAAGGTTGGAGGGAGTAGAGAAGCCAGGGTATCTCTCCCCTTCTCTCTCTGCTTCTTCAGATTTCTCTGGCAACAGGTGAGTCTCTTCTGTGGCCAGCTCCTCCTTGGATGGTCCCAGCTTCTCTGGGAAGCCTCCTCCGTAGCTCCGTCTCCCACCAGTCAGTGCTGGCTTGTGGACTCTGATAATATCACCTCTTCTTGTTGTCCTTCTAGCTGCAGAGGTAGTACTGGTTTCTCATTGTTGTTAACCTCTGATTGCCTCTTTAACTCCTATCTGGCTTCCCATCACCTAGCTAACCAATTCCCTATATTAAGTTCACTTTGTTTGAAACACCTAGGGTGTTTCTGTTTTCCTGGCTGGATCATGTAAAATAAGATGTCCTATTTTTCCCCAAAAAGACTGACTCTAAACTCCCCCAGAAGCTTGATGTACCCACCTAAGTATCTTAGTTATAGGTTTACAGTGCTTAGTATAATAAAAGCACCATATTCAGCCGGTGTTTGAGCAGAAGACCCAAGAGGGCTTTCAGAAAGTGTTCAGTTGGACCAGGTGCAATGGCTCACGCCTATAATCCCCGCACTTTGGGAAGCCAAGGTGGGTGGATTTCTTAAGGCCAGGAGTCCAAGACCAGCCTGCCCAACGTGGACAAACCCTGTCTCTACTAAAAATACAAAAATTAAGTCGGGTGTGGTGGTACATGCCTGTAATCCCAACTACTCGGGAGGCTGGGACATGAGAAGAGCTTGAACCCAGGCGGCTGAGGCTGCCGGGGGCTGACATTGCACCATTGCACTGCTGCCTGGTGACAGAGCTAGACTGTCTCTAAAAAAAAGAAAAAAATAGTATTCAGTTGAAGGAGCTTAGGTTACATAAGCCTGATATGCTCTGTGAATGTCAGGATTCTCCATGTTATCAGTATTCCTGGCTCTGTTTACTTTTTTTTAAAACTACTAATTCTTTATATGTGACACTGATGGTGAATTCTCACATTATTGATTTAATTTCTTCTGATGAAAAGTTGAACAAATGCTGTATTTAGAGTAGATCTTTAAATCAACTTGACTCTAAATGATTTGTGAAGAAAGAGCATGTTCTTAGCCAAATGTCTGTCAGCCTGTTCATTTGAAGCACTGCATCTAGGTCTTGTTCATTTGTATAACATTAAGACATTTGCCTGAATAGGAATGACTGGGTTTGTATTGACTATAGGCAGATACTCTTTGGCGACTGAGGTACATAAGACTTTTTAAGGTTCTTTTATAAATATAATAAAGGGTCATATTTTTACATTTTTTAGAGATGACCTCGACAGGAAACTGCAGGCTATTGCTGTTTCAAAACTACTGAAAAGTAGCTCTAATCGAGTGATATTTCTGGGATATATCACTTCAGCACCTGGTTCCAGAGATTATCTACAGCTCACTGAACATGGCAACGTGAAGGTAACATAATCTTAATAGGATTTCTGATTTATTAAGTAAAATGCTTCTTTTTCCTTTCATGTTTTTTTTAAAAAACCAACCCCACCTAACAATTTAATATGCAGTCTGAGTATCTACTGCTGCATAGAAAATCACCATAAAACATGCTAGCTTAAAACAATAGCAATCATCTATTTGCTCATGAATCTGCAATTTGGACAGGGCTCAAGAGGGTAGCTCATTTCTGATCCATGCAGGGTCAGGTAGGTGACTCAACCAGGGACTAGAGGATCTACTTCATAGATGATTTATAGCTCACAAGTTGTGCTTTGGGCTTGGGACCCTGGTTCCTCACCATGGGCTACTGGGCTTCCTCCCTGCCTGGCAGCTGGCTTCCAATAGTGAGTATCCCAAGGGAACCAGAAAAAGCCTATCTTGCATTGCGCCACATAGTCTTGTAAGTCATATACTGTTACTTCTGCTGTTATCACAAGTCTAGTCACATTCAACCCTTGATGGGAGGAATATAAAAACCACAGGATAAGAATACTATATGGAAAGTGAGATTTTTGTTGTAGCCATGTTTAGAAAACACAATCTGGCACATTATGAAAGTTAATTATGACGTTGAGAGTAAAAGACAAAATGAAATGTCACACAGAGAGAACGGCTAATCAGCCGACAGGACCACAGCAGATGACAGTGAATTACTCTACCTTTTCAGGTCTAACACACTTGAATTTGTCAGTGTACCAAAATATAATCACGTTCTGAGGAACTGCCACACAAATCAAATTCTCAGGAGACTGATACATATATACTAGAATGCCAAATGAATGAATTTAGAATGAGAAATATGATTGTTAGGTTTAGTTATGCCCTATGCGGATGTCTTAGTCTCTTTCATCCTGTTTGCAACTTCATGTCTTTAGATAATATCTACAGAGAAAAAAGCTTATCCATCTTATCTTGGTTTTACTACTGTAACTCTTCTTGGGGTGTAATATTATTTTTTTTATTTATTATTATTATTTTTTGAGGTGGAGTTTCGCTCTTATTGCCCAGGCTGGGGTGCAATGGCGCAATCTTGGTTCACTGCAACCTCTGCCTCCCAGGTTCACGTGATTCTCCTGCCTCAGCCTCCAGAGTAGCTGGTATTTCAGGCATACGCCACCATGCCTGGCTAATTTTGTATTTTTAGTAAAGATGAGGTTTCACCATGTTGGTCAGTCTGGTCTCAAACTCCCGACCTCAGGTGATCCACCCGCCTTGGCTTCTCAAAGTGCTAGGATTAC